>NC_080069.1:93715012-94017034 GCF_949987535.1 Balaenoptera acutorostrata
ACAGCCGTATTATTGTCATTTTGCAGATGAAGAAGCTGAAACTCTGAGAGTTTGTGGCTCATGTAGAATGGCAGAGCAATGATCAGAATTCAGACTTTCTGACCCTAAGCCCTGGTGCTCTTTCTCTTGTATCACAACTGTTCCAGAATTCTGCACATTAGAAAAGGTGTTTCACTGGGCAGAGTAGAAAGACCAGGAAAGAAAGAGTTAGGGTTGATAAGGAAAAGAGTGGGATTTAGACATGAGAGAATAGGGGGTGTTGGAGGGTAGGTAAGAGTTTCTACCTAGGTAAATAATTCTCTGTTGGGGTCCAGGGAGACTCGGGTTAGGGAAGGATGTGTTAGTCATGAAGCTTGGGGTGCAGGGTGGTATAGGGGAAGCAAGAAAGAATATATTGAATTTCTTTTTTTTTTTTTTAATTTTATAGCTACTTTATTTATTTATTTATTATTTATTTTTGGCTGTGTTGGGTCTTCGGTTCGTGCGAGGGCTTTCTCTAGTTGCGGCAAGCGGGGGCCACTCTACATTGCGGTGCGGGGACCGCTCTTCATCGCGGTGCGGGGACCGCTCTTCATCGCGGTGTGCGGGCCTTTCACTATCGCGGCCCCTCCCGTTGCGGGGCACAGGCTCCAGACGCGCAGGCTCAGTAGTTGTGGCTCACGGGCCCAGCTGCTCCGTGGCATGTGGGATCTTCCCAGACCAGGGCTCGAACCCGTGTCCCCTGCATTAACAGGCAGATTCTCAACCACTGCGCCACCAGGGAAGCCCCTGAATTTCTTAACTGTAGGGATTTGTGGAAATAATGCCTGCTTTCTCTTGCCTGCTTTCTCTAATTTTCTTCAGAATATTTAATCTGCCCTCAGCTATCACCTTGGCGAACACTTGTTCTCTAGCTTTAATCTTTCTCTAAGAACTAGTTTCAGCTGCCTAGTGGGTCTTTGCACTTACATTTTGTTTGAACTGCCATTGCCTGAACCTCCAGGAACTACCGTCTTGCCTGGAACATAATAGGTGCTTAATAAATACCTTTCGGAGGACTGGAGGTCTGAATTTGAACTCAGTTTACTACATTCTCTCTCCTGTCATTAGGCTCACATTAGAGTCATTTTTGCAATTTTTTTTATTGTGGTGAAATATATATAACAACTAGTACCATCTTAACCACTTTTAAGTGTATAGTTCAATGGCATGAAATAAATTTATGGTGTGGTGCCACCGTCACCACCATCCATCTCTAGAAGTCTTTTCATCTTGTGAAACTGGAACTATATCCATTAAACAACAGCTCTTCATTTCCCCCTCCCCTCAGCCCTTGTAACCACCATTCTGCTTTTTGTTTCTATGATTTTGACTACTCTGTGTACCTCACATAAGTAGAAATCATACAGTGTTTGTCTTTTTGTCACTGGCTTGTTTCAATTAACATAATGTCCTCAGGATTCATCCATGTTATAACATATGTCAGAATTTCCTTCCTTTTTAAGGCCGGAATAATGTTCCATTGTATGACTATACCACATTTTGTTTATCCACTCATCCATTGATGGACACTTGCATTGCTTCCTGTTCTAGCTATTGTGAATAATGCTACCATGAATATGGGTATATAGCTATCTCTTTGAGACCCTGCATTTAGTTCTTTTTGGTATATATCCAGAAGTGGAATTGTTAGATCATAAGGTACTTCTACTTTCAATTTTTCGAGGAAGCACCATACTATTTTCCCTAGTGGCTGTACTGCTATATATTTTCACCACCAGTGCCCAAGGGTTACAATTTCTCTACATCCTTGCCAATGCTTGTTATTTTCTGGTTTTGGGGTAGTAGTCATCCTAATGGGTGTTAAGGTGCTATCTTATAGTTTTGACTTCCATTTCCCTAATGATTAGTGATGTTGAGCATCTTTTCGTATGTTTATTGACCAATTGTTTATCCTCTCTGAAGTAAAGTTGTTTTACACAATTCTGTATTAGGAGCATCTTCAATAAGGAGGACAGTTCTGTTGTACTAAGCACTTAAATGTTAGTGGGTTGGTTGTTTCAGACTATATAAAGGGTGGAACTGGGGGAGTTTGACCTTAAGAAAAAAAATTGGTAGGCAGTGGGTTAGGTGGTGAGCAGACATGGGGAAATCCACACAAAGTTAATGAGAGAGAGATTTCACTTAACATGAGGAAAATTTGATAGTATTGGAATTAACTGTATTATGTTGAGTTCCTTATCTCTGGAAGTATTTAAGTAGAAATGGCATCTCAAGGCTATAACTAAAGAAATTCCTTCATCAGACCAAATGGCCTCCAAGGACCCTTTCAGATCTGAGTTTCTGAGCTCATTTACTTTCCAAAGCATCTTCCAGCCATATTTATTTTTTTCTGTGTTTCTAATATCTATTCCTACTTCTGAGCTCAAGCTTTTCAGTGCCACAGTTTGGATTATGTAGTAACCTCCTAATTGGTCACCTGGTTTTACCTTTATCTTCCAATTAATTTTTAACAGCTTTTTGAGATATAATTTACATACTATTAAGTTCACCTGTTTAAAGACTGCAATTCAGTGTTTTTTTTAGTATATTTGCAGAGTTGTACTAGCATCACATCATAATCTAATTTTAGATCATTTTTCATCACCCTCAAAAGAAACCTCACACCCATTAGTCACTCCTCATTGCCTCTGAACCACCAGCCTTAGGTAACCACTCTCAGTTAACTTCTGTTGTAAAACGTGGCTTTCATTGTGTTGCTTTCCAGCTAGGAGGAGTTCAGGGTCCTCTCTGTCCGTATGATTAAGAAAACATTTCTCACCTGAGGTTCAAATTTTTCCGTACTCTGATTTCAGCTTATTTTTCCAACTTTGACTTACACCTTTCTCCAGTCTGAATATACAGCTCTTGCTAGGTCCATTTCACTCTCGTTCTTGAGAGTGAGAACAGGTGTGTTATACCTGTCTTTTGGTTTCCACCATTCCTCTATCTAAATCTGTCTATGCTTTGAGACCTAACTTGAGTCCTACCTTTTCTATGAATCCTTCCCTGGGTTATTTTGCCTAAAATGAGTTCTCCTTTGCATGTGAACTTCCTTAGCACCTAGTATTATAAAACCTTCTTTTGGTATTTTGTTGTGCACTCTCATGTGGGACCCCTTCCCTTTTGTTGTTCAGCTTTTTGTGTGATTCCCTAAATTGATTATAAGCTTCTTAAGGGCAGGGACTGTGACCACTTTTTCTTTATACCTTCTGTAGCTTAGCTGAGCATATGGATGTGCACAGAAATAGTATGTAAGGATAAAGGAATGAATAGTGCTGGCACTGAGCAGGATGCTGAATTTGGACTCTGGAATAGACACAGATTTCAAAGTCTTAATAGACGTGTCCATGTTTTATATGGCTTTGCTTTGTCTAGAGCTTGAGACCACATTCTTTATTAATTCATTCAATAAATGCTATTGGTGTCATGCTTTGTCTATTAATTTCTCAAAACCCATTATTAATTTAGTTAACTTTTTCTTATTGCTATCATGTATGTGAATTCTCTGATCGCTTTCAGCTCTGCATTATTCTTGAAATTTCCTGCTGTTTCTAGGACTCTCTTATGGTAGATTAGTACATTACCACAGCCTCTGTAGACCAATATGGTCTTTTTGTTATACACTTTATAGGACTTTGTTATTATAGGTTAGTACATAACCTCAGTCTCTATAATCCCATTATTATATACTTCCTGGTATACCATACCATGAAAATATCATGTTCTGAGAAGTTGCAGGGTGGTGATAAGCACTGTGGGAGACAGTTGCATTTCTCGAGTCACTTAATGGCTTGATTGCGAAGGTAGATTAGTACTTTTGGCTTGATACCATAGCAAGAAAGTACTACATGCTAGGTGTCAGGAGTTATACAGAAATGAGTAATACAAGCATCTAGATTCTCAAGGAGCTCACAGTCTTATGGTAGAGACTGATTTAAAAAACCTAAATAGTTATAAGACAATATCGTGAGTATTGCAGTACAGAAGTGGGTGCTAGAGTTATAGCAGCCCAAAGGAGGGATTGATTTCTTTTGCCACGGCAGAATTACAGTTTGGGAGCTGGAGGAGGCCCTATACGCCCTTTGAGGACAGGATATATCTTAACCGTTTTTCTATCCCTGGCACCTAGCAGAGTCCCTGGCATATGGAAGGTGATACATGATGATAAATGAGTAAGTCATCTATTCTGTGCTGTCCAATACAGTAGCTACTAGCCACGTGTGACACTATTGAGTATTTGAAATGTGGCTAGTCGGAATTAAGATGTGCTGTGAGTGTGGAGTGCTCATCAGATTTTGAAGACCTATTTGAGAAAAAAGAATGTAAACTATCAACATTTCATGTGTTGATTATATATGTTGAAATGCTATTTATTTGATGTATTAGGTTAAATAAAATATATGATTAAAATGTATTTCTTTTTACTTTTTAAAAATATGACTACCAGAAAATAAAAAATTATGTACATGTCTTGTATTATACTTCTGATAGACTTTGCTAATCTCATTCAACTCTCTTAGAAATGATTTGACTAAGGTTACAAAATAGCAGAGATACCCTTAAAATTGAGACTTTACGTGTTGGATTTCTCCTAGTTTAGTTCTCTTCCTAGGCATAAATTAGTATAATGTAAATATATAAAATTTGAGGTAAAGTGATATAAGTTTTGTCTTGTTAAGGATGACGTGATACTCCCTGCTGTAGTTATCTTTGAGCTTAATAATCATTAAAAATTTTTTCCTTTTGTGTGTAAATTTTGATCTCCAGAAAAATCTACATGTTCAGTTCTCAGTTTTTTCACATTTGGTACTTCTATTCCCATTTCTCCCTTGCTTTTCCTCTCCCCACACTTATATAAACAGATATACACATAGCCTCCTATTTATTCCTTCTTAATTTGTCTCCATTAACTTTCTTCCGATTATATTAACACTTTATTTGTATTTTGGGGAGATAAGCCTTTGCTGTTGCATGATGTGCTACATGGAGAGCTGGTTCGTTTAGTGGTCTTGTACGTGCATTAATTATCTCACATAATCCTCTCAAAACTGCACGAAGTATAGTCCTGTTGTGGTCCTAACTTTACAGTTGTGAAATCTCAGGCTTAGAGAGGGTGGTATGTTAAACGTCACACAGCTAATTATGCACAGAATCTGTAAGCTGGAACTGTACGAAACGGCAGGAAGCCTGGGAATTTTTCCTACACACGGACAGGTCTGTAAACATTGGGGAACTCTGGGTCCATAGAGCTGAGGACTAAAGTATTAAGTATATGCCAGAAAAAAAAGTAAAAAAAAAAAATCCATTCCAGATTGTGTGAGTATGTGAATGAGTACGTGTGTATGTAACTAGATGAGAGAAAGAGACAAATAAGGATAGAGAGAGAAATGAATGAATGAATGAATATCATTGATTTAGAAGACTGGGTCTCTATGCCTTCATGTTTCCTGCCCTTTTCTATCTTTCCTTCCTGACTCTCTTCCCATTTCTGATAGTGGTATTACTCACCACCCTTCATATTTTCTTCAGTTCAACACAATTCAGTTCAAATCAGTATGCCTAAGTCCAAACAGATGTTCATTAACATGTTTACAATGGTTCTCTTCGGTTAGAGGGATTTCAAGTGATTTTAAATTTCTTTTTTATTTGTTCTCTGTATTATTTGAATTTTTTTATAGTAACATATACGAAGAAAAGCTATATAAAAAGAACAGCAAAACTATTTTCATTTGGGAAAAAATCAGTATGCTGGATAGTTTTCATTCCAAAATAAACCTTTTACCCTAAAATTTCAGAATCTCATACTTGTTCTCTGCCATACCAGTGTTCTTTGGCCTCAGTTTCATAGCCTCAAGGTGAATGGTTACAGTAAGTCAGTGTTCCAAAAGCCAATGCTGTATACACCATCTCTCTGTCACAGAGGTGAGGTTTCTTTTAGAAGTAACATTTATTTTTATAGCAAAGATGTTGAAGGTTTTTTTTTTTTTTTTGGCAGATTGTTTTTAAACAGCAGTAGCTCACAGTGGTCACATCCTGCAAATATTTTAAAATGCTTTGAGTCTAAAGAGCCTACCTGCTGTGTTTGTGGCATAATGAGACCTTGGTTCTTGTCCAGCCTCCTATCTGATACATTTCCTTTCCAAATTACCCAGCAAGGGGTGAATTTATTTGTTGCCTTAGAACCTTTGAAAAGTCCATATTTTTCAGTTTGCTTTTCACTGTTTATTGACCTGTTTTATGTTCTTGTAAGATGCTAGTGATCAAAGGGAAGATGTTTATATTGGAAACCACATGCCCTGCCCTGAAAACCTCAATGGTTACTGCATCCATGGAAAATGTGAATTCATTTATTCTACTCAGAAGGCTTCTTGTAGGTAAGTCAGAGTACCTCCAGATCAGAGGTGAGACATTTTTTCCATCATTGGTCACTGCTCTATAGAAGGCAATGAAATGTGGATTAAAAATATTACTAAGAGGTAGTATTTATTTGCAGGTGAGTTAAAAAATAAATTAGCAGCATCATTTGGAAAAAACTGGCAAGTAATATGCAAAAACAAAAACAGATGTTCTGTTAGGGTTTTGAGATGGACTTAACATTTTTAATATTATGCTATGTATTTTTTAATATAAAAATATGCCATAAACCAACATTATTTTGGTTTTTAGGCAATCTATCACAGAGTGGTTTGAGGGACTAGAGAATGTGTTAAGAACCGAGGACATGTAACTCAAATAAAATTTATAGTAAAATAGATTTCTAAAAATAAGGGAATGTGGATGTAGAATCAGGTGTGATATGAGAGATGGAAACAGAAAGGGTGTGAATCTTCAACTGTGTGATTCCAGAGAGGCTATGTGACTTGTTCAAACTCAGTAGCAAGTTAGGAATAGAGCTGAGACAAAACTAGGTCTCAAATTTCCTGATACTCAACCTGATGGTCTTTGTGCTTTTTGCTCTTCTGTGTCTGTGCTGATAACACTTCTTGCCGCTGCTTCTGGGAGCTTGTCCTCCACCTCAGGATGGTCTAGTGGGCCAGGCAGTGTTTCCAGACTGAAGGAGATCACTCTCATTCTGCTCACTCCTGCCCCCCTGCAGTTTGGCCAGTGAATCTTTCTCTCAAGAAGTAAAAGAAAGCTGTGTGAAACCAGGTCTCCTGGTTCCTCTATTCCTTTAGCTCCATTCTCCTGACTCTTTCCCCTGCTGCCCCACTCTCCTCCTCCTTAAAAAATAAAACAAAACAAAACACTATAAACTGTTTTAATGGTTATTAAGAATTCTTTGTTAAGCTTTCCGCTTCTTCCTGATTGAAAGGTTTCCTTGTCTTTGAAGGAGCTAGCACCAGCCTCCCCCCCCACCCCACCCCTTTTCCTGAACATTGAAAAAAATACAGCCATGCAAGGGAGAACAGACCAGTTTTAAAATAAAATCATACAGTGGATTCCTCATACTTGTCTCACAGTGACATACATACCTTGAAAGAAGATCAGATCGTGTTGTCCTCTTAGGATAGAGTGTCTTTTAAGATACCTAACATTGAGGGATGAGAGAGGATGATGTCCTGATAATGAAGTGATACCAGGTCACTTTGTAGTATTTTACTCATTGACAGTAAGAAGACTGAATGGGGGCTTCCCTGGTGGTGCGGAGGTTGGGGATCTGCCTGCCAATGCAGGGGACATGGGTTCGAGCCCTGGTCCGGGAGGATCCTACGTGCCGCAGAGCAACTAAGCCCGTGCACCACAACTACTGAAGCCTGCACGCCTATAGCCTGTGCTCCGCAGCAAGAGAAGCCACCGCAGTGAGAAGCCCGTGCGCCGCGGCGAAGAGTGGCCCCTGCTTGCTGCAACTAGAGAAAGCCCGCATGGAGCAAGAAGACCCAACACAGCCAAAAATAAAAATAAATAAATAAATAAAATAAAATAAAAAAACAAAAACAGAAAAGAGAACTGAAGAAGAGACCAGATTTGTTAAAAAAAAAAAAAAAAAGAACACTGAATGGTTTAGTAGTTAAAGGCTTTGGAATCAGATATATCGGACTGGCCAGTTTTTGGCTATGCCCTTTGGAAGTTACTTAAATTTTCTAAGCCTCATTTTCCTTATTTGTAAAAAAAATAGTAATGGTACTTGTTTCCTAGTGTTGTTAAAATTAAATGAGCTAGTGTATGCAAAGTGCTGAGCACAATGCCTGTTACACAATGTGTGTTTAAGAAATAGCAATTGATGTTATTAGACTGTACGCACCATTAGGTTAGGGACTCTGCTCTGCTAACCACTCTCTCCCTAGTGCCTAGCACAGGACCGCTTCCAGTAGCTACTCAGTAAATAGTTTTTGAATGACATGTGATGATGGCCAACTTTTCCCTCTTCTTCAGACCAGAGGTGTTTCTTAAATGCTACAGAATCTCTTTTCTCCATTCTTGTAACTCCAAAAAGCAGGTGATCTTTTTTTTTTTAGTCTAAGCATTTATAGTGTCCACAAGAACCAGGCCATAGTATCACATGCATTTCCACTGGTAGGTGTATGTGTTTGAGTAGCAGTAAACAGGCAGGGATAAACACCCTTTAGGCACAGTCCTATTATTAGGTTAAAATCTTTTAGCATTATCCCATCATTAGTTTGTTTATTTATTGCCTATTTTGTACCAAATCCTACCTGGCACTGGGGTCTCAAATTCAAATATGACATGGATCTAGCCTTCAAAAAAACATACGGTCTGGTGGCAACGACTGACAAATAATACGCAATTAAAATATAATATGAAAAATGCTATCATACATAGATATGCATGAGGTGATTTGGGACTTCAAAAAAGCACTTCAACCTGAAGGGGGCATGGAGGACATTGCAGGAGGAGGGGCAGGTCTTACAGGGACAGTTGTGCCAACCCAGGAGGTTGTCCTCTGTCTTAAAGGCAGTGAGAAGCCATTTAAGGATTTAAATAAGAACGATGTGGTCAGATCTGAAAGCCACCCTGGTGGCTTGGGGAAAAATGGATTAGAAGACTTAATGTTAGGAGACTGTGTATGAGTGAGGAGTGAGAGCCTGAACCAAGTAAAGAAGTTGTAGTGGGAATGAGATGAGGAGATAAGTTGCAGAGAGAAAATAGGTGGCTGAATCCATAGGTTTTGGTGACCAGTTGAGTCTGAAGATGGGAATGTGGGAGTTGGTGGAGGGTCATGGGAAGGAAGAATCAAGAGAGTCTCCCAGGTTTCTGGCTGATGCAAAATTGGGTAGGGAAAGAGTAGGGAAAGAGAATGGGGGCAGGAGGTTTGTGGGGACATGATGTACTGAGCTTCGTAATGCTTGGTCTCAGGTGCCTGTGGGGTATCCTCTTACCTAGTAGGCTACTGGGTATCTGTGGTTTTGGAACTCATGAGACAGATGCACATTGAAGGTGTGTTTGGGAATCATTCCATCTCTAGCATATCCCTTCTAATTCCTACTCAGCAGTCCTTCCACCCCACTGGGCCTCCAATTGATTGATCTCTCACCCTGCATGTCCTCTTCGCCTCCTTACTCAGCTTAACTCGTGGTCAATCCTTGCAGTCCCTCTCTTGCTTCATCATATACTCACTTGACAAAACTATAATCCAGGTTCATTCCAGCTTCCCGCCTGCTGTATACCTACACCCACCAGACTGACTGGTCTCACTGACCTTTATACTCAGTGGGCCCTGTATGCTGCCGGCAGTCACTCTATAACTGCAGTCCATTCATCCTCCTCTCCTAGATAAGGTGACTGCTTTACACCGTCACCCCTCTCTTCAGACTGTCAACACCTCCTCTCTCATCCTCACTCTCAGCTGATGATCTTGTTTCCAAGTTCACTGAGAAAACTGAAGCAAGATGAGGAGAATGCCCACAGACTTTTTACTATCACTGCCAGCAGTGCTCCCCCTTTTTCTTCTTATCATATATTCTTGTGTACATATATTTTTTAATATATTTGTAAATATGTTTTTATTTCTTTTATCTTGAAAGATATTTCTCATTCTTACCTCTCCCAGCTACTGTCCCATTTCTGTCCTTTCCTTTGTAGAAGAACTCAAAACAGTTGTCTATAGTCTGTCTCCAGTTTCTCACTTCCCATCTCTCATGAATCCACCCCAATAGGCTTTTGCCACCCAGCACTTCACTGAGACTGTTCTTGTTACTAAATTCATTAGTCAGTTCTCAGTCTTAAATTACTTTTTTTTAAGATGATAGGCAATCCAAGACTTCAGCTTTCAACCAAGATGGAGTGAAAGAGAATAGATTTGCCCACCTTACTGAAACAACGTTTTTATAACATATTTTATTTATTTATTTATTTATTATTATTATTATTTGGCTGTGTTGGGTCCTCGTTTCTGTGCGAGGGCTTTCTCCAGTTGCGGCAAGCGGGGGCCACTCTTCATCGCGGTGCGCGGGCCTCTTCACTGTCACAGCCTCTCTTGTTGCAGAGCACAGGCTCCAGACGCGCAGGCTCAGTAGTTGTGGCTCATGGGCCTAGTTGCGCCGCGGCATGTGGGATCTTCCCAGACCAGGGCTCGAACCCGTGTCCCCTACATTGGCAGGCAGATTCTCAACCACTGCACCACCAGGGAAACCGTTAAATTACTTTTGAACGATCAGTGGCGTTTGACCTCCTGTGTGACAGGCATTCTTCACCTGGCTTCTGGGACGACACTCTCTTGGTTTTCTCCTACCTCACTGGCCATTCCTTTCAGCCTTCTTGCCTGGGTCCTCTTTTGCTTCCTAGTCTCTCAGTGTTGGTGTACCACCAGGATCCAGTCCTGGTCCTTTTCCTTAGTGATTCCATCCAGCCTCAGGGCTTTACATGACGTATGCTAATGACCCCCAGACCTCTCTCCTCAATGTGGGACTCACAGATCTCTCTCCCTCACTGCCATTTTCACTTGGTTGTCTGACACCCCAAGGTAACAGGACCTAAGCTGATCTCCTGATCTGTCTACCCTCCCGTAAACCTATTCCATCTATAACTTCTCCATCTCAGTTTATGCGAACTCCGTCTTTTCATTGGTTTAGACAAAACACCTCTGATACATCTTTGACTTCTCTCTCTGTCATACTCCATATTTAGTCAGTTGAGGGGTCCTGTTCGCTCTATTTCAGAATATATCCAGAATTTGATTACTTCTCATCATTGTCACTGCCATTCCTAGTCCAGGCACCATTTTTCCCCCTCTGGCATTATGCAGTAGCCTTCCTGATTGTATCCTAAATAGTCCATATTCACCACAGCAGCGAGAGTGAGACTTTTAAAATGAAAGTCAGTTCATGTCCTTCTTCTGCTAATGCCCTTCCAGCAACTCCTCCATCTTCTGAATGAGGAGAACTTCACAGGTGGGCCCCTTCACCTCTCTGTCTTGGTCCTCTGCTTCCCTTCGGCTGGCCCACTCCAGCCATACTTGCCATTTCTTGGACACACCATGCACTCATGCTCCCACCTCAGGGCCTTTGCACTGACTCTTCCTTTGCCTGTTATGCTGTCCTCCCACTTGTCCACATGGCAAACTCCCTGACCTCTTTCACATCCTTACTCACATGTCTCTTACTGAAGCCTACCTTGACCACCTTACCTAAAGTTGCAGTCCTCCCTTCCTGGCCCATACCTGGCACTCATGTTATCCCTTAGTTCTCTCTCTTCTCTCTCTTGTGTAGTACATGTCACCTTCTAACATAACCATTTAATTTGCTTATTGTGTTTCTTGACCCTCCCTCCCTGACTAGAGGGTAGACAGGCCAGAGATCTTTGTTCACTGATGTATCCCAAATGCCCGTTATAGTACTTGGCACATGTCAGGTGCTCAATCAGTGTGTTAAATGGATGAGTGAATGAGTCAGCCCATGAGGCCATGGGAGTGAATGAGATTACTATGGAGGGTATGGGGATGAAAGAATAGGCAGTAGAGGACCAAATGTCTGGATCTGCCTTTAATCAGCAACAGAAGAAGTAGTGCTAACCTAGAAGTTAATACTCTGGGTATTTGGAGAGTATAACCCTAAAGTCAGGTGCAGAAAATAATGTCCAGGGAGGATTGCCTGAATCATATATGGCCTATACATTCTTTTTGATATTCTGATTTTTAATCTTTGGGTTAAGCTAAAGTGTCAGAGAGCTGAATAACTAGGACATTGTTATAGCTCCCTATGGAACTATTTTTATTTCACTGAGCTTTGAGTTTTGGCTGTTAGCCTACCATGAAAGACATTATTTTAAATAATCCTATGAGACTTCATTATTGAATTTATTGCAGCTATATTATTGAGGATGATGTTCTCTGTATGAGAAAGTACCCTCTTTTTTTTTTTTTTTTTTTTGGTCACACCGCGTGGCTTGTGGTGATCTTAGTTCCCCGACCAGGGATTGAACCTGTGCCCTTGGCACTGAAAGCGCCTAGTCCTAACTACTGGACCGCCAGGGAATTCCCAGAAAGTACCCTCTTTAAGTGAGGACTAATGAGATAAAGTTCCCTTAAATTTACTGAAAATAGTAACTGTGATTCTTTATTTTTTTAAATTGAAGTATAATTGATTTATAATATTATATTAGTTTCAAGTATACAGCATAGTGATTCAGTATTTTTATACATTATACTCCATTAAAAGTTATTACAAAATAATGGCTATAATTCCCTGTGCTGTACAATATATCCTTGTTGCTTATCTATTTTAAGCATAGTAGTTTGTATCTCTTAATGCCATACCTCTATCTTGCTCCTCCTCCCTTCCACCTCCCCACTGGTAACCACTAGTTTGTTTTATATATCTGTGAGTCTGTTTCTTTTTTGCTATCTACATTCATTTGTTTTATTTTTTTAGATTCCACAAATAAGCGATATCATACAGTATTTGTCTTTCTCTGACTTATTTCACTAAGCATAATATTCTCTATGTCCTTCCATGTTGCTGCAGATGGCAGAATTTCATTCTTTTTTATGGCCGAGGAGTGTTCCATTGTACATATATAAAACACATCTTTATCCATTTGTCTGTTGATGCACACTTGGGTTGCTTCCGTATCTTGGCTATTGTAAATAGTGCTGCTATGAACATTGGGATGTATGTATCTTTTCAAGTTAGTGTTTTTGTTTTTTTCTGGATATATGTCCAGGAGTGGAATTTCTGTGTCATAAGGTAGGTCTATTTTAGTTTTTTGAGGAATCTCCATACTGTTTTCCATAGTGGCTGCACAATTTACATTCCCATCAACAGTGTAGGAGGGTTCCCTTTTCTCCACATCATTGCCAACATTCGTTATTTGTGGACTTTTTGATGATTGCCATTCTGACAGCTGTGAGGTGATATCTCATTTTTTTTTGTTTTTTTGATTTACATTTTGTTAATAAATAGCGATGTTGAGCATCTTTTCATGTGTAAGCCATCTGTATGTCTTCTTTGGAAAAATGTCTCTTCAGGTCTTCTGCCCATTTTTTTTTTAATTTTTAAAATTTATTTTTATTTTTGGTTGCATTGGGTCTTAGTTTCAGCACGCGGGATCTTCGTTGAGGCATGAGGGATCTTTCGTTGTGGCGCGAGGGCTCCTCGTTGCAGTGCGCGGCTTCTCTCTAGCTGTGGCGTGTGGGTATTCTCTCTCTAGTTGTGGCACACAGGTTTCAGGGTATTTGGGCTCTGTAGTTTGTGGCACGCAGTCTCTCTAGTTGAGGCGCGTGAGCTCAGTAGTTGTGGCATGCGGGCTTAGTTGTCCCATGGCATGTGGGATCTTAGTTCCCTGAGCAGGGATCGAACCTGCGTCCCCTGCATAGTAAGGCGGATTCTTTATCACTGGACCACCAGGGAAGTCCCTTCTGCCCATTTTCTGATTTTTTTTTTTTTTTGATATTGAGTTGTATGAGCTGTTTTATATTTTGGTATTAACTCCTTATCAGTCATATCATTTGCAAATATTTTCTGCCATTCAGTAGGTTGTCTTTTCGTTTTGTCTATGGTTTCCTTTGCTGTGCAAAAGCTTTTAAGTTTCATTTGGTCCCATTTGTTCAGTTTTGCTTTTATTTCTTTTGCCTTGGGAGCTAGATCCAAAAAAATATCGCTACGATTTATGTCAAAGAGTGTTCTGCCTATGTTCTCTTCTAGGTGTCTCGTGGTTTTCAGGTCTTATGCTTAGGTTTAATCCATTTTGAGTTTATTTTTGCATATGGTGTGAGGAAATGTTCTAATCTTATTCTTTTACATGTAGTTGTCCAGTTACTGTGATTCTTTTGAACAACTGGCTTGATTTCATTTTGTGGAGATTGTATTTTGTATCAGTGATTTTATCTCTTTTCCTTTTCCTCTTCCTTTTCCATTTCCTTTTCCTTCTCCCCCCCTTTCCTTCTCCCCTCCCCTCTCCTCACTCCCCTCCCCTCCCCTCCCCTCACTCCCCTCCCTCACTCCCCTCCCCTCCCGTCACTCCCCTCCCCTCCCCTCCCCTCCCTCCCTTCCCCTTCCCTCCCCTCCTCTCCTCTCCCCTCCTTTCCTCTCCCCTTCTTTCCTTCATCCAATGGTTTTTAGTATAGTCACAGAATTGTGCAGTCACCACAGTCAGTTTTACATTTCATTACCCCAAGAGGAAACTCTATACCCTTTAGCTATTACTCCCAAATCTCCCCATCCTCCTCAGCCTTAGACAACCAATAATCTACTTTGTCTCTATAGATTTATCTATTCTGGTCATTTCATTTAAGTGGATTATATTCATATAATATGTGGTCTTCTGTGTCTTTCACTTAGCATACTGTTTCCAAGGTTTATCCATGTTGTGGCATATATTGGTATTTTGTTCCTTTTTGTGGCTGAATAATATTTCATTGGATGGGTAATACCACATTTTTTAATCCACTTACCAGTTGATGAATAGTTGGACTGTTTCCACTTTTTGGCTATTATGAATAATGCTGCCTTGAATAATTTTTTGCAAGTTTTTGTGTGGACATATGTTTTAATTTCACTTGGGTAATTGCGTAGGAGTGGAATTGCTGGGCTAAATGCTAACTCTGTATTTAACTTTTTGAGGAACGGCCAGACTATTATCAAAAGTGGCTGCATCATTTTATGTTCTCTACAGTAACCTTGCCATCACTTGTTATTATCTGACTTTTTGATTTCTAATGGGTATATTAGATACCTCATCATACTGTGGTTTTGATATGTATTTCCATGATGACTAATGACGTTAGTGCTTATTTGTCATTTATCTATCTTGTTTGGAGAAATGTCTATTCAGATATTTTGCCTATTTTGTATTTTTTTGTCTTTTTGTTAATGAATTTTAATAGTTTTTTTTATATATTCTAGATACAGTCTCTTATCAGATATATAGTTTGCAAAAATTTTCTCCTGTGGGTTATCTTTTCACTTTCTTGATAGTGTCCTTATGTACAAAAGATTTAATTTTGATTTAGCCCAATTTAACTTTTTTGTTGTTGCTTTTGTTGTCATATGAAGAAATCATTGCCTCATCTAAGGTCATGAATATTTACTTTCCTTCCCCCCCCCCCCACCAAGAGTTTTGTAGTTTTAGCTCTTACATTTAGATCTGTGATCCATTTGAGTTAATTTGTGTATGTTGTGAGAAAGAGGTCCAGCTTCATTCTTTTGTATGTGGATGCCCAATTGTCCCAGCACCATTTGTTGAAGAGACTGTTCTTTTCCCATCAAGTTGTCTTAGCACCCTTGTCGAAAATCAGTTGACCATAGATGTATGGGTGTATTTATGGGCTCTCAATTATGTTTTCTGATCTGTATATCTACTGTACTACTATTTTTTGTCTGCTAGGAAGCTTAGAACCGAGTGTGCAACCTTCTGGCAGGCGGCTAGGAACCTCAAGGGTAGGATTGGTGGACTCACATCACCCCTGGCTTCCCCTGTTTACTTGCTTCCAGGTTTCTTTCTTGCTATGTGTGTTTTATTAAAAAAATTTTTTTTTGTAATGAAGTGTGGGTCATTAATAAATACCCTTATACGTCAGATGTTTTATTAATCAGTTCTAACCGAAGGCTGGCTAATTTACACATTTTGCTTCTGTCAACTAAAAAATGTGAATTTTCTATTAAGTATTTTAAATGTTTCCCCCTGTCAAATTACCATCATCACCTGATGTCGCCTTTTTATTTACTCTTAATTGGAATTCAGATAATTTCTAAGATTCGCACCTATTTGACTGCTTGGCTGTGTTTCTGTCATTAATAACTTATTTTCATCTCCCCCTCTGCATTTTAAATGATTATATTATGTGTACTGAAAAGTAACTTGAATATAATTTGGTGTTATGTTCAGAGAACTGTAAATGTTTATACCTATTTGTTCAATAATCCCACTTCCAAGTATCTAGCCTAAGGGATAACACTAAATACAGAAAAGTGAGCATTCATCGTAATATCCACCACACCTAATTCATAATTCTGAAAAATGGAAAATAACTGATATGTCTAAGAGCAAGAAATAGATAAGTTAGCTGTATTATAGCCACTGAATGGGATATTGTGAATCCATTTTTAAATGGCAGTAATAAAGTAGTATAAAGACTACTTAGCAGCTTTAAAATTAATGTGATATAATGATAAGTGGAAGAAGCACTTTATAAAATAGTCATATTAGAAAGAGTAGAAAGAAATACAATGATGGTAATGTTTTTTTTTAGATGGTGGGAGAGTGTCTGATTTGCTGTTTTTGTTTAAGTGTGTCATTCTTTTGTATGTTTTAATTTTAAAACCTGGAATTATTGAAATTTATAGGAATCCTTTTTTTTCCCTTTTTCAGATGTGAATCTGGTTACACTGGACAGCACTGTGAAAAGACAGACTTTAGTATTCTCTATGTAGTGCCAAGTAGGCAAAAGCTCACTCATGTTCTTATTGCAGCAATTATTGGAGCTGTACAGATTGCCATTATAGTAGCAATTGTCATGTGCATAACAAGGTAGGTAATGGCCTAAGAAACACCAACTTTCAATTAGAGGTGGGTGGCTGTTAAAGAAAAACCTTGAAACACTCAAAATGATAGGGACTTTACGTCCACCAGCCTATTAGGAAGAAATCCTAGGATCAGTTCTCTAAGGTTTCCATGTAGGTCTGACCTCTCAGTGTCGTGCTGCTTTAGAATTTGGTCAAGAAATCACTCCCAGGATTACAGGCTGCAAGCAGAGGAAGCGTGAGGATATTCAGTGGCTTAAAGGAATTTCGAGATCTTAGAACTATGTGTGTGCTTCAAGCACTGAATTTAGGGACAGCGATGGTAGCAGAATGGTCTGCACATGCACGTAAGAGCCATGCAGAAACTTTTTAAGTCCTGCAGAACTGATTAGGTCTTATGCCCTAAGAATATACTTTATCCATAGTAAATATAATAAGGGAAGAAATCAGAGGTTAAAGAAAACTGCTTTTTTATATGTTGTCTTAACATTACTTCATTTTCTGGAATACAGTCATAAATATTAAACTTCAAAATTCTCTATCATAACTATAAAACTGTTGGAGTTTATCATAACTAACCCCCAAACTAAAGGACATATTTGGAGTGCAGTTAGCCTAAAAATGGGTGTTTTCCAGGCTGAGTGGAAATATGTAAGTCAGAACGGAACTGGACCTGGGAGAAGTCAAAGCAAATTAAGTTCATCTTGTCTTTATGCTTCCCAGTCTCATGTCTTTTCTTCTTGCTTGCTTTGTCCAACCTCCTTTAAGGCTTGGTTCAGAGTCCCATAAACATCATCTCTATACTTTTCTGTATTATTCTGGGCAGAGGGTTGGAATTTATCAAGTGCAGATATTGGCAGGCCATAATGGATTTATGGCTCTTCTATCCAAAGTCTGGATAGAAGCAGATCTTCAGTGGTCTCAGCCATCTGGAGCTAAAATGATAAATCTAGAAATGATAAAAAATATTCTCTGAGTAGCAGATATTTTTCATAAAATTTAAGCACTAAAGCCAGTGGACTTTATTCTGTAGAACAGATGATCTGCCCTTAGGCAAGACTACTGAGTATAAAATTTGACAGTAGATTAAAGTAGAGACATAATATTATAAAAAATAATGACAGCACAAAGAGAAAATAGGAAAAAAAACTACCATGTAACAGCAGGCCTGCCTCTGGCTATTTAACATAGGCTCAGAGGTTAAGTAATTTGCCTGTGGTCATCCAGATAGCAAGTGGAAGTGTCTGCATTTGGATTTGGTGCTGCCTCATTTCCTAAATCATTCCTCTTTCCACTGAACCACCAAGAGGAGGAGGGTCTATGTTGAGTCATCTTGGGAAATATATTTGCCAAGTATGACCATTGCATGGGAGCAAGGTTCAAACCTGATTTTGTAGTGGTTCAGGGTTTTTGAACAGGGGAGGGACTTGGTATGACCCATTTTTCCAGAGCATTAATCTGAGTGTCATCTGAAAAATTCACCAGAGGAGAGAAAATGTGAGGTTGGGGGAGACCATTTGGGACATTATTAGAGTAAAGCAGGAGTGGAGTAATAGATGATTTGGAAGATGAACGAAAGAAATAAGGTAATAAGGTAAAGGTAAGGGAAGATTTTGAGGCCCAGTGATAGTGCCATCTTTAAGATCAAAGGATGTTAAAGTCAGCAGGAAGTTATTTTGCATTCAACCCCTTCATTCTAGAGAAGTGAGGAAACTGGAGCCCTGGGATGGGAAGTATCTTAGCCAAGATCACAGAGATAGTTCAGCCCTTTTACAAATCCTGTCCAGCGTTTTGTCCAACTCTGCTTTGATTCTCACTGTGCTGTAATCCTCAACGACTAAATTAAAGATACCCGGCAAGTAGTTTTCAAGGTAGTAACCCCCCCAATTTATACCCCAAATGCATTTGCTGCCTTCACAGACATGTCAGCATTGCCACATATTTATTTTTAACTGCGTTACAGTGTCTTCACTGCCCTCCATCTCTATGTCTGAAGGGTCATCTCATTGAATTTATCATAGATCTCTCCCTGAGGGCTTTTTATTGTGGCATTTTCTCCTCTAGAATGTCTTGCTCATGTGGATTTAGGATATTATAATTATGCACTTGGACTTATCTGCATTGCATTTTTAAGGAGTGCCTCTCCCACATAGTCCATTACGGGACAGCTGTTCGCTTATCCTGGGGTGGCTGTTACATATGAGGAATCTTCCTTTAAAAGGATGTTCTCACTGACCCACTTATCAAGACTGCATAAGTGAAATTTTCTTCTTTTATGCTTGTAATCTCCTTTCATGTTGAACATCACCTTAGCCAAACCCCTTTATTGTATAGATGAAAAAACCGTGGTCCTGGGAAGTTGGAACTTGTCCAATGTCAAGGTGAGTTTGTGACAGTTGCAGAGGGTTGCTTGCCCTCTCAACCAGTGTCCCCATTTATGAAATGGAGATGATTCCATCACTGTCTACCTCCAAGTGTTTTTATGAGGATGAGTAAGATAAAATTTGTGAAAAACAGTATGTAAGATGGAAGCGTTACCATCAAGGCTTTTAAGTCAAGACAAAGTAGTGCTCTTCGAAACTGAATAAAAACCTGGAACCTTACAGTAGAAGCACTCATTCTCTCAAGACTTTCTTTCCATTAGATTATAAGTTCCTTGCTGGCAGAGATTTTTGAGGTTCGTCCAACTTTAACATTTTGCTTATAGGAAGAGGAGGTTGCACAGCTAGTTTCTAGCAGAGCCCAAACTCAGAATTACTGGAACTCATCTCAGTCCCTTTATTCCATGTTGTGTAGCATAGCACTTTGTGCACAGTGAGAGCTGAGATGTTTGCATTCTAGTGGGGGCAGGCACAAGAGCAGTGACGGCACCATGAGCTTTATACCCCCGCGGAGGAACATGTACGGAACAGTGAGAGCAGAGTCGAGGAATATCCCTCATGCCCCGGAGGGCAGTTCTATTCTGGGTTCTGTGGTTGTGCCCTAGCAGGGTGTGGAATGACTTCTTCTTAGTTACTGTCTAAAATCGCTAGGCATTTCCTGTGTATTCTGATCTGAGGTTAATAAGCACATTTCTTCCTGATTTCTCCTTCATTGAAGCTGTCCTTGTCATTTTTGGGCGTGTCATCATGCTCAGGGGAAGTACATAAGCCAGGAGCCTTTCTGTTTATATGTTAGCAGTCACTGTGTCTTGGGAGCCGCCAGCCCAGAAGAAGGGTGGGGATTCCTCTCGGGGATGCACATGCAACAGGGGAGACCCCAGGAGTGAGTTTCATTTGTATTCATACCTGCATCATATATCTAACCCTCTCACCGCCCAGCTTTATAGAGAAGATGGCAGTCTGACATGTTGGTCTCTCATCAAATAGCGTCTGTTTCCCTTTCATGTGGTCACATGCAATATGGCTTTACGTGTGAAGTGTGTGTTACTCTGGAAACATTTGAAATATCCTAAACAAAATGACATTTTTCTTTTTCTTTTTTCTTAATTCAACAGAAAATGCCCTAAAAACAATAGAGGACGACGACAGAAGCAAAACCTAGGTCATTTTACTTCAGATACATCATCCAGAATGGTTTAAACTGATGACTTTTATATGTACACTGACCATGTGATGTACATTTGTCTTTTTTTAAAGAATGGAAATATTTATTTCAGAGGCCTTATTTTTGGACATTTTTAGTGTAGTACTGTTGGCTTGTATTTAGAATATTCAGCTACAACAGTTTTGGACTGTTTAGTAGTCTTTGTTTTATGTTTTTAAATACAGAAATTGATTTCACAAATTTGTACCACATGGTAATTCTAAGACTTGTTCTTTACCCATGGAATGTAATATTTTTGCAAAGATGGACCACTTCACAAATGGTTATAAAGTCAGACCCACTTCTTCCACAATGACCACAGCAAATGACCAAGCATGAACTGAAGGTAAAGATGTTTACAGATTACTTTTCTTACAAAAAAAAATCTAGAAGACTCTGTGTTTAGACATTTCAATGTTTTTGAGATTTATTAACCGATTTTTTAGACACTGCCTATCGCATGAATTGTAAAGCTGTGTGTGTTAGATGTAAAATATTTATAAGATGTGTGGACTGGATTTGATCCTTTCTCTCTTTGAAAAAATAATTCTGAATTTTTAAAAGTATATGGTAGCAATGATGGAACGGATCACTGAAAAGTAGATTTAGATGTCGTGAAAATAGTCTGTTTAACAAACAGATTGGAATAAAGCCTACTCTATCATTTAAATTACTTCTATACACATTCATTTTTAAAGAAATATTTGTTTTAACATAAATAAACCAATTGTATCAGTGTTTGTGAATAAATGCAAAAATGATTGTTAACGATTGGTGCTCTTCACATGAGCTTAAAAATCATCTAAGACCTCTATCCAAATTTGTCCTGTAGTAATAGCTATACTAATAGATTGTTGGTGTTTAAAGATCTGAAGTGTGAATAGAATGTATTCAGCTGTTTAACATGTAGTTTAGGTATTCAGAAGTATGCATGTAGAATTTAAGAATACGTTCAAAATATTAATTTTAATATTTGGTTTGGAAAAGCATGTTATAATATAATGTTTTCACTATACAGCCTCTGTTTTGGTGTGTTTATTTACTGCATTCTTTGATATTGACATATCAGTACGTTTAATATGTGAAATTAATAGAAAAAGCAGATTCCAGTTCAAAATTCCCATTTGCTTTTACAAATACTGCTTGAAATTGTCTAAAGATAGAAGTTTCACCCAGCGCTTGGAGTTTGCTTTTTTGGTTATTTGGCTTCTAGGCTTAATATTAGTAACATGGTGGCTTTAGGGAACTTTTTTTTAAAAAAGCTTTCCTCTTCTACCCACACAGTCTTATTTGAGTCCCTTAGTCATCAGTAAGCATGTTTGGAACAGCACCCAGTGCTTTTGCAAGGGTTCATATTGCAGAACAGTCACGTATGGGTATTTGTAGTTACAAATACTTGACCAGTCTCCAGGGGTGGGGTTTCCAACCCTTTAAACAACCCTGTTCCCTGTTATCAAGCTAACTTTTTGCTCTCAGTGCCAGAATTGATTGTGCTAAGACATCTTTCACTGAGAAATAAATAAAATGGAACATAATGGGTCTGCTTCAAATGCTGATAAAATCCACCAGAATCGCCTGTCGAGTGTGACAGAAGATGAAGACCAAGACGCTGCTTTTACCATCGTGACTGTGCTGGACAAAGTAGCTGCCATCGTGGACAGCGTGCAGGCCAGCCAGAAGAGGATAGAAGAGAGACACAGGGAGATGGAAAATGCCATAAAGTCCGTCCAGATTGACCTGCTGAAGTTTTCACAGTCACACAGCAACACAAGTTATGTCATTAACAAGTTGTTGGAGAAAACACGAAAGATCAGTGCTCACATTAAAGAAGTGAGGGCCCGAGTGGAGAAGCAACAAACTCACGTCAAAAAAGTTGAAACCAAGCAAGAGGAAATAATGAAGAAGAACAAATTCCGTGTGGTAATATTCCAGGTAAGCTTGCACCTGTGTTTAGCTCGATTACTGCTATCTCTTGCATCCTTTAATGGCCAACAGGTCCTATCAGACCTGTCACATGGTAACTATTGTGTATATGCGTGTGGTGGAGTTCTGTATCATCAGAGATCTCAGGATAAAACCATTTCTGTGTTAATTGGTATACTATCATGTCAGTGTTTTGAGCTTCTCAACCGTTTCATGTAATATGAACTGTGGATCGTAGCTGAGTCTATTTCTTGCCTTTGAAACTTAATATTGGTAAGCTGCTTTTGGCATATTAGCCATATTAGCATGATGCCCTCTCAAAGCCTTTGAGAAGGTTAGGACTAGAAGATACCTAAGAAGCCTCCAGTTTAAAACACCTCTTTGTTGTAGAGAAAAAGAAACTGAGGACCTGTAGCCCTGCAGTGTGGTTCTTTCCCTTATTATGGAGAGCCCAGAAAGCCCTAAGCAGTAAAATGTAAACTTTTCAGAATATAATTTGTCTATTGGAATTTTTACCTATAATAATGTATAAGTCACAATAATAAGACAAACGGTCTATTTCTTAATGAACAATCAGACAGTTGTTCTTTTTCTTATAGTTATATAAATGTAGGAGTCACATAAGTAATTCCTTATATTTGATTACCAAGTCTTTACTTAGCTGAATTCTTTTAGCTGCACCGCACAGCTTGTGGGATCTTAGTTCTCTGATCAGGGATCGAACCCGTGCCCTCTGCAGAGGAAGCACAGAGTCCTAACCACTGACCGCCTGGGAAGTCCCTACTTAGCTGATTTTACATGATAGTTTTTGTGTGGCGTTGTTTGTTGAGCTAATAAGTTCCTATCTTACTCTGCACTTGATACTCATATTTTTTGAAATAGGAACACATCCATGGCAAATGCCTAATATCTATAATATATTTAAAAACTCTTACAAATTAAAAGGGAAAAAGTTGAACTTTCATGGTAGAAAAATTGGAAAGTCATTATCAGTTCACAAAAGACAAAGTAAATGAGCAAAATTCCATTTTCACCTATGTAAATATTTGCAGTTACTGAAACATATTCGCAGAGTTTAAGAGTAGGAAATAATAAGCACTTTCATATTCTGCTGGTAGAATATTAAATGGTACATTTCTGGAGGGCAGTTTTGGTAGTATGTGTTAAGAACCTTAAAAATTTGCAAACCTTTTGGCCCCAAAATTTAATATCAAAGAATTTGTTGTAAGCATAAAATCAGGAATGTGTGCAGGCATGTTCATTGGTACAGATATGCAGTGTTATCACACTGTATTTTTAAAATAAATGTACGCCCATATGCATAGGGAAAAGGCCTAGAAGAATAAAAGCAAATTGAAATAGGAACACAGTTGGCAGGTATTTGTAAGATACCAGGGATGTGGGCCATAACTCCCGGGGCATTCTTTACACTTTAGTCAATTCTCCATAGCCCACTGTTGGCTGATAAGGTTACACGGGGATGGCAGAGTGGTATTTTGGATCTGTATTTAAGAGCCTGTTGGTTATTTAGGAGGAAGAATGGGAGGAGAGAGAGGGTTTCTAATTTCAAGGGTAGTCAAGTTCGACTATGCCATCTGAAGGCCTTTACCATTTCCCTCTCCTCCCAGGTCCCTGGAAGTCCTTCTCCGGACTTAAATTTTTGAAAAAAAAAAATTAGTCATCTTACTCTCAGAAGCCAGTGGTAGTATATGTAATGGGGATCTAAATTTATTACTGGAGAATGTAGTATACATTCTTGAATTCGCTTTTCCACGGGCATTAACAGTAATGGGTATAACTCACCCTCCACTTGTGTGGGGCATGCCAGGAAACATTCTTGGTATCCAGCATTTCTCCTGAGAACCTTTGTGTGAAGAGTAGACCAGGTTAACAATCAAGATTTACAAAGGCTAAAGAAAGCAGAGTTGCTGAGAAGTTCTAATTGACCCTTGTTTGTCTATTGACATAATTTTTTTTTAAAGTTGTTTCTATATTCACCTGTTTATTCCCTGAAAGTTGCTATTTTTTTCTTTGAGCGCCTACAGTTACTTGAATAAATAGAGATGGTATGAAAAAGGAAGCGAGAGGCACTAGTGAGAGACATAATGCTGTGAAGAGTCTGTGAAATTAAGTTGTTCAGAGTAAGCAGCACTTATCAATAAGCAGTGGCTATCTCTTGTAATGGGAGAGCATGTAAAGAAAAGATAAAGTAAATACCAATGGATTCAATGATTCATTAGATATTAGAACACTGTATACAGCATTCATATGGGATTGCTTAACAGTTAAAAGTCATATATATATATGTGTGTGTGCCTATATATATATATATATATATATATATTTTTTTTTTTTTTTTTGGCCAAGCTGCGCACCTTGCAGGATCTCAGTTCCCCAACCAAGGATTGAACCCAGGCCACGGCAGTGAAAGCTCCAAATCCTAACCACTAGACCACCAGGGAACTCCCCAAATTCTTATAATTCATCTTATAGTTAATATGTTTAAGTGGCTATATTGAGATTGCGCCTTCTACTAAAATTAACTTGAAGCTGAGTAATTCAGCTGTAGTATACTTTCATTTCGATTTGGGTTTTTCCTCAAAAAGATTTCCCTAGATATATCTTTTGGTGGCAGTCTTTATTGCTATTTTATCTCCCACCATTGTGTATGACAGAACTTTCACCTAATTCTGGACACTGGCATTGAAAAAAATTATCTGCTCTTTATCATACAATTATGATTTCTCTTTGAACGTGCTTTCACCTTAGTGACCTTCTCACCATGAAAGAAAGCCAGGAGGCTTACCATATCTTCTAACAATTTTGCTTACTAACCACATGCCCGTGCCTCCCAAATGAGGTATTTGGCCATTCCCTAATGATAAGTCCTGGACTTCTAAATATTCAAAATTCTCTTAGCAGTATTACTTTGATAATCAAGGCCATTATACTCTGACTCATAATACTCATTTTGTTACAAAAATCATCTTTTTACCTAGAATTTTACATGAAAAAATGTATAATAATTGTATTTGGAAATCAACTATAATTCAGCCCTATAATTTTCAATTATTATTACAGTGTATTTACCACTAACTCATGGTATCTCTGACTCATAGGAGTTGCAACAAATAGATTTACATAGCAGGTACTTTCTCTGTCTCTACCCCTGTTTTGTTTTGTTTTGAAGCCTGATTTTGTAGAGTTTGTTGTGCAGTTGAAGAAGGGTTTGTGATTCCTGAGTTAAGCCATAACTGATTTCTTCACAGCAGGATTGTGAGGGTTTTTCCCTAGGAAACAGTAATTATTGTTTGGCTCCTTTTCTAATTATACCTACTCAGTCCATACCCACCCACTCAGTGCTGCTGAAGCTACTCCCTGTAGTAGGTGTCAGGAAAGGAGAGGAATAATGTTGCTGCTTCTGATTCATCAGAGAGCTATGAGATACCCACCCTGCCTTTTTTTTTTTTTTTTTTTTTAAGTTCCTAGACTCTCCAATCCTGTAGCCAAAGAATTTAATTTTAAATAAGGATCCAGAGAAATAAAGTTCTGGGGATACATTCTTGACTATCAGGATGATAGGTTTTGGAATACGTATAAATGTATTTCTTACATAGTAAATTTTTTGGTTGAACAGATTTAATCTGGATCTCAAGTAGGAGCACAGTTTCTTTTAGAAATTTCAACTCGTGGATTCAGTTAAAAATCTCATGATCTTTAAAGTTTTTCCTGTTTAGTTTTAGAAATAACCCCTAAATAGCAAGTTGGGGTCCTTTAGCAGCCATGTTTCTGGCCTGCTTCTCAAGGTTACCAGTGTCTGCCATGTTCCCAAATCCAATTTGATGAATCCTTATCCATTTGACACATTTGACATAGTTGGTCCCTCCCTCTTCTTGAAACTTTTTCCCCCTTGGCTTCTGGGGGTTCCTCTCGCTCTTGGATTTCCTCCTGCCTCACTGGCTGATACTTCTCCTTTTTGGTTCTTTCTCATCTCTTCCTTCCTCCTCTTCTTCTTTTTTTTTTTAAAAATATTTATTTATTTATTTGGCTGTGCTGGGTCTTAGTTGCGGCATGCGGGATCTTAGTTGCCCCGTGCGGGATCTTTGTCGTAGCATGAGGGATCTTTAGTTGCAGCATGCAGGGTCTTTAGTTGTGGCATGTGAACTTTTAGTTGTGGCATGTGGGATCTAGTTCCCTGACCAGGAATTGAACCCGGGCCCTCCTGCATTGGGAGTGCAGAGTCTTAGCCACTGGATCACCAGGGAAGTCCCTCATCTCTTCCTTCTTATCTTCAGGTCCAAAATCCATTTATCTATCAATAACACCAAAATTCAAAAATCTGTAAAAATAAAGTTTTTATCGTAACTTATTTGGCAGACCTAGCTTTACCTGAACTCAATGGATGCCAAAACCCAACCTCAAGTAGCATGAGGCTGTTTATACTCTTTGTCCCACCTTAGAGTGAATATTTGTATTTTTTTTGCCACAAAAAGGTTTCTTCCCAAGATCTCACTGGGAATGTTATGTAATATATTATTTTCCCCAAATCTGAAATATTCTGATTTCTGAAAGGTAGCTTGGTTCCAAGGAGTTTTGAATAATGGAGTGTAGACCCATTCATTCAATCTCTTGGTGATCTCTTTCATCTGGTCTCATGATTTTTAGTTTCATCTTTATGTTAATGATACCTAAATTTATCTCTAGTCCAGATCTCTCTCCTGAATCCCAGACTTATGTACTCAGCTGCCCACTCAACATCTCTGCTTGGATGTACAGTGGGCATCTCAAAGTCAGCATGTTCAGATCCCATCCTTTCCCATCTCAGTGAATGGCTAATCTGTCCTTCAGCTGCTCAGGCCCTGGACTAGAGAATCATCCTTGACACTCTCCACATCTCAGTCTAGCAGCAGCAGATCCTG
The DNA here is from genome assembly GCF_949987535.1 of Balaenoptera acutorostrata. Taxonomy (NCBI): domain Eukaryota; kingdom Metazoa; phylum Chordata; class Mammalia; order Artiodactyla; family Balaenopteridae; genus Balaenoptera; species Balaenoptera acutorostrata. Next base: position 93,742,377 of record NC_080069.1, read on the forward strand.
TTGGCTCCTACCTTCAAAGTGGATCTGGAATCAGGCCACTTCTCACCGCCACCTCTGTCAACACCCTGATCCATCTCTCACCTGATTGAGCTCAGTGGTCTCTAACTGCTGTCCCTGCTTCTCATCTTGCCCTCGATAGCCTCGTTTCAACAGGGTGACCCTTTTACAACATGGGTCAAATCATGTCACTATCCTCCTGAAAACTTTTTAGAAGTCTTCCTATCGCACTCGGAATAAGAGCCACGGTCCTTATGATCAGATACAGAGCCCTACGTGAGCTGGCCCTCCCACTACCTCTCTTACCCTCTCTCCTCCTCTTGCCCCTTGGTCACTCTGCTTCAGCCACGCTGCCTTCCTTGCTGTTTCTCATTTCCTCCCAGTTATGTGCATTACCTTCAGGTCTAGGCTTGGATGTCACCTTGTTAGTGAGGCCTTTCCGAGCACGCTCCCCAGTCACTGTGTATCCCCCTGCCCTGCTCTATTTTTCGCCTTAGCGCTTATCACCATCCAACATACTATGTAAGTAACTTGTTTATTTCTCTCTTCAAGAATACAAGTTCTTTTACTCTGTTTTATTCACGGGAGGTTCTCAGTTCCTAGACTAGTGACTGGTGTGTGGTGGGTGCTTAGTAACAATTTGTTGAATGAAGGCGTATGCTTCTTATTTGTTCCAACGGTCATTTGTTGAGTATACCTACTATGTACAAGGCACTCTGATAGATGCCAGGCATAAGACATAAATAAGATACAGCTCTGCTTTCATGGAAGCTATTATTTAGTGAAGGCCTCAGGGAGACATATATAAATGAGTAGAGTTCTAATTCAATTCAGACTGTGATAAATGTTATAAGTAGAGGAATGCATGTGTCATTTTGGTATAAATTGGAGACAGGTTTGACCTCTGGGGGAAGTTGGGGATATTTGAATTGACTCGAAGAAAGATTTTATTCACAAAGCTGGAAAGAGGTGAAAGGTAGCAAAAACCACGTTTATAAAGGCATGCAGGGATGAAAACAGTATGCGTTTAAGGAACTCAGAGGGGTTGTGTTGCTGGACTGGAGGAGTGGGAAAGTAGGTTTTGCTCAAACTGAAGAGCTTTCTAATTATGCTGAAGAATTTGAACTCTATCCTTTGAGTATTGGTGAGCTCCCCAATGTTTTAAAGTAGATAAAGCATGTGATCAGAGCTATGTTTTAGAAACATTTCTCAGGAAATACTTTGGTGATGTTTTGGAGGTATAGCTTATTGCACGAGTTCAGGCCTGAGATGACAGGGCCTGAATTAAGACGTTGGTAGAGGCAAGGAAGAAGGAGGCGGGAACAGAGGAGTTAGTAGTTATTAAGCAATATTATCGACAGCGCTTAGTGACCAGTTGGATATGGGATGAGGAGAGGGAATATTTGGGACCATGCTTCTGAGGTTTCTCTGGGTAGCACCTGGAGGTATTGATGCTGAGAGGTCCAGGAAAGGATCATGGCTGGGCCTTGATTTTTGGATATGTGAAGTTAGAGATTCCTGTGTTACATCTAGGTGGAGAAGTCTGTCTGACATTTAGAAATGGGTTTTCATCTTAGGGGAAGGGGAGAGGTGAAGGTAAAAGATTAGTGAGTCTGCTTGCTTGGATTTGAAGGTAGAGCAGTGGATAAGTTTGCTCGGGGTGAGCTTGGGAGATGAAGAAAAAGAAACCCTGAGAAATGCCAGCGTTTAAGGAGTGGGGGGAGGATAAGCAGCCCGTGGAGGAGATTGAAAAGGCATGGCCGGAAGGTCAAAGAACCCATTGCTAACACGCTTGCTTTCTCTTTCCTTCAGGAGGATATTCAGTGTCCAACGTCCCTGTCTATCATGAAAGACAGAAGCTTGACTGCTGAGGGTCCAGAGGAGGAGGACGATATCTTCGATCCCCCAGTTGATCTGTCTTCGGACGAAGAATATTATGTTGAAGAGAGCAGATCTGCCAGGCTTAAAAAGTCAGGCAGGGAGCGCATTGATAATATCAAAAAGGCCTTTTCCAAAGAAAACATGCAGAAGACACGGCAGAATTTTGACAAGAGAGTGAACAGAATTAGGACTAGAATAGTGACACCAGAGAGGAGAGAGCGGCTAAGGCAGTCGGGGGAGAGGTTAAGGCAGTCGGGCGAGAGGCTGAAGCAGTCAGGGGAAAGGTTTAAGAAATCTATTTCTAATGCAGCTCCTTCAAAGGAAGCTTTTAAGATGCGTAGCCTTCGGAAAACTAAAGACCGCGCTGTGGCCGAAGGTCCCGAAGAGGTCAGGGAGATAGGGGTGGACATCATTGCCAGGAGCGAGTCTCTGGGCCCCATCAGTGAGCTGTACACCGAGGTGCTCAGTGAAACAGACCCCGAGGAGGCCAGAGCCTCGCATCCTCCCCGAGAAGGCGGGGAAATCTCGGCTCCCGAGCCTTTAAAAGTTACTTTTAAACCCCAGGTGAAAGTAGAGGATGACGAATCTCTTTTGCTAGATTTAAAGCAGTAATTATAAAGAGGAATTAAGTATATTATAATTGTCAGTCTCCTTAATCACACAGTTTTAGTTTAATTAGTGTAGTCATTTACATGTATATGCCATATAGGAAAACATAAATGGTATGGCTGTCTCATTTCTGAGGTTTAAAATTTTAAAGGTAATACAATTATTAATATACATTTCCTTAATTAATATACACTTCCTGGGGAATTCTTTTTTTTTCCTCCCTTGGGGAATTTCTTTTTTCCCCTCCCCCAGGACTTAATGATTCTATCAGCTTTCTCTCTTAGGTCACCTCTCATGGCAGCTGTGGATTTTTAAGTTCCTTTCTCTTGCCCATCAGAAAAATACTTTCCTGGTGAGGCCCAATTCGGTGTTTGGTAGTCTACAATAAATGAAGGCCAAATTTATGGCCATCATTTATTTGCAAGTGAACTCTCGATTTTGGTCTAGATTAATATTGTGGCCAAGCTCAAAGGGGAATAAGTCACATGTGGATTTTATCTATATGTTCAAATCAATAGATTTTTTAGTAAATTAGCAGTCACACCCCTTTTTGATGCTTTTGCATAAAAACATTGAAGTGCTGGACTTCAGCATTTAGTTCTGGCATCACAGCTTTGCTTACAGGGAGCCACTTGGCAAGTCGTCTAATGGTCTGGTCAGTACAATGGAGAGGGTTCGCCTGTCCTACCCATCTCAGAGGACTGTTGTGAAGATAAGGAAATGTTATACATTCTGGGAGAACAAGAGCTATTTCCAGAGAAAACAAACCCCACCGGTTCCTCAAAAGCAGAATCGAAATAACTCCATCTTCTGAAAAAGTCCTGAGCTCCAAGCAGTGAGGACCTAGGTCAGACAGACACTAAAGTTGGTCTTCAGAAGCGTTTTCACAGAATCAGGAATCAAAAGTCAATGTTTGGGTGACATCTTTTTTGTCAAAGACTAAAACCAGACCTTGGGTTTGAGTTGGGTCTTCAAACGTTTCCTGGAAAATTCTTTTCTGATTTTCTTCTGATTCAGATCTCTGGTAGACCGGAGCAGCATTGTTTTGAGCAGCATGAAGCCTGCAACTGTGGCTGTGTCTTCTAGAGGCCTTTCTAAAGTCAGCCCTTGTGCAGTGCTTGGAGATGACCTCAGATGCTTATGATTTCCAGAGTGAACCCCTCAGGGCCCATCTGTCCAAAACAGCGTTCTTAGGAGTTCATCATAACTGCTTTGGGAGGAAGCCAGATTCCACTTATTTGTTAGCTGTAGATCTAGCCAATCTAGAAGTAGATATTATTGCTAAAGAAAGAGAAATGGTCATACTGGTCCTGCACTTGTGTATGTTTAAATCTTCTGGTTTGTAAAAGGGAAGAAATGATGGAATTGTGGAATTTGAAGAGTTTGGACAGCAGTCAGCTTTCAGTCAGTTTTGGATGCTCAAGTAGTAATTAAAAATTGTAATGTATACACACACACACACACACACACACACAAATCAGCTTTAAAATATTTAACTCAGTTACCCAGCTGTTTGGGTTTGAGAGTTTGATTCAGCATCATTTCCTCTTCACTCTGCGTGAATACATAAAATCATGAATTGTTAATCTCATTATCTTTTTTATTGAAAACTAAAGTGTATACAGCTTTGAACAATACTTTAAAAGGAATAATTTTTAAAATGTTACAGTTTAGAAAGAGCTTGGATGCCTAATCACACATTTCCTTAAAGCCATAATAAATTTGAATTTAAAAAAGACATTATTACAAAGTTTGATGTCAGTGTCCTATTTGTAAATATTTTTACTAATAATGAATGCAAACAGTATGGCATGTAGTTGATATAGTAACCCTACTCATAATAGATATGTTTCTAGGTTAAGCAGAATGTAAAGAAGTTATATGCTTTTTTTTTTCTGGCCCTACAGAGGATAAATATCAATTGAGCAAAATATCACTGTCAAGGAATTTTTGTAAAGTCCATTTGCTTACTGACCCATTATATAAGCAGACTTGATATGTTATGGAACATTTCCCACATAGGTATGTTTGAATTTTGATTTAGAAGGCATTATAGCCTGGTCAGCTCTTCATCATGGTAGGCGCTGAACAATTTCATGTTCCCAGAGGTTCATTATCACTTACACTGCTTTCTTGGCACTAGGATTTTCCCCTCTGTGTCACTTCTGTCTCTCAACATTTCCCCCCGTGTTTAGAGCATTCCTCAATTCCACATTCATGATTTTTTCTCCTTTCACCCCATTCTCTTGACGTAAAGAATGTCTGTTTATTATAGGCTGCAGAATCATACATCTTCATTTAATGCAAGGAATAGTCTAGTCAACATTCTCTATTTTTAAAGTTTCAGACAACACAGATTTTCTGCTCATTTTACTCTTCTGTGTTTTTGAAATTATATGTTAGATTTTAAACAGTTTATTGAAATAAAACCATTAGCAGGATTTGTCCCCTTTTCTTTCCGTGAGGCAGAACAGTGCAACATCCATAGACACCCAGGGCATGGAGCCCGCACTCAGGCTCTACTACAGAATAGACAGGCGAGAAGAGGGAAGTGCAACTCTGTCTCCTGCACGTGATGGATCCAGAGGCTTTCCTCTCAGGGTCTATGGTGGCCTGGTTCTGGGTCATAGGTTAGAGAAAAGGGCCCAGTGTGAAATAGTGATAAGAGGAGCATGAAAATTCAGCTTGTTGAGAACATATTTGTGGTGTGTGTAAACTCCCTTGAACAAGTTTTCGTAAATTAAAAATTCAAACCAAACTACAGTATCTCATTTTGACTTTATCGTTTGCCTTCCATGTACGTATAAGGGTTTGGTTCAGAACAGTCTGAGGTTCACTGTGATTCTATCAGCTAGAGAGCATGGGTCATGTTATGTAAAATATTTCACAGAATCACTGTTAACTCTACAGTCCCCATACATGAAATTACTGCACCTGTTTTTCTTCTGAGACATGTTTTCTATAGCTTTTATTGAACCCAACTAAAAATATTATAGGTTACAATCCCCAAATAATAGCTGTGGCGTATCTGAGTCAAGACTAGGGAGAATGACCACTGTGGTCTCATCCTCAGTTCTGTTGGAATTTGGGGCATGCTATTATCTGGTCTGTAGTGAATGAAAAATGAATAAGCCTTAGTGCTGAGTTTTGTGTGTCATTCTTGTGACCACTTCTGAGTTATGTGATTTCTGAGGATTTATAGCTGTCCTTAGCAAGTCAGAATCCTTCAGGGTATTTCTTGGGTGGATAGGCGATCTAGGATAACTAGCTCTTCACTGTGAGCCTCTTAGGACATCCAAGGATCCCCAAGAGGATAGCATGGAGTGGCAGAATATCCTCAGGCTTTGAATTTACTCTGGGCATCTTCCTAAAATCAGCTGTGCTTGTCAGGGGCTGTCCTAGACTGCTCTGTCACTTGATGCCTTTGCTCATGCCGTTTGTCTCTCTTGTGGTTTGGGAGATGAGTTTCAAGTTCAGTGATAATGTCCATTTCCTTCTTTTAGCTTTCCTTGCTTACCTTCCACCCCTTAGGAAGGGTGTGATTAATTACTCCATATAATCAATATACACAGCACCTTTGATCTGTCAGATTCTGTGTGAGGCACTGAGAATTCAAAGATGAATATAGAACATAGTCCTTGTTCCTTCCCCTTCCCCCCTCCCCTTTTCTTCCCTCCCCTTTCCCAGCCCTTATCTCAGACTCACTGTTTCTAGGAGTCCGTCAAGCCAAAATTCAGCAACGTGACTAGTGCTGTATGTAATACGATGGAACTGTAGAGATGGAAGATGTTGATATAGAATTTTGACTATACGTCAGTCATACCACTTATCATTACATTTTAGTTCATTTGTGTGATTGTCTTCTAGACCAGACTGTGCTGCTCAGGGGCAGGAACTCTATTCTATTCATCTTTTGGTCCCCAGCACTTGGAAGCCTCCCAAGTGCTAGGCATCATTAGGTATCATGATATGAAAAATATGGACCCTGCACTTAAGGAGCTTTTCCTCTGGTGGAGAAGACAGACATGTAATCCAACATCATTGCATAATGTGATTGGAGCCTCATGTCTAAGAAAGGATGATGGGAGCATAGAGGAAGAGCGTCTAACAAGCTGGGGAGGGGGTGTCAGGGAAAGCTAGAGAAAATGCTGCTTCACTTGCCATTTGAAGACCAATCAAGAGTCAGCTAAATAACAGAATTCAAGGCAAGATGCAGCTGGAGAGGTTGTATGAAGATGTTTTGGGTTTTATGTCAAAGGCCATAGAGAGCCATTGAGATCGAAAGCCGTGGAGTGCCATGACTGACGTTTGTGGAAGGATGCTCTGTTAACACAGCAGGGGCAGAGGGACCAGGTACTAGGCCCCTTACATTTTTCCAGATGAGAGTAGCACCTGACCTCAAGCATTAACAGAGCTCTGCAGGGGATAAACTTAGGTGTGGCTTGTGACAGGGAGCAAATGATAGCCAGGTTTCTGACTTGGGTGAGTGGTCCTGCCATTCACTGAGACAGGAAATGTGGTATCCTGTCCGGGGACTCTTAGTACTCTCCTGATGCCCCTCTTACTCTCTGCTCTGACAGCCTTTGTTGCTGGTCCCTTGCATAGCCTGAGAAACAAAGGGGAGCCATGCGTATACTCCAGAAGCTCCCACACTAGAGGTCTGCCTAGTCTAGCCATTGTGGCTCTCACCCGTGCTTGAAGAAAGCCTCATTTGGAGTGATCCTTTCCTGGTTCTAGCAAGTGCCTTGCCCTCTCCACTAGGACTCAAAAGTCCTTGGGAAGGAGCATTGCCTTGCAGATCTAAGGCCATTGTGAGAGCTTCTCTCCCATCAGTATCTTTGTTCAAGGCCAGATTTTTGCTTGCTCATTGTATGGTCCAAAGAAAAGCTGCCCTTGATCTTAGAATGGATGCTTTTGATTTGTTTATTACTCTTTTTTTAATCTCAGCTGTTGTTTGGCACCCAAGGGTTCTAGCCAAAGCTGTGCTTGGTATTGCAGCTGACACTACAGTAAAAGCTGCTATAACCTGGTATCTTGGCCAAGGCCAGTCACCCAGGTTCATGTAGCTACTCGGCGGCTGTGGCTACAGTAAGAGCCTCGATCTCATCATGGGTGCTTTGGTTTCAAACCTCATCCCTTGGTGTCTGTCGCATGAGATCTGAGTCATGGCATCACAAATGTATTAGGGGTTCAAGATGGGCTTTGATGCAACCCATTTTTCTTCTTTTCCAAGGTTCTGGCTGATGGAAGAGTTCATTTAAGGATCACCAGCAAAATGGAGACCAAGGTGTCATCTTATTACTGGCTGGGCAAATGTCTAATACTTCCCCCAAATGCAGAGCATCTGGTGGATTCTGTTGGAGAATGTGGCTTAGACCTAAGATGGGAGAGAGAGAGAGAGAGAGAGAGAGAGAGAGACCCCGCTGTGTCCCTGGGGACCTGCATACTTTGGTGTGGCCGTAGAGAGAGCAAGGTTTGTCAAGCAGAAGCAGGGTCCATTTTATCAGCTAGCAATGAAGCCCACAGGCCAGCCTCACATACTCAGCCAGGGGGAGCAGGGGATGGAGGGACCCCCTCTGCCCCCTGGCTCAGGTGGGCAGGTAGTAAGGAGATGGGAGGCAGGGAGGCTGGGGCTCCTGACCCAGAAAACCCACCATACCAGAACGAAGGGTCCGATTTGAAGCCATAGCCTGGTTTGTGCTGTTGCCTAACATGCAGAGTTAAACCTAGCCCACGGAAGGTAGCCATTACCCCTAAGGCCTATTTTGGACACACTAAATTGAGGTGCTGATCTTCAGTGAGGACCACGAGGAGCGCAGGCAAGTAGGATACTACAGATCCCAGACCAAAGGAGAGGGCTGGAGAAACGCACTTGTTAGACGAAGAACAGGTAAGTGAAATTCTGGGTTTTCATGAGAAAGTTCTGGCAGTTTGACTTTGAAAGAAACAGTGGATAAAGATCTTTCAAGAAAGGAATGGGTAAAGAAGTTGGCTAACTTGTAAATTAAGCTTTTCTTCTGAACAATTCTTCGTGGGCTCTTATTTCAAGAAGAACTTTCTCCTGGTCAGTCTGTTAACTATCTTTGTAAGGGCAAGAATTCTCTGTTAAACACTGTCTGGTTTCCAAACCTCCCTGATACAATTCACTTTAGGATAAGAGAAGCACTAAATATTGTTCTAACCTTAAATTTAGAACTACAATGGGCACCACAGTCTGGAGGGTTTCATTCAGTTTCTTGCTGTTAGTCCATTAAGGTATTACTTAATGGCTAAAGTTTGCCTACAGCATAATATTACAAAGCAGCCAGGTTACCCTTATAATCTCATGGGCTAATATTCACAACTTCTCAAAGTCTCATTAGGCCTTTTATCTGAATAAGCTTCAAATTCTCAGGCTGTGGTTATGTAGATAATGTTGTTTTAGGGTAATATAAAATCCATTGAAATGCGTTTTTCACTTTAATTGTATTAGTACCTTTCAAGTGGCCACATTTATTTGGAAAGTTTCTGTAAGGAGAAGAAATAAATTAGCAGAATTATGCATGGGATGTACTTGGCTCTAGTTCAAAGCAACGGAGAAGATTTCAGAGGGAAACATTTGTATGCTTGTCAACTGTTAAGAAATAGGACTAAATCTTCTTCAAGAGGAGAGAAAATATCCTATTAAACCATAGGTTGTAGATGCATGAGGAGAGTGCACCCAAATATTCTCTGCCTGAAACTCATACATCTGTCTCACATAAAAAATCACCAACATTACAGGCAAACCTGTGTTGGAGAGTAAAATCGCTTAAGATTTACTAGTTATTCTCCTGTATTCTTAAATAATCATCTTCCAGTGATAATCTACTTAAACATCTCTCTCCTTGTTTTTCCTCTGCAGAATGACAGCATCTGTGAGGGTAGAGGGGCCGGAAAGAGACTAAATCATTGGTTATAGGGACCAAAGGAGCCTGAATTTACTCCTATGGTTTGATGGAGGCCACATATACATATGGTAGATTATGTTTCTCTCAAAATTTTGTGCCGAAAAGGCAGTGATTATTACATTTTTTTTTTCCAGGGGCAGACGATATAGGAATGGAGAGAATGGACATGGAAATCATGAAACTTAGTCATGAGTCTTCTGGGCAAAAAACCAACTCTCTCAGCTACAAATTAAAGATCAAAGCCAGGAACACCTTGAAATAGTGCACGTTGAGGAATAAGGGTAAATGGGTGGTCTCCATTGTCAGTGAGGACAAAGCAAAATAAATGGGTTTCAAATGCAGGGGATTTCCACAAAGAAAGGCTCCTACTGTGCAGAAACATTTTCAGAGGGTTTAAGAATTGAACCCTCTTCTGTTTGGAGGTAGGGTAGTAACTGCAGTGCCTAGAGATGAATGCATGCATCATATTTTTGTTGTTCCATAGTTTCTTACAATGTGCAGCCATGATTGTCATATTCATATTGTTCTGTTTGTAAAGCCTCTTAAAATATTTTTCATGCCTGCTCACTGGGATTTTATGAGTTAAGAGCAAGAGACTGTATTTCCCACGAATAAGATAATGTCTTATCTTGTACCTCCCATAATTCAGTGCTTTCTTTATATTAGGTATTTACTAAGTAGTTATTGAATGAAAACAAATGATTCTTTGAAGTATGACATCTTTTCTTAATATCTTTGAATTAAGGTCATTTATTTATTTGGTATTTATTGAGCACCTCCTATAAGCCTGGCACTTTTCTAGGCTCTGGGGAAAAAGCAGTGAACAAGACAAAAAGTTCCTGCTTTCAAAGAGAGCTAAACTAACATTCCAGAGGGAGACAAACGATAAGTAAGTAAATGTAATATGTTAGGCGGTGAAAAGTGTTAGGAAAAAATAAGTCAGGGTAAGGAGGTGGGACATTATGGGTGGGGTGGTGCCCGATGGGTGCTGTTTTACAAAGGGTGTCCAGGAAAGCCTCTCTTGAGAAGGTGGCCACAGTCAGTGTCCTGAATCTAATGCAAGAATTTCTGGGAAAAGAATTTCAGGTGTGTTCAGAGGACAGTGTGGCTGAAGTGGGTGAGGATGGAAGAGTGAGACCAGTGGGGTGTTACATAGGCTGTGGTAAGGAGTGTGATTTTTACTCTGAAGGAGAAGGGGGCATATTAAGCTTGTTGAGCAGAGTGACAAGATGTAATTTATTGATCTATTTATACTTGTTGAAAAGTCAAACCATTGTGTTCATACAAAAAGCTAACTAGGGACTTCCCTGGTGGTGGTGCAGTGGTTAAGATCCGCCTGCCAATGCAGGGGACACGGGTTCGAGCACTGGTCCGGGAAGATCCCACATGCCGCGGAGCAACTAAGCCCGTGCACCACGACTACTGAGCCTGCGCTCTAGAGCCCGCGAGCCACAACTACTGAGCCCGCGAGCCACAACTAGTGAAGCCTGCGTGCCTAAAGCACGTGCTTCACAACAAGAGAAGCCACCACAATGAGAAGCCTGTGCACCGTAATGAAGAGTAGCCCCTGCCCGCCACAACTAGAGAAAAGTCTGCGTGCAGCAACGAAGACCCAATGCAGCCAAAAATAAAAAACAAAAACCAAAAAAAGCTAACTAGAGTTCCTGTCTTAGTTCACAGTGCAAAGGAAAAATCATCCAAACTCCAAACACTTTCCGTTCTACGCTCTCCTTAATAGTTTAGTCCTTTGCCACATCCCAGGAACCCCATTGCAGCTCAAGGCTGACATCTAGTGGATATTTTCACAATTGTTTATAAGCCGGCAAATTGGAACATTCCAGCTCTTGATTAGAAATAGAGGGTGAGCTTTAACGTAAAAATCACAAACAGGATGATAAAACAATCATAATGATCTTAGGAGAAGATTACAGTAGATTTGCCTCCTTGTTTTTCTTTGGATCATATTCTGGTAAGTTTGCATTCCTCTAACAAGTATTTGTTAAAACTGGTAGGTTTAGCTGCCAGAAGATTGTGGCAGGAAAATCATGGGCTGGTAAAGGGAGAATAAGTCAGGACTGGGTGGAATCACTAGGAGAAAGTGCTCTGGTTCCAGGAGTGGCCTTCAAAAGGTAGCCTGTGGTTTGTTGTGTGGTATCTAAGGGTGTTTGTGTTCCATACCTGACCTGGAGTCAGGTTGACACTGATTTACAAAAGGGGTCTGAGCTCATGAGCAGGGCATGATGGGAGGAAGTTCAGGGCAGTGGGGAAATACTCAAAGTCAGGTGCAGTTAGGTGGTTCCCAAAGCTTAAGTGGGGTATTGAGTGCAGCAGTCAAGAGCTTTAGCTTTATAATTGGACATCTGGCTTCATGTCTTATGCTGCCATTTACATACTGACTGTAAGAACTTGGGCGAATTGCACTCTCTGTATCTCAGTTTCTAAATTGTACCCACTTTGTAAAGGTGTTTTATTAAGTTAGGTAATTTATGCAAAGCACTTAACATGCTGGCACTTAGTAAGCAGTCAGTAGCAGCTAGGTGTTATTTTTCAGAAGAACCATGAGTAGCCATTAGAGGTAGAGAAGCAGGGTATTGTAGTAATAATAGTACCACACTAAAAACCTTTTTTTTTTTTTTTTTGCCCCCAGCACTGAAGATTAGCAGAATTGGGCTTCCCTGGTGGCACAGTGGTTAAGGATCCGCCTGCCAACGCAGGGGAACACGGGTTCGAGCCCTGGTCTGGGAAGATCCCACATGCCGCAGAGCGACTAAGCCCGTGCGCCACAACTACTGAGCCTGCGCTCTACAGCCCACGAGCCACAACTACTGAAGCCCGTGCGCCTAGAGCCCGTGCTCTGTAACAAGAGAAGCCGCCACAATGAGAAGCCCGCGCACCGCAGCGAAGAGTAGCCCTCGCTCACCGCAACTAGAGAAAGCCTGCGTGCAGCAACGAAGACCCAACGCAGCCAAAACTAAATAAATAAATATAAATAAACTAAATTAAAAAAAAGATTAGCAGAATTTAGGTTTTAACTATTTCATATATCTATATGATCCATTTTATCTGCATTGACTGGGGGTAGTTGAATATTCTGCCTAACTAAGGTATATCATTATACTACATAAATATTAAAATTGTTCAGTGGCTTTCATTACTTTTAGGGAAAAAGATCCAAATATTTAGCTCTGTGGGACCTGGCTCCTGCCTGCCTCTTCAGATGACCTCTTACTACTCCTCCCCCTCAGTTTCTGCATTCCAGACAGGCTGAGATGTGCTGGCATTTTTTTGGGTCCTCCAACACCTTGTTCCACCTGTCTCAGGACCTTTGCACAGGCAGTCTCCTTAGCCAGTCCACATCTCTCCCACCCTACCCACCCCAACAACCAAGTACACACCTACTAATGCCCACTCATCTTTCTGATTCCAGCTCAAATGACACTTCTTCAGGGAAGCTTTCCTGGCCTCCACCCCACTTCCATGCTGGGCAAGCCTCCCTTGTTATAAGATCTCATAGCATTCTGCACTTTTAGTTTTTCTTCAGAACACTTACAGTTTTAAAGTATATATTTGGATGATTATTTGCTTCCCAACTAGACTGTAAGCATCTTAAAAGCTGGAATGGTGTCTGCGTGACCCGTCGTTCTGTCCTTGCCAGAGTGCCTGATACATTTAGACTCAGATATTTTTTTGACTAGTAAAGAGAGTAGTGTGAAGGAGGTGGGATCTGATTTGAATATTAAAGTGCAGAAATAGGTAAAACAGTTGATGACTAACTCAAGTGTGAGGGGTCTAGTGGGTACTGTGGTGTGATGCCCAGGTTCCCTCTTTAAGACTAGGCATTCATTCCTCCAGGGTGCTGGGAGTTTTGATGGCTGATGGCAGTCAGCTTAATCCCTCCACAGGAATTACCCTCAGCAAGGAGAGCCACCTCACCTAAGGTCACACCCCCTCCTGAGAGCAGCCCACCACATCCAGTGACAGGTTAATTGGGGGGTATGTGTTCCACCCCCTTGCCTAAGTCTGGGACAATTTTGAAGGGCCATTCCAGGTCCAGAGCTCACCACGGGATTGGCTGAGGCTACCGTGAACAGTTCAACTCCCTCCCCCGATCCTCCCTCCCTCAGCCCTCACAGGTGCTGTTTCTGAGGGCACTCCTCTACCCCCAAACCACTTGCACATAAGTCTCAGTGTCTGTTTCCTAGGGAAACTGATCCACAACTGGGCGTGGAGGAGAGGGAGGAATCTAAGGTAGCGCCTCGATTCCTGGCTTGAGGCAGCAGATGATGCCATCCACCGCGATGAGGAACACAGGAAAAGATGTGAAGTTGAAGCAGGCTTTCTGGAAAAGATAAGTTTTGGAGGTTCTAAGTCAGAAGTTCCTTTGGGATAGCCAAGAGTCTGAAGCTCAGAAGAAAGATGTGGGCTGGAGGTATGGATCTGGGAGTCATTGGCACAGCAAAACAATGACATGAGACAGCTCACCCATGGAAGTGTGGAAAGTGGCACAGAGGACTAGTGTGACCTGGGAACCAGCAGAGGGAGGCAGGGCAAGGAAGACAAACCCGTGGCAGATAAAGAGCGATCAGAGCGGCAGGAAAACCTCTCAGGAGTGTGAGCGTTATGGATAGCAGAGGGAGCAGCAAAGGGGTTTACAGCGAATACAGGCAGATGTGTCAGGTGCTGTAGGGAACGCAGCACGGAAATGTCCTTTGGATTTAATGATATGGCCACTGAGAACCTTGCTGAGGACAGTTTTAGTGGAGTGAGTAGAAGCAGCCAGATGCCAGTGAAGGAGATGGGCTTGGAGGGACGAAGAAGAGACAGACGGGGTAACTTTTTGGTTTTTAGTAGACAGGAAGAGCGACAAAGGAGAGGTAGATACAGCAGTGAGGAGCCAAGAGAACAGGATATTTGTGTATAAATGATGGGAAGACGGGCTGAAGGAGAAGGTCCAGTTAGAAAAGTATAAAGTGAAGGCCACAGGAGTGACAACTGGCTAGAAGTTCTTGAGAAGGTGAAAGATGATTGAGCGCGCAAGAGGAATCTTGGGAGAGGTGGAAACAAACTACTACTGACGCTGGAAGGAAAATGAGTAGACATGGAGGCAGTAACAACAGCTACAACTTATTTATGCTCTATAAGCATCAGGAACTTTTAGTACTTTCTTTAACCCTCACAGATCTTTCAGTACAATACCACGCCACCTGTCCCAAACAGGCGATGCGAAAGGGGCGGGGCCTTGGCTCTGATAGGGTTCCTCCCTCCCCGGGGCCCCGCCCAGTCCCCCAGATTGGATGGTGAGCGCACGCTTCCGTTAGGGCAGGACGTAGGGGGCGTGGTCTCCAGGACTGGGCGGTTCCAGAAGCCACCCCTAACCGTCTGGAAACAGGTTCCTCTAGGAAGCAGGAGGAGTGAAAGCTGCATTTCTGGAAGGAGGCCCACGGGAGCCTGGAAGATGGATGTGAAAAAGCACTTCCTGGGTGATACACGCGCGCGGCAAGCGCGACCGTGAAGGGTCGGCTCCAGTGCGCGGGCGCCGAGGCTTGCTGGGCGTGGCGTTTCTCTTCTGGTGCGTTAGAATCCTAGCTCTGCGCCTGACTGGAGTCCCACGTGACTCCGCAATTTGGTTTCCAGGAATTGCGTTAATAAAATAAGTTGGTAGCAGTCGAACCGTCTAACAAATAGGGAATTTGTTAATTAAAATATAGTTATGTACCTAGGGTGGAATATTTTGTAGCCCCACCCATGCAAGCCAGAAATCTAAATTGTGTGTGTGGGGGTGTTTTGGTCTCTTTGCAGTCGAAGTACCAATATTCTCTCGTTGAGTTATTAATGGCTGGTGTCCAAGCTGTTAATTCAAAGCTTTGAGGGTGAGACAAGTGCAGTTTCTTTCCCTGGGTCGAATTAGATTATGAACACGTTGTTATAATGAGAGAAGGGCAATGATGAGTGAGTTTTCTCTGCGCCAAGTGGGTCTGTGGTAGGGAGCTAGCGTGGAGGTCACTTGGAAAAGAACTGTCCTTAAGGGCATTGCTCAGAGGTGAGGCGACCTCAGCAGAGGGCCTAGAGCTGTACGGTTAGATGCGGAAGTTGCGGAGGGTGGTGGGGTGTAGTCAGGGACTTGCTGGAGGAGAGGCATTGCAGGAGGAACCTCTGAAAGACCACAAGAAAAAGAATCAGCCACCTGTGGAAGGCACCACTGTTCTCCGGATTTCCCAGGTGGGAGTAGACAGCGATCCACTGGGACTCCTGAAGTGTAAGCTCTTTGGGTGGTCTTGCAGAGGTCCCCTTGCTAAGCTTGAAGTTAGAAAGGTAGGGCTCTCACACCCACCACCTCTGGTTGGAGGATCAGCAAGGCTCTCCGAAGAAATCCTCCAATTCCCTTCCAAACTTTACTCTGACCCTTTTATATCTTCTTTATGGGCAGGATGATGGATTGAAGAAGTTTTTAGCTGAGTCCTTCTTTGCAAATGCACCAGGATGGTCTGTTTCATGACTGATTCATGCTTCAAAATATTTTGATATATCGATTCACGCCTCCAAAACAGGAAGAGTTTGGGTTTGATGCTGCAGCATTATCAAAATTGACCTTCAAGAAGCAAGCAAAACTTACCCGGAATAAAAGAGCTTGCTGATCTCTATCTCAGGAACCAAGGCTACCCCTAGATTCAGACTTGTCCAAATCCTAGTTCCACTGAACAAGCAGAGCTCTATTCTACATAATTCTTTCTCAACGCTAGGGGTGCAGTTGTATTGAGAGCTGGAATCAAAAGGGTGCCAGCAGAGGGAAACTGTTCTTTCCCCACTGATTATGTCAGGCATATCCTATAACTTCTTTAGCCACTCTCAGATAGGAAGTCCTCTGGTCACTTTCAGACTCAAAAGTAATCTTCTTTGAGTAATTACAATTCCAGTCCAATGTCATAATCTAACAACTTTCTCTTATCCACTGGAAAGCTTCTCTCCACTTTCCTTTCAGGCCTGGTTAAAAAAATATCAAACCACATAGAAGGGTTTATTTAAAAATCACTGCCCCGCTCCCCTCCCCATCCTCAGTCTCACCTCCCAGAGGGATCCATTATACACTGTTGTTTATCTTTGTGTTTAGTAAGTTTTAGTTGTTGAGAAATTTACCTCAACCTTCGCTTCCCAGTTGGTACTCAAGTTCTACTACTTGGCGATGTTAATGGTTTGGAAAAATGAGGGGGTGACTCCTTACAGACAAGCTGTGGCACTTTACCCCCCTCACCTGGACCCTGCCCCCCTGATGATTTTGGTACAGTGGGTAGATTCAAGATCTGTATGAAAGACCAGAAAGTCAGGCTTGCTGGCTGTTAAAAAAAAAAAAAAAGACCACTCATTTAAAAGCTTTTTTAAAATGGGAGTGGATGGTTTGTCACAAGTCATGCTCACTTTTCTCTAGTAACTTATGAGACCCAAAAGGCCTGCTCTTGCAAGCCCGGCTGTGGTGGTATTTGCATGGATTGGGTGCAGCTTTGATTGCCCCTGATGTGTTTGTTAAGCCTGGCAAGTCTGTCTCTTGGGAGCAATACTACTCCTGTGCCTTTTGTATAGAAAGAGTTGCCTCAGTATGGCTGGTGCTGCCCATCTCTTGTCCTGGGACCCCTGCCAGCTGACCCTCCTCGTTCTCTTAGCCATGCTTTCTGAGGCAGCACTTCTGCAAGTCCATTGAGCACAAGGACATAAACTGTGCTTTTTGGTGTCTTTCCTGTAGCCCATGGGGGACTTGCAAGTGTATTTTGTCCAGCACCTTATAGATTATTACCACTTTCTCTTCTTTCTCCTGGACTACTTAAGTACCTCCTAACTGGTCTGTTTGCTCCTCTTTTAGAAGGCTCACCAGATGGAGGCCAGTGTGTGCTGGTTATCAATTTATAGCCTCTCAGCTTCAAATCCACTTGCATTGCCTGCTCTGCTGGGTCCCTTATATATTTTTCCTTTGCGGGCTGGCGTGATGCTAAGCTTTGTCAGTAGAGGGCACTAGAGAGACACTGTAGGAGGAAGGAGTTTTTTTTCCTCCTTGGGATGTCCTGCACTCTGCAGGTTCCGCTGTGTGCACTGCTTCTCCAGCCCTAGGATCCCAGGCCCAACTCCTGCAGTGCACAGTGGCCAGGAGCACCCAGCAGCCAGAAACTTCTCGTGGTGCCCCCTTTGGGTGGCTTCATAGCAGAGTGCCTCCAGAGAGTTCCTGCCCTTTGAACGGCTTCCCTTGGCACCCTAGAGGGGGATGGTGACCGGTTTCCAGCTCTGCAGCTTCTCTGCCATCCAGCGAGCCACAGAGGTTCCCTCTCCAACAAGGTCTGGGTCTCAGCCCTGGGAGTGGGAGGCCCTCCCTTGGGGTGTGGCTCTTCCTTGTAGCTGCTACACCTGTATTTTTTAGAATTCTCTTCCTGTCTTACAGGCCAGTCCCTCATTACTCTGACCTCCTGTTAAATAGTTAATAATTCCTGATATTAAACTTTCCCTCTTCAAATCACTGTGTAGTTTCTGCCTCCTGATTGGACCCTGACTGATACACAGTGTAATCTTTGTGAAATGTAAATCTGATTTTGTCATGCCTCCTTGCTTAAAACCATTTTATGGTTTCACTCTGCTTATAAGATAAAAAACTCCCCCCCCCCCCCACCTCATTTTCATGGTTTCTGAGGCCCTGCATAAACTGGCCCCTCTTTACCTCCCTGGCCTTATCTCAGACCAGAGTCCCCCTTGCTTTCCTCCTGCTACAGAGTTTTTACAGACACTGTTCCCTTTCTCTGAAATCATCTTCCCTCACTTTTTTGCCTGGTAAATCCCTACTCATTTTGAGTTAATCATCCCATCCTCAGAGAAGCTTCTCCACCTTCCCTGCCTCAGTCGAATCCCTTTTATTTACTTTCAGAGCACCTGTGTAAGGCTCCTTCAGACTATTTTTCATGGTTGTAATTTTACATATGTTTGTGCAATTTAAAAATTAGTATTCATCTCCTGTCTTACAGACTGTAAGCTCCTTGAGGACAAGAGACTGTGGCTCTTTTGGTTCCCTGTATAGACGCATATCTAGCACATGTTACAGAGTGGCTGTTATGAAGCAGGCATGTCACCTCGTTGCCCTTGTCTTTTTTGTTTTTAATTGAAGTATAGTTGATTTACAATGTTGTGTTAGTTTCTAGTGTACAGCACAGCAGTGATTTAGTTATATGTGTGTATATATAGATTTGTATATGTGTATATATATATGTATACGTATTCCTTTTCAGATTCTTTTCCGGAAACGGAGCTAAAGGGAACTGTTTTCAATATCTTGTTGCCCTTGTCTTGGTCCAAGGATTTCCCTTTGGAAATACTCCAATTCGCCACAAGATGGCAGGCTAAGACACTCTGGCACTTAATTTCCTTTGAGAAAGAAGTGGTGTTTCAGGTTAGAAGGCCTTTCTCTGAGCCAGAAGAGGATCCCTTTGAAGTGAGGTTGAGTCACATATTACAGAAGATTTCTCTGAAAATGTCCTCTGCATCTTCACTTCTTCACTGACTCGGAAGAACAATCTGGGATACTAATAAGCAAGACAAAGGAGAGATTCTCCGCTGCTTGCCTGAGGGGCTACTGTGCTATTTAGAAAACAGTTCTAGGGAGACACAAGGACCCTGAGCTCTGATTCACCTGGGAAAATAGGGACCTAGCAGTGGGTGCGGGGGCGACAGGAATATTTATGCCCCTCTCCTCAGTCTTTGTTTTGCACTAACTGTGAGTTCTAGAGGAAAGTCTAGAGCAATGGGGTCAACAAACTGTGACCCTAGGGCCGAGTCTGGCTCTCTGCCTGTTTTGGTAAATAAATTTAATTGGAACCCAGCCATACCCATTTGTTGATATACTGTCAGTATTTTGTACAACTATGAATACTGTGACAGAGACCCTGTGGTCTGCAAAGTCAAAAATATTTACTGTCTGGTCCTTTAAGACAAAATTAGGGGACATTTGGTCTAGAGGCAAGTAAACTTTTTAGAAGCCTTGATATCTGGTTAGCATTTAGCTGACATTCCTTAAAAAGTAGTGATTTGACCTTTTGGGGGAAAGACTTGTCTTTCTTTACAAGAAGCAAACATTCTGGGTGGAAATGATATGGATTCCTTGAGGTTACTTATAGTGGTACCCATATAAGTCAGAAATATATTTATTAATTCATTTCAAGAGTTGCACATTTAAGTGTGCTACATCTTTTCTTTTGTAAATGGAAATATGGGCATACATGATGTAATGCTTACCATGCTTTCCAACAGCAGGATTAGTAAGTCACTGTTATGCTAATTACCTGTACTTCATTTTTCATGGTACCAACCAAAGGTCTTGTAGCTATTTACCTTTCATTCAAGAAATATTCTTGGCATGGTTGTTGTGGCTTATTTATGAATTTGTAAGTGCTCAGACAACGCTGAGTCAGAATCACATTAATTCATTTTGCAAGTTTTAAACAGTAAAATACATTTGCTACAAACCCAGAGCTGTATTTATTTATGATTTAAATTTAAGGAATTTCAGTGTTAAACTTTTTTGCCCTTCTAGAGTTCTTTTTAAATATATTTATTTATTTATTTATTTTGGCTGTGTTGGGTCTTCGTTTCTGTGCGAGAGCTTTCTCCAGTTGCGGCGAGCGGGGGCCACTCTTCATCGCGGTGCGTGGGCCTCTCACTGTCGCGGCCTCTCTTGTTGCAGAGCACAGGCTCCAGACGCGCAGGCTCAGTAGTTGTGGCTCACGGGCCTAGCTGCTCCGCGGCATGTGGGATCTTCCCGGACCGGGACACGAACCCGTGTCCCCTGCATTGGCAGGTGGACTCCCAACCACTGCGCCACCAGGGAAGCCCTAGAGTTCTTTTTAAAAATTTTTTTATTATTTATTTTGGCCGTGTTGGGTTTTTGTTGCTGCGCGTGGGCTTTCACTAGTTGCGGTGAGCGGGGGCTTCCCTTCTTGCGGAGTTTGGGCTCTAGGCGTGCAGGCTTCAGTAGTTGTGGCACATGGGCTCAGTAGTTGTGGCTCACGGGCTTAGTTGCTCTGCGGCATGTGGGATCTTCCTGGACCAGAGATCAAACCCATGTCCCCTACATTGGCAGGCAGATTCTCAACCACTACGCCACCAGGGAAGTCCTTCTTCTAGAGTTCTTAATGTTGATTTATGCTTCAGTATGCTGATTTCTTCAAGCACTTTTAATAATGAAGGTATGTGTGTTCCATATTTTTTATATGTGTCTGTACCTTTACATGTGTGAGAATATCCTTGTGTTGTTTGTAAAAAGTGGGCATAAACATTTGACATAAAAACCCATTTTGACATTGGTTTTTTTTTGAAAAAAAAAGACTTATAATTATAGTGTTGAAGATACTTCAAAAAAAAGTGGAATCATGATTCTCATACAAATATAAAATGAAATGTGTATCAAGATTTTATTTAGCTCATTAGTTAATAAGAGAACCAGTAAGATATTACAATTGGTTCAAAGGGAAATTCAAAGAACCACATATTATATAGGCAAATAAGGAATGCTGGAATGAATCTACAAAGAGATTCAAAAAAGGTCTATTGGGGACTTCCCTGGTGGCTCAGTGGTTAAGAATCCGCCTGCCGGGCTTCCCTGGTGGTGCAGTGGTTGAGAATCTGCCTGCCAATGCAGGGGACACGGGTTCGAGCCCTGGTCTGGGAAGATCCCACATGCCGCGGCGCAACTAGGCCCGTGAGCCACACTACTGAGCCTGCGTGTCTGGAGCCTGTGCTCCGCAACAAGAGAGGCCGCGATAGTGAGAGGCCCGCGCACCGCGATGAAGGGTGGCCCCCGCTTGCTGCAACTAGAGAAAGCCCTCGCACAGAAACGAAGACCCAACACAGCCAAAAATAAATAAATAAGTTAATTAATTTAAAAAAAAACATTAAAAAAAAAAAGAATCCACCTGCCAATGCAGGGGACACGGTTCGATCCCTGGTCCGGGAGGATCCCACATGCTGTGGAGCAGCTAAGCCCATGGGCCACAACTACTGAGCCCGTGTGCCACAACTACTGAAGCCTGCACACCTAGAGAGTCTTTGCCAATTTTTCCTTACAATAATAACAATAATATTTAGTATGTCTGGTATAGTTATAAATATATTATATACACTAACTCAGTAAATGCTCACAAAATTAACTTCATTTTACAGGTGAGAAAACTGAGGCATTGAAGTTTTAATTTGCTTGTGGTAAAGTGGAAGACCCAGAAGTGAAAAAAATAACATGCATACTATTCCAGCTATATAAAATTATACATATATATATGCACAAAAATATTAGAACAAAGAAATTTGACCTTTATCACTGGCTAATATGTCCATGCTTTGTGTTAAGAGAAAAAGGGAAGGTGTAGAGTAATATGTATAGAATTATTTTCTTTCTTTCTCAAATTTTAATATTCATTTATTTGGCTGTGCCAGGTCTTAGTTGCGGCACACGGAATCTTCGTTGCGGCATTCGGGATCTAGTACCCTGACCAGGGATCGAACCTGGACCATCTGCATTGGGAGCATGGAGTCTTAACTGCTGGACCACCAGGGAAGCCCCTCCCACATTGATTTAGACCACCCACTTCTGCCATCTTTGCACTGCAGCCAAAGTGATCTTTATAAGGTAAATAATCACCTCTCGTTAGTTTTCCCATTGCACTCGGAATAAAATGAACATTT
Organism: Balaenoptera acutorostrata; assembly: GCF_949987535.1. Lineage (NCBI taxonomy): Eukaryota > Metazoa > Chordata > Mammalia > Artiodactyla > Balaenopteridae > Balaenoptera > Balaenoptera acutorostrata. The sequence goes on from NC_080069.1 coordinate 93,764,495, forward strand.
TTTTTAGCTTGGCTTCTAAGGCCTTGGATGGTTCACCCCCTGCCTGTCTCTTTAGCTTTATTTTGGAACATTTTTCTTTTCTTTCTTTTGCTTCAGGCATAATGTTCTCTCAGCTTCTACAGAATGTCACGATCCCTCCTGCTACAGACCTTTGCCCAGGCCATGTTTTCTGACTGGAATATTCTCTCCATCACCTTCCATCTAAGTTGGGTGTCTTTTCTGTAAGAGAACCATGTTCTTACTGATCCAAGTTTGTGGCCATTAAGTCATTAATGTTATTATTTGGTTACATCTGTACTCCGCAGTCAGGTTGTGCATTATACAACATATATGAGTGGTGGCCCTTCCTTTCTAGAACACAAACTTCCAGAAAGTCAGAACAATATCTTTGTGTACCACTTTATGCCCAGCACATAAAAGAACTCAATATACATTCATTGATTGAATAAATAAATGGCTACCAGAGATGTCTCTCTCTTTTTAAAAAAATTAATTAATTGATTAATTTTTGGCTGCGTTGGGTCTTCGTTGCAGTGTGCAGGCTTTCATTGTGGTGGCTTCTCCTGTTGCGGAGCACGGGCTCTAGGCACGCGGGCTTCAGTAGTTGTGGTGCACAGGCTTAGTTGCTTTGTGGCATGTGGGATCTTCCCAGACCGGGACTTGACCCTGTGTCCCCCGCATTGCCAGGCGGATTCTTAACCACCACACCACCAGGGAAGTCCCCAGAGATGTCCCTTATTCAGGCTCGTTTCTCTAGCTTAAAAGAAATTAAAGTTCCTAAAGTTTCTTTGACTCATTTATGTATATCATCCATTCTTGTATCTTCCATAAGGTTGCCTCAAACACTGAATTAGTGAATACTGCATAATTGCTCCTAAGGGAAGTACAGGGTTAGGTTCCTGAGAGCCTTTGGTCACAACATTTTTGTTAACTGGTCAATATATAACCAGTTGTTTTATGTGTGTTTCTATTTAAAGACACTTTATTTAATATCATTATTGATTTTTTAATATTGAACTCATAGCTAGCAGCACTATAACTCATGCCTGAACGAAGCTTATCTAACACACATATTTTCTCTGTCAGCCACATCAGAGCCTTCTTGCACTTAGGAAACTAGACGGCACTTCAGCACTATGCTTGGGGCTCGTGTAGAATCACCAACTAAAAGCATAAAAATGTGAGAAACGTGGCACTAAATAAACCATGAAAAGGACATTTGTTTAAGTAGGAGAGCTGAAACAAGAAGGTAGAATGTTGCCTTGTTCAACTTCAGCTGAGAAAGAGGGCATTGGGCAACTCAAAATTTTCCCTGCTTTTCAAATATCAATGAATGAGACTGCAAGGGTGCCATGAAGATTGATTTTGGGGTTACAAATAAATTTTGGCAAATAGACAGAATTGCAAATATGAAATCGAAGAATAATAAAGATCAACTGTATCTATAATAACAATGTATACTATATAAATGCATTTTATATATATTTATATTTCCTATGTAAATAAGAAATATATAAAATACATAATAACACAATTGTTACTATCTTATATATAGTGTCACACTACTTGGCAATATATTGAATGCATGTCAGTAAGCATATTTACAAATAGATTCCAAATCGTGTTTCCCAGACCAGCATTAAATGTGTCTTGGGTTATAAGGATTCTATGAGAGATCAGTTTGCCAAATGCTGATATCAAGAAATCCTCTAAGTGTGTGGCATTTGAAAAAAGCCCAGGACTTCCCTGGTGGCGCAGTGGTTAAGAATCCACATGCCAATGCAGGGGACACGGGTTCGATCCCTGGTCCGCGAAGATCCCACATGCCGCGGAGCAACTAAGCCTGTGCACCACAACTACTGAGCCTGCACGCCTAGAGCCCGAGCTCTGCAACAAGAGAAGCCACTGCAGTGAGAAGCCTGTGCATCTCAACAAAGAGTAGCCCCTGCTCGCCACAACTAGAGAAAGCCCGTGCGTAGCAATGAACACCCAATGCAACCAAAATAAATAAATAAACAAATTTATAAAAAAAAAAAAAAAAGAGAGAGAATAGCCTGTGCCCCAGATTCTTATAGTTATGCTTTGACAGGAACAGGGGCACATGTGCCAAAATAGAGGCTAGAGTCAGTTTCCCTTTTACAGTTGTATATTTTACCCATCTTTTGTTACTTTGCTTTTCGAAGCTCTCATAGCCCATTATACTGTATCTTATTGGATAGGGCCTTGTTCTGGGCTTCCTCATGTCCTATCTCTCTAGGCATCTAACAGGAGCTTAATTTAACAAGAAGCCATAGCTGTCCTCAGTTGAAATAATTTCAAAGTCTCTCATCAGATGGCTCTTTTGGAAATGTCAACAGTTTTTAAACTGTCAGTGCTACAATATAAACAATGCTACGTACACTGTTAATCATGGAAGTGATTTCTGGTTTCAGTAAAACAGACCCCAGGGAAGTTTGCTGTGGTGACATATTTTTCACTTGAGATTGCTAAAGACTCAACTACAGCTGGCTGTGGACACAGCCTGGCATTGAATTGTCTCATTTCCTGAGACCTAAGCATTATAGATTACATCTGGTATGTTGAAACATTATTTGATAATGGGTGCAATATCATTTTAACTACATACAACTTCTGCCAGTGAATATGTATAATTTTTGCTTTTAGAATTTATATTCTCTCCCTGCTCCTGTATGTTTTTTTTTTTTTTAACCTTTGAATTGGGAAGAAGCCCAACCACTCTAATTGAGAATATCCTCATAGTATGGTTTTTATGTGCTTTGTTTAATATTCTATTATTATTAAAGAATCAAAACCTAACAGATAATGTGAATGGTAATAGTGCTGTTCTGATTTTGTTTTTTCTTATATTTATGTACTAAACCCAGATACTATGAAAAACAAATTGCAGATGCAAAAAATTGAGAAGATAATGATGATGAGAAAACTCCCTGTAAGAACCGTAGGATATGACCAAAATTGCAGTCAGAGACAAATCCATAGCCTTAATGCTGTCACGGTTAAATGAGAATGAAAGTAAATAAAACCTAAGCAGAATTAAAAGGTAAACCACAGACTCTATAAAGAGCTCTTATAAATCAATATGAAAAAATACAATATCCCAGAAGGAAAATGGAGGAAAGAAGAGCTGTCAAGAAGAAGGCCCATGTGCAAACAATTTTTGGGTCCCCAGAAAGGGAAGACTAGCCAAAAAATTTTCAGGTCGTATTATTTGGAGAAGGTAATAGAGAGGACGTGACCGCTGGTTGACTTGTGAGCTGTACCTGGGCAGTCAGAGGCTCCTCATCCCTCCCCTGTCCTTGGAATCTATGTTCCGCCCTCCGTTCCCATGTGGGAGTGTTTTCAAGGCTGTAGGCTTGGGAGAGCAATGTGTTGCTGAGACCATCTGGATGGTATACGTGATCGAACCCCAAGAATTCCATATAAACCTTCTGGCGGGTGGTACAGAGGTCTACTAGTTATGCAGCCGCCCAAGAGAACTCTCATGAGTAAGTCCCCTCGCTGTATAAACCTGCCCCTACCATTCTGGAATGCTGTGCCTCTTCAGTCTCTGCTTGCCCTCCGCATGCTGGGGCCAGTTTGCAAACCAATGTGTATTTGCCTTGGGGCCCTTGACCACCAGGACTTTGTGATTTGCCAGTTTTCCTCCCTCTCTTCTGCTGTGGTGAAAGGTAGGAAAAGGCAGTTTATGAAAGCCAAATTACATGTTTAATAGTAAATAAAATGCAAAATACATATAATACTGATCTGCCACTTTGTCCTGCCAAATTGGCAAAACTATAAAAGGAAAATATCGAAGTGGACAAGAGTGTAGGGAAATGAGCATTTTTATACTGTTTTTGGAAGTGTAAGCTGATTTAGGTTTTCTGGACAATGGACCCTGTGCATCATGAATCTCTTTTGGTCCATCAATTTCACTTCTAGGATTTTATCCTGAAGAAATTAGGGATACGTATAAAGATAAACAGGATTTTCTTATAGTGTTTATAAGAGGGGACAATAGGCTACTATGCAGTCATTAAACATACTCATTGCTATCCTTATCAACATTTCTTAGATCCACAGATTGTACTAAGTAAATGAAATATCCCATCGCTGGGGTCAGTATTTAAAAAAAATTGTGGCATAAGAAGGTTGTAATAATTTATTAAAGGTCACATGGTTAAGAATTATTAAAGCTTAAATGAAACCCCAATCTTAACTAACTGCTATAATTAGTGTCCTCTATAACTGAACAAGTGACATAAGGAAATGTTTATATAATATATTGCTCTATGAAAAAAATCAGGCTATATTCAATTTCTCTAATGGATATAGGCCTATGCAGATTTCTGATGCTTTTGCTAAGTTATGTTTTCCTAAGGACTATTTATCACTTCAAATTTATCAGCATAAAGTTAGTAATATCCACTTATATTTTAATGTCTGTAGACACTATAGTTGATGTCCTTTGTAACTCTTCCTTTTTGCTATTTTTCTTGGTCTTGGCAGGGGTTTGTTAATTTTATTAGGGCTTTCAAGGAACCAACTTTTTGCTTCATTGATTCTCTCATATGGATGTTTTTTATTTAATTAATTTCTGATCTTATCTTTACTTTTTCCTCTCTTCAGTTTTCTTTGGATTTAATTTGATATCCTTTTCTCTTTCTGTCTTCTTAAGGTGAGTGTTGAGATAATTGATTTTCAGCCTTTCTTGTTTAAAATATGCACATTTAAGACCATAAATGTTCTTCTAAGTGTGGCTCTAGTTCTTCATCTGCAAAAATGCATATGTAGTTTTAAAAAAATTATTGTCATTCACTTCAAATATTTCTCATATTCATTATCTTCTTTAACCCATGAGCTATTTAGAAGAGTACTAGTTAATTTCCAAACATATGGGGATTGTTTAGTTATCTTTTTGATATTAATTATTACTTAATTCCACTGGTTTGCTAGGACATAAACTATATTATTTAAATCTTTTGAAATTTGTTTGGTTTTTGACTCAGATTTTGGACAATTCGGTAAATGTTCTGTGTGGCATTTGAACAGAATGTATATTTGACACTAGGAGTGCACTGTTCTGTATTTGTCCATTAGGGTCATTTGTTCATCTTGTTCAAATCTATATCCTTACTGACGGTATATTTGCCTTTTCTAGCAGTTACTGAGAAGGATGCGTTAAAGTCTCTAAGCATGATGTGAATTTTTCTATTTCTTCTTTTATTTCTGCCAGTTTTTTGTTTTATATATATTTTAAGGTAATGTTCTGAGATTCATACATATTTAGACCTCTTGTATTTTCCCTTTAAATCTACTCTTTTATCATCATAAAATGTCCCTCTTTATGTCTGTCTAGTAATGCTTCCTGCCTTAAAGTCTGCTTTGTCTTATAGTAGTCAAGGCGTACCAGCTTTCAATTGGTCAGTGTTTGCATGGCATTTATAATTTTTCTATCCTTTTATTCTCAACCTCATTTTCTTGGGGATTAAGTTGCTCATTTTTAATCTGACAGTCTGACAACCTTTTCTTTTATCTATGTATTTGATCTATTCACGTTCAATGTATTATTGATATATTTGGGTTTAAACTTATCTTAATACTTATTTGTCCTACTAGTTTGTTCTTTTTTTCTCCTTTCTTGACTTCTTTTCTTTGTATTTAATTATATAAACTATTATTCAGTATACATAATTTTTTTCACATGCTTCTTTTATTCAACAATAGATTTATATCTAAAATACTTATAAAATACTACATAATATTCTAATGTACAAATATGTCAGTTTAGCAGTTACCTTCTTAAAAATTTTTTTTGTTTTTGTTTTATTTCTTCAATAAAAATCCTGTTTCACGTCTTGTAAAAGTGCATTAATACTTTTCTAAGGAAGATGCTTCAAAGAATTACTGGATCATGTGGCATTTGTACTTCGTATTTTTTTTTTTTTTTGGCCATGCTGTGCAACTTAAGGGATCTTAGTTCCCCGACCAGGGATTGAACCACAGGCCACGGCAGTGTGAAAGCGCCGAGTCCTAATCACTGGAGCCCCAGGGAATTCCCTGTCCTTTGTATTTTGATAGCAGCTCCACATTGCCATTTAATTTCCCTGTGCCAATTCCCCCCCACAGCAGTGTGTAGGAGTTTCAATTCCCCAACAAACCCACCAAGACTTGATATTATCAAACATTCGAATGTCTGCATTCTGATATGTGAAAAATGGTATTGTTTAATCTGATTTGTCTGATTGCTAGTAACTTAGAAAATCTTATTCAATGTAGTATGACAGTTTTTTTCTTTTTTTGCCTTCCTTTTGATTAATCAAATAATTATCGAAGTATTATATGTCTTACTACTTTTAGTAGTTCTGAATAATGTAAAAATGGTAGACCAGCCCCTTCCTGCCTTATGTGCTATGAATGTCAAGGATATTAGTGATATATTTTAAACTCCATATGACATTGTTACTATTATTTTGTAGTCGATTTTACTTAGAATAACTGACATATTTACCCTTTTTATTGTTCTACATTCTATTCTGTATCTTGGTGGTTCTTTTGGGGATTATTTTCCTTTCTCTTGAATTGTATTTCCATGAGTGTATTTGTGCTAATCACAAATCTTCTCAGTTTTTGTATTAACTGTATTTTGCCTTAAACTTTGAAGGATATTTTTGGTGGATATAGAATTCTATGTTGGGAGTTATTTTCTTTTAGCATTTTGAATGTATCATTCTGTTATCTCCTTGGTTTTTTTTCTTTTCCTGTTGAGAAATCAGCTGATGGTTTGTGTTATTCTTTCAAAGGTAATATATCTCTTTACCTCTGGGAGACTTCAAGGTCTTCTCTTTGTCTTTGTTTTTCAGTAGTTTGACCGTAAAGTGGTTAGGGCTGGTTTTATTTATATTTATTCTTCTTGGAGTTCGTCATACTTCTTGGTGTTTCGGTCATTTTTGGGAAAATTTTTGACAGTACTATTTCTTCAAAAATTGCTTCTGATTTATTCTCCTCTCTTATTCTTGGACTTTTCACCATGTCCCATGTGTCCTTTATGTTCATTTCTGTGTTTTTTCCTCTTGATTTTCCATGTTCCAGCTTAGATTTTTTTAAAAAAATTTTTTGAATTTTATTTTTATTTATATTTTATACAGCAGGTTCTTATTAGTCATCCATTATATACACATCAGTGTATACATGTCAATCCTAATCTTCCAATTCATCACACCACCATCCCCACCCCTGCCACTTTCCCCCCTTGGTATCCATATGTTTGTTCTCTACATCTGTGTCTCTATTTCTGCCCTGCAAACTGGTTCATCTGTACCATTTTTCTAGGTTCCACATATATGTGTTAATATACGATATTTGTTTTTCTCTTTCTGACTTACTTCACTCTGTCTGACAGTCTCTAGATCCATCCATGTCTCTACAAATGACCCAATTTTGTTCCTTTTTATGGCTGAGTAATATTCCATTGTATATATGTACCACATCTTCTTTATCCATTCGTCTGTCAATGGGCATTTAGGTTGCTTCCATGACCTGGCTATTGTAAATAGTGCTGCAATGAGCATTGGGGTGCATGTGTCTTTTTGAATTATGGTTTCCTCTGGGTATATGCCCAGTAGTGGGATTGCTGGGTCATATGGTAATTCTATTTTTAGTTTTTTAAGGAACCTCCATACAGTTCTCCATAGTGGCTGTATCAGTTTACATTCCCACCAACAGTGCAAGAAAGTTCACTTTTCTCCACACCCTCTCCAGCATTTGTTGTTTGTAGATTTTCTGATGATGCCCATTCTGACTCGTGTGAGGTGATACCTCATTGTAGTTTTGATTTGCACTTCTCTAATAATTAGTGATGTTGAGCATCTTTTCATGTGCTTCTTGGCCATCTGTATGTCTTCTTTGGAGAAATATCTACTTAGGTCTTCTGCCCATTTTTGGATTGGGTTGTTTGTTTTTTTAATATTGAGCTACATGAGCTGTTTATATATTTTGGAGGTCAATCCTTTGTCCATTGATTCATTTGCAAATATTTTCTCCCATTCTGAGTGTTGTCTTTTCGTCTTGTTTGTAGTTTCCTTTGCTTTGCAAAAGTTTTTAAGTTTCATTAGGTCCCATTTGTTTATTTTTGTTTTTATTTCCATTACTCTAGGAGGTGGATCAAAAAAGATCTTGCTGTGATTTATGTCAAAGAGTGTTCTGCCTATGTTTTCCTCTAAGAGTTTCATAGGGTCCAGTCTTACATTTAGGTCTCTAATCCATTTTGAGTTTATTTTTGTGTATGGTGTTAGGAAGTGATCTAATTTCATTCTTTTACATGTAGCTGTCCAGTTTTCTCAGCATCACTTATTGAAGAGACTGTCTTTTCTCCATTGTATATCCTTGCCTCCTTTGTCATAGATTAGTTGACCATAGGTTCATGGGTTTATCTCTGGGCTTTCTATCCTGTTCCATTGATCTATATTTCTGTTTTTGTGCCAGTACCATATTGTCTTGATTACTGTAGTTTTGTAGTATAGTCTGAGGTCAGGGAGTGTGATTCCTCCAGCTCCATTTTTTTGCCTCAAGACTGCTTTGGCTATACGGGGCCTTTTGTGTCTCCATGCAAATTTCAAGAATTTTTGTTCTAGTTCTGTAAAAAATGTCCTTGGTAATTTGATAGGGATTGCATTGAATCTGTAGATTGCTTTGGGTAGTATAATCATTTTCACAATATTGATTGTTCCAATCCAAGAACATGGTATATCTCTCCATCTGTTTGTATCATCTTTAATTTCTTTCATCAGTGTCTTATAGTTTTCTGCATACAGGTCTTTTGTCTCCCTAGGTAGGTTTATTCCTAGGTATTTTATTCTTTTTACTGTAATGGTAAATGGGAGTGTTTCCTTAATTTCTCTTTCAGATTTTTCATCATTAGCATATAGAAATGCAAGAGATTTCTGTGCATTAATTTTGTTTCCTGAAACTTTACCAAATTCATTGATTAGCTCTAGTAGTTTTCTGGTGGCATCTTTAGGATTCTCTATGTATAGTATCATGTCATCTGCAAACAGTAACAGTTTTAGTTCTTCTTTTCCAATTTGTATTCCTTTTATTTCTTTTTCTTCTCTGATTGCCATGGCTAGAACTTCCAAAACTATGTTGAATAATAGTGGCGAGAGTGGACAGCCTTGTCTCGTTCCTGATCTTAGAGGAAATGCTTTCAGTTTTTCACCATTGAGAATGATGTTGGCTGTGGTTTTGTCGTATATGGTCTTTATTATGTTGAAGTAGGTTCCCTCTATGCCCACTTTCTGGAGAGTTTTTATCATAAATGGTGTTGAATTTTGTCAAAAGCTTTTTCTGCATCTATTGAGATGATCATATGGTTTTTATTCTTCAATTTGTTAATATGGTTTATCACATTGATTGATTTGCATATATTGACGAATCCTTGCATCCCTGGGATAAATCCCACTTGATCATGGCGTATGATCCTTTTAATGTGTTGTTGGATTCTGTTTGCTAGTATTTTGTTGAGGAGTTTTGCATCTATATTCATCAGTGATATTGGTCTGTAGTTTTCTTTTTTTGTAGTATCTTTTTCTGATTTTGGTATCAGGGTGATGGTGGCCTCATAGAATGAGTTTGGGAGTGTTCCTTCCTCTGGAATTTTTTGGAAGAGTTTGAGAAGGATGGGTGTTAGCTCTTCTCTAAATGTTTGACAGAATTCACCTGTGAAGCCATCTGGTCCTGGACTTTTGTTTGTTGGAAGATTTTTAATCACAGTTTCAATTTCATTAGTTGTGATTGGTGTGTTCATATTTTCTGTTTCTTCCTGGTTCAGTCTTGGAAGTTTATACCTTTCTAAGAATTTGTCCATTTCTTCCAGGTTATCCATTTTATTGACATAGAGTTGCTTGTAGTAGTCTCTTAGGATGCTTTGTATTTCTTCAGTGTCTGTTGTAACTTCTCTTTCATTTCTAATTTTATTGATTTGAGTCCTCTCCCTCTTTTTCTTGATGAGTCTGGCTAAAGGTTCATCAATTTTGTTTATCTTCTCAAAGAACCAACTTTTAGTTTTATTGATCTTTGCTATTGTTTTCTTTGTTTCTTTGTCATTTATTTCTGCTCTGATCTTTATGATTTCTTTCCTTCTACTAACTTTGGGTTTTGTTTGTTCTTCTTTCTCTAGTTCCTTTAGGTGTAAGATTAGATTGTTTATTTGAGATTTTTCTTGTTTTTTGAGGTAGGCTTGTATTGCTATAAACTTCCCTTTTACAACTGCTTTTGCTGCATCCCATAGGTTTTGGATCATCGTGTTTTCATTGTCATTTGTCTCTAGGTATTTTTTGATTTCCTCTTTGATTTCTTCGGTGATCTCTTGGTTATTTATTAACGTATTGTTTAGCCTCCATGTGTTTGTGTTTTTTTACAGATTTTCCTCTGTAATTAATTTCTAATCTCATAGCGTTTTGATCAGAATAGATGCTTGATATGATTTCAATTTTCTTAAATTTACTGAGGCTTGATTTGTGACCCAAGATGTGATCTATCCTGGAGAATATTCAGTGTGCACTTGAGAAGAAAGTGTAATCTGCTATTTTCTGATGGAATGACCTATAAATATCAATTAAATCTATCTGGTCTATTGTGTCATTTAAAGCTTCTGTTTCCTTATTAATTCTCTGTCTGGATGGTCTGTCCATTGGTGTAAGTGAAGTGTTAAAGTTCCCCACTATTACTGTGTTACTGTCGATTTCCTCTTTTATAGCTGTTAGCAGTTGCCTTATGTATTGTGGTGCTCCTGTGTTGGGTGCATATATATTTATGATTGTTATATCTTCTTCTTGGATTGATCCCTTGATCATTATGTAGTGTCCTTCCTTGTCTCTTGTAACATTCTTTATTTTAAAGTCTATTTTATCTGATATGAATATTGCTACTCCTGATTTCTTTTGATTTCCACTTGCATGGAATATCATTTTCTATCCCCTCACTTTCAGTCTGTATGTGTCCGTAGGTCTGAATTGGGTCTCTTATAGACAGCGTATATATGGGTCTTGTTTTTGTATCCATTCAGCAAGCCTGTGTGTTTTGGTTGGAGCATTTAATCCATTCACGTTTAAGGTAATTATCAATATGTATGTTCCTATGACCATTTTCTTAATTTTTATGTGTTTGTTTTTGTAGGTCCTTTTCTTCTCTCATGTTTCCCACTTAGAGAAGTTCCTTTAGAATTTGTTGTAGAGCTGGTTTGGTGGTGCTGAATTCTCTTAGCTTTTGCTTGTCTGTAAAGCTTTTGATTTCTCTCTTGAATCTGAATGAGATCCTTGCGGGTAGAGTAATCTTGGTTGTAGTGTCTTCCCTTTCATCACGTTAAATATGTCATGCCACTCCCTTCTGGATTGTAGAGTTTCTGCTGAGAAATCAGCTGTTAACCTTATGGGAGTTCACTTGTATGTTATTTGTCATTTTTCCCTTGTTGCTTTCAATAATTTTTCTTTGTCTTTAATTTTTGTCAATTTGATTACTATTTGTCTCGGCGTGTTTCTCTGTGGGTTTATCCTGCCTGGGACTCTCTGCGCTTCCTGGACTTGGGTCGTTATTTCCTTTCCCGTGTTAGGGAAGTTTTTGATTATAATCTCTTCAAATATTTCCTCGGGTCCTTTCTCTCTCTCTTTTCCTTCTGGGACCCCTATAATGTGAATGTTGTTGTGTTTAATGTTTTCCCAGAGGTCTCTTAGGCTGTCTTCATTTCTTTTCATTCTTTTTTCTTTATTCTGTTCCACAGTAGTGAATTCCACCATTCTGTCTTCAGGTCACTTATCCATTCTTCTGCCTCAGTTATTCTGCTATTGATTCCTTCTAGTGTATTTTTCATTTCAGTTATTGTATCATTCATCTCTGTCTGTTTATTCTTTAATTCTTCTAGGTGTTTGTTCTTTAATTTTTCTAGGTCTTTGTTAAACATGTCTTGCATCTTCTCGATCTTTGCTTCCATTCTTTTTCTGAGGTCCTGGATCATCTTCACTATCATTATTCTGAATTCTTTTTTCTGGAAGGTTTCCTATCTCCACTTCATTTAGTTGTTTTTCTGGGGATTTATCTTGTTCCTTCAACTGGTACAAAGTCCTCTGCCTTTTCATCTTGTCTATCTTTCTGTGAATGTGGTTTTTGTTCCACAGGCTGCAGGACTGTAATTCTTCTTGCTTCTGCTGTCTGCCCTCTGGTGGATGAGGCTATCTAAGAGGCTTGTGCAAGCTTCCTGATGGGAGGGACTGGTGGTGGGTAGAGCTGACTGTTGCTCTGGTGGGCAGAGCTCAGTAAAACTTTAATCTGCTTGACTGCTGATGGGTGGGGCTGGGTTCCCTCCCTGTTGATTTTTTGGCCTCAGGCGACCCAACACTGGAGCCTACCCAGCTCTTTGGTGGGGCTAATGGCGGAGTCTGGGAGGGCTCACGCCAAGGATTACTTCCCAGAACTCCTGCTGCCATTGTCTTTGTTCTCACAGTGAGACACTGCCACCCCCCGCCTCTGCAGCAGACCCTCCAACACTAGCAGGTAGGTCTGGTTCAGTCTCCTGTGGGGTCACTGCTCTTTCCCCTGGGTCCCGATGTGCACACTACTTTGTGTGTGCCCTCCAAGAGTGGAGTCTCTGTTTCCCCCAGTCCTGTTGAAGTCCTGCAATCAAATCCTGCTAGGCTTCAAAGTCTGATTCTCTAGGAATTCCTCCTCCCGTTGCTGGACCCCCAGGTTGGGAAGCCTGACGTGGGGCTCAGAACCTTCACTCCAGTGGGTGGGCTTCTGTGGTATAAGTTCTCCATTTTGTGAGTCACTCACCCAGTAGTTATGGGATTTGATTTTATTGTGATTGCGTCCCTCCTACTGTCTCATTGTTGCTTCTCCTTTGTCTTTGGATGTGGGGTATCTTTTTTGGTGAGTTCCAGTGTCTTCCTGTCGATGATTGTTCAGCAGTTAGTTGTGATTCTGGTGCTCTCGCAAGAGGGAGTGAACACATGTCCTTCTACTCCGCCATCTTGACCCAGTCTCTGCCATCTTGAACCAATCTCTGCCATCTTGAACCAATCTCCCAGCTTATATCTTTTCTTCCGATGTTTTACCTTGCTAATTGTCTCTTCAGTTGCATGTAATCTCTTATTCAGTCCATCTCTTGTCAATTTACATTGTTTTGTTTTTCAGTCCTAGACTTTCATTTTGATTTATTTTCTGCTTTCCAGTTCTTTGCTGAAATTCTCCACAGGACATGAAAATTAGTGTATGTAATAAGATACTAGTAGCAGCATTTATTTAAAATTGTTTAAAAATATTATTGTAACAATAATAAAAGATATATAAACCAAAACATCACAGATAATCTGCTCACTAAACTTACCTACTTTATTTTCCACTCTGTGCCTTTATTTCATGTACAGATAAAACAGTGCACATGTTAAGTGAGTGTTGAAACATTGAATTTTAATGATATACTTTGTTAAAAAATAACCTCTCTCTATTTTTTCTAATACCACATTTCTAATTGTGGTCTAATGTCTTATCATTCTTTGCCCAGAATTATAAAGATTGGCAATTTAAAGATTTCTTGTTCTGTCCATTAGGTATATAGTTAAGATGTCAAATAAAATGGTTAAAAAGATTAACATCACCACAAGATGTATATGTTATCTTTCTACAGATATTTTTCTTTTCAAATCAGAGGAGACATAGGAGAATTTTGCTTCAGAATATTACATTTGACTATGCCCGCCTTTAAAAGCTTTCTTTCAACCTGGATAGATTAGTTTCCATTCTTCTTTGTTTAAAATCCATTTATCAAACTCCAGATGTATTTCCCTTCCCAGAACAATGCCTTTGTGTCATTAATGGTGACGGTATTGATCTTTAATAATGCTAGACTCTGAAGACTTGAAATCTTTTGATGATATCTCTATTATCACATATAAACTTTTAAAAAAGCCAAATTATTAACAGATTCACATTAATATTGGTACATTTATAGGCATCTTAAATGAAATTCATGACAGTGTAAGAGGAAGCTAAATTTTAGTTGAAGATTGCCCTTAAAAATGGAAGAATTCCAAGATTTTTGGTAGTTAGATAATATTAAGTAGGTAAAAATAGGAAATAAAAATTGGCTTGTTCTCTGAAATAAAAATTTTTAAACACTAGTGAACTGAAAGACAGTCTTCTCTGAAAATGGTACTAATAATTCTTGGTTCGTTTAAAATATCAGTCATTTTATGAAAAAACATAGGGATTTATCTAGCCCAGATTATCTATTCCCTTGAAAACACGGTGACTATAAACTATGTAGTGAATCTTATTTTTATGAAAGGCTCCAGTAAGGAACTCATACAGGATGCCAGCTTTGGAAACTTACTTAGAGGCCATAGAACCTTAGCCTCTCATTTTCTAGATGAGACTAAAGGAGTTGTTTCAGAATCAGGTTGGTGGGTAATTTCATGAAAATTCCTAGAACAGTTGGAGTTTGGCCTAGAGCATATGTTCTATAAATATTTTCTTTTTTTTCTTTTTTCCCTAGAACACAGAAACCTAGTTTCCCTGTTCTTGGGATCGTTATGATTTGTGTGTTGCATTAATCATCTAACCTGTGATAAGAAGCAACCCCCAAATCTCAGTGGCAAATAACAAATTTTTTCTTTGTCTCATTGCGTGTCCTCTATGGATGGGCTTGAGAGCTCCGCTTTTTGCTGTAGGTTGCCTGCGGTTGCAGCTGTGGCAGGGGCTCTGTTCCATGAGTCTTCATTTTGGAATGCAGGCTAATGGAGCATCCCATCTACAATAAGCTTTTCGTCAGTTAGTTAGAGATGAAAAAGCAAGAGCAGGCCTCTTCAAGAAGCTCCTGCTTGGAGAGAGCACACTGTCATTTCTGCTGACATTCATTGACTAGTCAAGTCCAAGGCCAAGTCTGACAATATGCAGTAAGATGTGCTCCTCTGGCAGGAGTCATGGCAAACAACAAAGATGTTGCAAGGTAGGGAGCAAATAGTTGTCAACATTAATATGAGCTACCCCACGATTGATGATTATTTTAATGTGGTACCTTTATTGGGCCTACTATTCCTTCTCAATTCCACCTTGGGAGAAATGCAAGATACTGGCTCTTGCTACATTTTCTATGGCTGAGCTGCGTTCTAATTTTTTCACTTTAGACTCACAATGCAGATCACTTTTTGGCTACTCAGGAAGAATATTTTCAAAGCTGCCACAGAATTTGAGGACCAATTGATTTTCCTTTGAATCAAATTGTTCTTACTAAACTTGAGGATGTTTATTTTATTTAAAAAAAAAAGCTTGATGGAAGGGGGACATTGTGTGCAAGAGGCTGTTGTCATTTATATTCTGAAAGAAGACTTGCAAAGTCTTCAACTTAATCCTTAGAGAAAGTTTAAACTTTAGGTGGTTTAGTATTGCTGGTGTTACTCATATAAAGATGAAAAGCCATGGGAAGGAAGGGTATGTTTTCATGAAGTCTTTTAAAAATGTTTTAAAGCTAAATTTAACAATCAGTAGGGTCATAACCATCCCTTAAGAGCCTTCTTCAAAATTTATTTTTAAGAAGAGGAAGGCTCTGTGTAAAGGAATGGGGAAGAGAAGGGAATGAGCTATTTAGATTTTATTGTATATTTCTCTTACACTTCAACAATGTGCTTGAACTTCACAACAGTCCTTTAATGGATGGACAGGTGAAGACAGGAGTTGAGAGTGAGAGGCGGGAGAAGGGTCACCTTCCTCCTGCCAGAGACTTGGATGATTTCTTCAGATTCTTACCATTACAATCTGTCCATCTATCAGGTATCTGTCTATTGAGTGTGAGAACATTCACTTGTAAATTCTTTCCTGAGAGAGGAGAGAATAGAACCTCAAAAGATGTAAAAGGGACTATAAGAAGAAGTCTTCTTGACTATAAGGAGGAGTCCCCCAGCCACCCAGTTCCCTTCCAGGGAGGCAATCTGTGTTGTCTGTTTCTAGAGTATTTTAGGCATTTACAAGTAAATACATTTAACTAGATATTTCTCCCTTTTGTGTACAAAATATATCTGTTCTACACTTAGCTTTCACTTAATATATTTTGGAGATCATTTCATATAAATATACGAGTCCCCTCCCCATACCCTTACGTCCTCTTTTTGTTTAAAGGCAGCTTATGTGTTAACTTTGTAAGTTATACCATAAGCTACTAAATGGTAGTGTGTTTCTTCTTTCTGGAAATATATGTTAAGTCTTCTCTGTCCCCAGAACGGTGACACCCAGAGGACACTCACTAGGGGACCTCAGGAGTCTTATCAGTTTGTACCTTACGTGCATTTTTTTAACTGTGGATAACTCCTGCTTGTTTTCCCAGAGTGATAAACAGCAAGACCCTCAAGAACGCTCCTTGGACTTCCTTTGCGAGATCATACCCAAGGGAAGGGGAGGGACCCAGGAAACAGAGTCCTATACCTCAGCACAAGGGGAGAAGTTCCCTGAGGAGCGCTCCAGGTGATAGTAGCTCTAAAATGGGAAGGAGAGCAGGCAAAGCCCTGACATGGAGGTGAAAGGGGCTTGTAGGGGTGGAGAGGGCAGAGTGATGATAGGACAAGCAGCTGAGGTCAGAGGTCCTTAGTTCCCTTGGTTCCCTAGTACGCTCCCCTTTACTGCATACATTATCATTATGATTCATCCTACAGAAGAGCCTTTCTGGTGGAAAGAGAATGTACTGTGATCTTGAATGTAAATGGGAAACGTGCATCTGTTCAGGGTGCTGTTAAAAGGAGAATCACATCAAATTACAGGGTATGAAATGGTAACTCATTTGAGGGAATTACCTGTTAAATGTCCGTCATGACCTATTAATATGTTTTTCTTCATGTGTAAGGCAATGGCACTCCTCTGCTATCAGTAGGGCTATTTCCTCTCTGTCGTACTTTGTCCCCCTTGCCACCAACTGGGGTGAGGGGCCAGCAGGAAGTCATGAAACCCAGTGACCCTGAACAGCCTTCCTAAGGACTGACCCTTGGCCATGGCTTCATTAGTAGCTTGTCTGGTGTTCTGCAATTAATCAGCCTCAGACAGTAATCCGATAGTTTAATAATTACATAATGCTTATTTCAATAATACTCAAGAGCACAGGTTATTATGAAAGAATGTATACAATTTTTTCTCTTAATTGTTCTAGGAAGAACTTTTATAGATGGCAGATAGTAATATAAACAGTTAAAATGAGATTTTTCAAGGCTGAATAACATTCAATTCAGATGAAAGAATTTTACTATATCCCATTTAGTCTGAGTTTTTGAAAATACCTTTTCTTTAGAAGAGGTTGCATCTGCTAGTAAGTGGTCACAAGCATCCTTGATGTTTGTGGGCACTGATCATCTATCTACTTAACGACTTAAAAAGTACCACTCAGGAGCTTATTCCCCAAACTACCCTTAGCTTATCATGCTTTCAGCTCAAAAGATCTTCTGAACTTGTCTTCTATGTAAAATCCAGAAAATATAAATTTTATAGAGCTGTGTCCTCCAGACCTATGTAGTGGGATTTTTCAAATACCATGGCACGCTGTGAAAATCCTGATTTCATCATCCTAATGAAAATTGTGCACTAGATGGTGGGCTTCAGCCTATCAGCGAACTTTGTGTAACCATACTGGCTTCTGAGCTTCCCTGCCTGCTCCTATTGAAACCGCACAACTTAGATGGGACTCGAACCCAGCCAAAACCCAGATTGGGACTTGAAGCCACTGCCTTTTAATTGCGATCGCACACCTGGCCTCAGGACTTGCTGAAGTTCAGGTTCTTTTTGTCTCAGCACAGAAGGAATTCAGCGAGAGGCAAAGTGATAGGTAAGAAGCTTATTTACTGAGAGAGATACATATTCCACAGACAGAGTGTGGGTCATCTCAGAAGGCAAGAGGCCTTGGGAGATACATTCCATAGACAGAGTGTGGGCTGTCTCAGAAGGCGAGAGGTCCCGAAATATGGGGGTGGTTAGTTTTTATGGGCTGAGTAATTTCATAGGCTAATGAGTGGGAGGATTATTCCAAGTATTTTGGGGAGCTGGCGGGGATTTCCAGGATCTGGGCCACCGCTCACTTTTTGGCCTTTTGTGGTGGGTCTCAGAACTGTCATGGTGCCTGTGGGCGTGTCAGTTAAATATACTAATATATTACAATGAGCACATAATGAGTCTCAAGGTCTGCTGGGAGTTTAATGTTCTGCCATCTTGGACCTAATCGGTTGTAACCAGTTTTTGTTGTATCCTCAAAGGCTATGTCATTCTTTTAAAAGTTGTGCCCTGCCCCC
Organism: Balaenoptera acutorostrata; assembly: GCF_949987535.1. Classification (NCBI taxonomy): domain Eukaryota; kingdom Metazoa; phylum Chordata; class Mammalia; order Artiodactyla; family Balaenopteridae; genus Balaenoptera; species Balaenoptera acutorostrata. The sequence goes on from NC_080069.1 coordinate 93,782,806, forward strand.
TTCCCTCCTGTGTCACTACCACAGATTCTCTGACTTTATTTTCTCCCTCAACTCCCTGCAGCTGGGCTCTTGAAAGCCCAGGATTGTTCCAGCGCCCGAGCCTATTCAAATGGCGGTGTGGGACCAGCCGCCTCAGCTTATCTATTTTGTGAAACTTGGAATTAAACCTTGCTTCAGAACAGACCTTGGATGTGTCCTCCCTGAGGTGTGTTTCTGCAGCAGCTTATCTACTCTCAGCCCGTATTTTACGTTCAAATGAATAAGGAACTTCAGGATCTCAGTCAAGTCTCGCTCCTTGTTGGTCTTGTGTTGTTATTTTTGCTTCATGCCTGAGCCTGGGTGCTTTGAAATTTATATATCCTAGTGGATAAGAGTTTGGGTGCTGGAGTCAGGACGACATGATTTTAAATTCCAGTTCTACAGTTTACTAGCAGAGTGACCATGGGAAAGTTACCAATCTCTGTACAAGCATCAGCGTTTCTCATCTATAAAATGGGGATAATAATAGTACCTCCCTTTGGGGGGTATTGAAGATTAAGTGAAGTAATGCGTGTCAAATGCTTGGTACCCAATGATTGTTCAGTAAGTGTTAGCTATTATCATTCTGACTAGGATGTTGACTGTTGTCTCCAACCAGCACTGGTGGATGTGATTCTAAAGCTTCTTGAGGGTAGAGACTATGAGAGGGCCACCTGGCATATTAGTTCGTGTTTGTTAAATGAGTAAATCATGGGAATGCTCTTGTTATTTAGTTAGTTAGCTTGGAAATTAGAGACGCCACTAAACATGAGCTTGTAATCTAAAAGTAAAAAACATGCATGGAAACAATTCACCTGGAGTAAGAGTCACCAGAACAATAATTAGCAGAATTAGAACTTCAAGAATTTGAATGATATAGTTATTGGGTACAAAATAAAAAATAAGTTAAGATGCTTCTTTAAAAAAAGGATGGAATAGAGACCATGAGAACGAAACAAGATGTGATCATAGTATAGTAATTTTCTACAACCTCCTTCTTCCCCCCTTAAAATTTCCTGAGAATCATTTTTCCTCCTAAGAGAGTGCATGGCCAGGACATGGTCAGCTTATCACTTCAGCATCATATAAACAAGAGAAAGGGGAGAGGAAGTGCACTCATATGCTGACCCTTTTATGCATGGTGGCTTCACCCACTAGCAGATGTGGTCTGATCTGTGTCCTGTACTATGACTTAGAATTTCCCCTCTTTGGAGAGAATGGGGTATGAGGAGGGTACAGGAGGTAAGAGAGATACCTAAAAAAGTATGTCTTCTCATAAAAGACCACAACATCAGAGAATGTGTTTAGGGAAAATAATGATTTCATTGAATTGTTTAATTTTAATGAATTTATTCTTGCTGTTTATATTGTAATCATGTTAATTAAAAAACAATTTCAAAGTGTGTTTCAGTAATGAAGACCCTGACCTGTTTATGTGATGATTAAAAATCAAATTATCTATAATCCCCGTTTGCAGAAGTCCTCAGGAGTGCTCAGTTTGAGAACTGATAATAATGTTTTCCAGCTTGTGGCAATACAAGGAAACTCCATGTGTGAGCGTTATACAGCATTGACTGCTGTGTGTTCCTTCCAGTCTAGGGTTTCTGCTCATCCTCTCTTATGTTGCTGACTTGGTTTTTTTTGTTTGTTTGTTTGCTTGTTTCTTTTAGCTTTTTATTTTAACATAACTTTTGATTTACAGTCAAGTTGTAAGGAATTCCCATATATCCTTCACCCGGATTCCCTGTATGTTAACAATGTACCACATTTACTTTATCTTTTTCTCTCTTGACATATTTCTCTTAACAGAAGTTTAACAATAATTTCTTAATATTTATACTAATAACATTATACATTAAGATATACAATACTAACAGTAAATATAATCTAATACAGCATAGTAAGCTTAGTATATTAAATAGCCTTTCATATTTCCTGTCCATATTTCTCTGGTCATCTTGAAAATTTTTTCAACATAACATAACAGACCATACTTTGCAACTTGCTGATGTTCCCCTAAGACTTCTAAAATCTAGATCCTCATCCTGGCTCGCTCTCTCTTTCCCCCTTACAATTTAGTTGAGTGAACTGGTCATTTGTCGTGTAGCATGCCCACAGTCTCTGCTTACTGTTTGCATCCTCATGGGGCTGTGCAACCCATTCCTCTGCCCCTCTGTATTCCCTGAAGACGGGTTGTTCCATGTAGAGGCTTGATCAGATTCAAGTTTGATTTTCTTGGTGAGAATATTTCATATTGTTGGATTCTAATTCTATCATACTTTCTTTAGTAGCTGGAATAGTTCCATAAGGAGAATATCCATCAACTATTTGGTTATGTTGTCTAGATTGTTTTTAACTTTTGCAGAAAGGAGTCAATGAATTCTGGTACCTAGCTCAATAATTAAAAGTCGTTTGGGCTTTTTATAGCTTATGAAGAACAACATCCGAATACCAAGCAGGAGTTCATTGGAAAATCAGATTTACTTGAAGTGATTCACAAATATCTTTAATAAACTATTATTATCTCCTTCACTTAGCTGTGCCTCATGACTTCTCCTATTTAACTAAATCCAGTTCATGATTCTTGACAAACTTTAAGGTATTCATTTAAAATGAGTAATGAAATAATTTAACAGTGAATCACCTTTACTTATTTATTTTTATATTGAATAGCAGAAAACTAACAGAGAAATTTGTCACTTTTGTTTGAGAACGCAGTTAAATTTATTACTTGACTCTTTCACCCTGGTTGATTAACCAGTTATGTTTAATTTGAAAGCTTATAAAATTAAGTTTCTTATCAGCACAGAACAAGGCATTTTATAATACAGCATCTGAATTTAAAAGTGCTGACTTGGTTTTTGATCCCTCAGAAGAGAAAAGGCACTGCTTCGTTGACATGGGCATTTCTGTTCTGCATGGAGGTTTAGGAAAGCTCCCTCATCCCTTAGGAATTCATAAGTATGCTGGCTTCTTCCTGCCGAGGTCTTTCTTCCCACTCCAGGTGACTCTATTGGACAATATCTAAGAAGACCTATGTTAGCTCCTGTGCATGGTCCCATCTGGTCCACAGGAAATAATCACATACCTTTGTTCCACAGACTCTGGGAATATAGGCTGCCCCATGCAGCCATCTCACATTTGCTTTTCTATCAAAGCCTCTAGCCAGCTGGGTCTCACCCTTTAGATTTTTCAGGTGGGAGTCAGTCTGTATATTCCCATCTCTAGAGGCCAAATATCAAACTCTCCAAGTGCTCTCCTTAAAGCCCCTCTATTTTGATTTGCAGGGATGCGGGAAACACTCCTTAGTTTGCTACCTTGGGAGCAGGGTTGGATCTCTTGGTACACCAACAGCTTTCTCCTAAATCTCCTAATCTCTGACTTCTGACCCTTTTATATCCTGATATAGCTGAGGGGGTAGGAGACATGTAACTTTTTTAAAATTAAATTTTAAATCTGACACAGTTATAAATTTACATGCAGTTGTAAGAAATAATCCAGAGAGATCCCGTGTACCCTTTATCCAGTTTCCCCCAATGATAGCATCTTCCCAAACTGTAGTGTAATATCACAACCAGGATTCTGACATCAGTACAGTTAAGATGCATTAAAGTTCCATCCTTACAAGGTCCTTTGGCTAGAGAGCAAAGGCTCTTGGGGAACTTTTTAGTCTGTGTCCTGGGTTTCTGGGTGGCTGGCTTCTTCAGCCCCTACTCTGGGATTTATGAGGCAAAAAGAAAAGCCAGGAAACTCACCACTGTGTTATTCCCTAGCTTGTCTATCTTCTTTTCTCCAAATTTCAGCGTCTTCTTTCATTCGTTTTATATATAATGTCCAGGGTGTTTGGTTGTACTTAGTGGGGAAGACAGGGAAAAGTATGTCAACTCCACCCTCCCAGAAGTGGAAGTCTATGTAACTGTTTTTTGATCACCTCTTTTGCAGTTTCTCAGCATAGCTTTGCACTTCACTTGGAATTTGAGATTGTCTTGGTGCCTCAGCTAAAATTTCCTATTAGCAATTAGTCATATACATGTGAAGAAGAAAGGGTTACAAAAATACATTCTCAACAATCATGACTATAAAAAGTACCTGGGTTTTCATTGTTTTAGTAACAACATGTAAACATGTTCCTAGATCATTCTGGAAAGGTAGGTCTTGGGAAAAATATTAAAGAAATGACTAAATTCCATTGTTGCAAAGATGAATATTGTTACTATGCATTCTCTTTCACTTGTTATAACTAACTGGGGAGCTATTTATTACTTCTGGTAATGGGGCAGCCAGAGTATAGTATATATAGTGGTGGGCTGGGGTCAGTTTGTACTGGCTTGTGAGAGGTGATTGTTTTCAGGAATTCTGCAAGGTAATAAACATAGCCATTGTTAAAAATTAAATTGTATAAAATTTCAATAAATTGTATTAAAAACAAAGGAAACAAATACTCAGTATTTACCACTTTCTAGTTATTTTACTATTATCTATGTTCTTGAGATTATTTATGCCTATTGTATGTGTGGTGGAAATACTGTGTAATGGCTTCCAACTGTAGATCTCTCTCCAACTCTGTGTTCAGTGGTATTACATTGGTAGCTTGAAATCAGTCATGGTAGGAATATTTACAGCATAGAAACTGGAAAATTCTATAAATCAGGGCTTTCCCCTGGAGAGCCTGTTGTTAAACATTTTCTGGAATACCACTGAGTATAAGCCATTTTCCCTGATTCTCTCTATCCCTGAAGATAATTGTTCTTATTCTCCAATAAGAACAGTCTCCTATCTCAGCAGCTTTTGAATTTCCAGACCTAAATTACTTGCATTTTATATAATGCAGTAGCAAGATAAGAGCAAGTATTTCTTCATCCCTCACAATCCGTAGTGGGAAACAGATATGTTTCCTATTATTCTGCCTTTTGAGAAGCCTTGACGATGGAGCTGATGCTATGTTCAGATTAACTACGTGAGCAGAAGTGTGGGAAGGGAGAAGACAAACTACTTGTTTTTTTCAACACAGCTGCCCTAGGTATTGTCTTTAATTACACTCCTGCTTGGCTGATAAGGGAACTGGCTTCTGAGAGCTGTGAGGAGCTGCAACGCCACAAAGCCTAATATTTCTTTTGGGGTGTAAGTGATGTCTTGTGCACTAAGCAACATAGACATGAATTATTTTTGAGGATCGTGATTGGCTATGTTTCTACTATGTTTAGGGCCTTAGTTTTCTTAAAGCTACATGGCCCACATTTGGAAGTTTTCATATTGTATTTAGTGAGGCAGGAGATTTTAGCAGTTAAAACATAGTTGCATTTTTTCAAGCTTTTCAGCATATTCCTTATTCATATGCCTTTTAACTCCACATTTAAACAATAGGCTGATATCTGCTTGAAGGCATGATTGATAACTATCTTGATGCCTTTTAAGTTTGGCCAGAATTCACCCAGGCTGTTCTGAATGTCCCTATACTGTGAAACCAAAGCAAAGATATATGATGTAGAGACCATGTGACATTTAATTTTTTGGGGGGAGGCAGGAGGAAAAAAAGGTAGCAGAGCTACTTTTCAATCTTTTACCTGGTTGTCCTCACCTCCTTTGTGGTAAATGGCCAAATGCCGAAGCAAAAAGCAGTATAGAAAAGACACATGTGTTACTGTGTGACCCAAGTGCCAAGGGAGTATGAGCTGGAGAAAAGATACAACTGGTGCTCTTGTTGTGAGCTGCAGGGTGGAAATTCTAAAACAATGAAGGTAACTGGTGATTCCATTTATTAAAGTGTTTTCAATTTAGAATCTATTACATGTGATTAAAAAGCCGTGCTCCCTATTATAGTATTCTAGAATAATCTATACAAAATAGGGCGTGAAGTAATTGAACATTTTATGTGGGGTCTTAAATGGTGTTTCTGTCCAATGAGGGCATCATTTTAACTTTCCACTTCAAGGAGAGACATACTCTTCATGACAAAGGGCCTTTGAAGTATGCTAATTCAGTTGCTGGAACTCAGCTATGGGGTAGGGAACACCCGTGCCAAAAGAGTCAGCTGCATGGTACACAGTGTGGAGGGACAGGGAGCTCCAGCACCAAGCACAGCAATACCTAGAATCTGTGGGAGCACCAAGCTGATCTCCCTGTGCTATGCAGCTGCTTTGCACTAGCTATTTTGCATTTGGTAGTGTATATATGTCCATGCCACTCTCTCACTTTGTCCCAGCTTACCCTTCCCCCTCCCCATGTCCTCAAGTCCATTCTCTACGTCTGCATCTTTATTCCTGTCCTGCCCCTAAGTTCTTCAGAACCATTTTTTTTTCTTTTAGATTCCATATGTATGTGTTAGCATATGGTATTTGTTTTTCTCCTTCTGACTTACTTCCCTCTGTATGACAGACTCTAGGTTCATCCACCTCACTACAAATAACTCAATTTCATTTCTTTTTATGGCTGAGTAATATTCCATTGTATATATGTGCCACATCTTCTTTATCCATTCATCTGTCGATGGACATGTAGGTTGCTTCCATGTCCTGGCTATTGTAAATAGAGCTGCAATGAACATTGTGGTACATGACTCTTTTTGAATTATGGTTTTCTCAGGGTATGTGCCCAGTAGTGGGATTGCTGGGTTGTGTGGTAGTTCTGCCAGACAATTTTTAAAGATCAGGGCCCATAGCAGTGAAAAAGACAAGGTCCCTGCTCTCATAACTTTTACATTATCCTTGGGGGAAACAGGATACATGCTAAAAGAAAAAATATCAGATAGGAATATACACTGTGCAAAAACTTGAAATAGGGAGATGATTTGGGGGAATAGTTGGATGGCTATTTTATATAGGGTAGTCAGGAAAGACTCATTGAGGAGGTAACATTTGAGATGAGACTTAAAGGTTGAGAAAGAAGATTAGGGGGAAAGCATTTTAGTTAAGAGAGAAAAGCCAGTAGAAATGTCCTAATGCAAAATGGAGATTGGCATGTTCCAAAGAAGGCCAGCATGGCTGGCACATGGCAAGCCAGGTAGGGACAAGGATGGAGAGCTAGGAAGAGGCAAGAAAGTCTCTGAAAGCCAGCAAAGGAGATTGACTCTCATTCTAAGTGCAAAGAGATGTCACTGATGGGATTTAAGCAGGGCAGTGACATGGACTAATTTACATTAAAATGCACTTCTGGTTGCTGTGTGAATAGATGATTGGAGGTGGTTGCAATATTCTATGTGAGAGATGGTGGTGGCTTGGATTGCAGAAGAAGCAGTAGATGGGGAGATAGAAATGCATTTGGGTGTGTTTTTAAGATAGAGTTGATAGGATTTGCTTATAGGCTGGATGTGTGGAGTGAGGAGAAGAGGAATGAATGCAAGGTAAGCTCTTAGGTTTTTGGCATGAGCAACTGTTGATGGTGCAGTTGACTGGGATGAAGAAGCCTGGGAAAGGAGAGCAGCGTGGTTTTTTTGGGGGAGGGAGGGGCAGATGCTGGTGTGTGGGATGAAGTGGAGGATATTAGGGGGCTCCAAATGGCAGTGTGGTGTTTGAGATATCTTACAAGATGGAACATGCCTTATCCACTTGTGGGACTGGCATAGCAACTGGCACATTGTAAGTTGGGTCAATCATGATATTTGGATGAAAGAATGAATGAGTGAAGTGGATGGTATCCTGCTCTGTCACATCCTCACTATCATCAGATGCTGCCTCATCACACACAGGGAGCACAGAAAGATACAGACTAACTCAACAGGTAACACGTTCAGGCAAAAATAGGCTTGATAAGCCTGCAGTTTGTAAAAGGGCTGCAACTTGTTTCTTCTCCCTACAAGTAGTAATTTGGATATACTAATCTGGAATCCTGGGGAGAGGTCAGATTTGCTGAGAAAGATTTGGTAGTCTTGGAATATAGATGGTTTTTAAAGCTACAGGATGCCTTGGGGTTCCTTTGGAAGAGCATATAGATAAAGGAATGGGGCCTGGATTAGTGTCTTATTGCGACTGTAACAAATTACTACACACTTAGTAGCTTAAAACAACACAGATTTATTATTTTATGGTTCTGGAGGTCAGAAGTCAAAACTGGGTTTTACTGGGCCCAAATCAAGGTTTTGGTTGAACGCTCTCTGTAGACTCTAGGACAGAATTCGTTTTTCTCACCTTTTCTAGCTTCTCAAAGCAACCTGCTTGCATTTGTTTGTGGCCCCTTCCTCATATTCAAAGTGCAGCCAACCTCTGTTTCCATTGTCACACCTTTTTCTTTTTTCTTTCTTTCTTTAATTAGTTTTATTGAAGTATAGTTGATTTACAATGTTGTGTTAATTTCTACTGTATAGCAAATGACTCAGTTTTACATATATATTCTTTTCCATTATGGTTTATTACAGGATGTTGAATATAGTTCCTGGTGCAGTACAGTAGGACCTTGTGTTTATCCATCCTATATATAATAGTTTGCATCTACTAGTCCCAAACTCCCAATCCTTCCCTCCTCCATTCCTCCCCCCTTCCTTGGCAACCACAAGTCTGTTCTCTATGTCAGTGAGGCTCTTTCTGTTTCATAGATATGTTTATTTGTGTCGTATTTTAGATTCACCTATAAGTGATACGATATCTGTCTCTTTCTGACTTACTTTGCTTAGTATAGTAATCTCTAGGTCCATCCATGTTGCTGCAAATGGCATTATTTCATTCTTTTTAATGGCTGAACAATATTCCATTGTATATGTATACCACATCTTCTTTATCCATTCGTCTGTTGATGGACATTTAGGTTGCTTCCATGTCTTGGCTATTGTAAATGGTGCTTCTATGAACATTTGGGTGCATGTATCTTTTTGAATTATAGTTTTGTCTGGGTATGTGCCCAGGAGTGGGATTGCTGGATCATACGGCAACTCTATTTTTAGTTTTTTGAGAAACCTCCATACTGTTTTCCAGAGTGGCTGCACCAATTTACGTTCCCCCCAGCAGTGTAGGAGGGTTCCCTTTTTTCCACACCCTCTCCAGCATTTATTATTTGTAGACCTTTTTTAAAAAAAATTTTATTTATTATTTATTTATTTTTGGCTGCGTTGGGTCTTTGTTGCTGCGCGCAGGCTTTCTCTAGTTGCAGTGAGCGGGGGCTACTCTTCGTTGTGGTGTGCGGGCTTCTCATTGTGGTGGCTTTTCTCGTTGCGGAGCATGGGCTCTAAGTGCACGGGCTTCAGTAGTTGTGGTGCATGGGCTCAGTAGTTGTGGCTCATGGGCTCTAGAGTGCAGGCTCAGGAGTTGTGGTGAACGGCCTTAGTTGCTCCGTGGCATGTGGGATCTTCCTGGACCAGGGCTCGAACCTGTGTCCCCTGCATTGGCAGGCAGATTCTTAACCACTGCACCACAAGGGAAGTCCCGAGTGTGGTTACTTTTTGAGAAACTTTCTCAGAAACACCTTCCGGTCACTTCGGCCTACATCTCATTGGCCAGGTTATATGGCCATCTCTAGTGGCATGAGAGGAGTTTCTTGGCCAGAAGGAGGGAAGAATGAATATCAGGTAGGCAGTTTACAGAGTCTGCTGCTGTAATATTTGGTAATCATAGAATTTTTGTGAAGAAAAAGCCATCAAGAGGTCTTTCATTCACAATCACTTCTTCCAAGGGGGTTGCGGCTTTAAAAATAGACTTAACTCCTTTTCAAAGGACTTTGATGATTGGTGTTCTATAACCTTCACAGAAATTCTTGTAACGTTTGATTCATACACTCATGAAGCTTTTTCCTTCTGTCTCAGAATTTCCTCTCAGAAGTGATTTAATCCCATTTCTTTTTGTTCACTCTTCTGGAGAGATGGAGTAATACCAGTCAGCATCAATCAATTGTCTGGACCCTTGAAATAGTTTGAACTAGTAACCCTCCAATGAATTAGTGGAAAAAGGCATTGGGGTGAAATACAGGTGTAATTCTGTTAGAGCTTATTGAGGAAATTAGTGACATACAAAGTGAGGAAAAGTACACTCTGTTTTTATTGGGAAAGAACTGGTTGAGTGAATTTTCATACAAATTGGAGGGGGAGTGTTATATATGGTCTTTATTGATGAGGATGGAAATTTGAATACGTAAAAATGGAAATGAAATAAGTACTTTAAAAGACTGCAGAGAGCTGATTGCAAGGCAAGAGAGAATTGTTGGCTGTGCTGAAAAGTGTCACCTCCAGGAGAAGGGAGAGAAGAGAACATGGTGTTTCCATGAAGGCACTTCTGTGCCTGAATTAACTCAAGTTGCCGTGTGTCAGTCTCTTTTGACAGTTGGTGTTTTTCTGGTTTGGTGGGTTTTATCTCCTGTGTGTGCTCATTGGCAGGATGAAGGCTAGTACTGAGCAACCATTAGAAAAGAGAAACATTTTAAAATGTCTTCTTTTGGTGAATTTTCCTAGTATACCTTAAAAGGTGGAAACAAATGTGCTTTGAAGTTCGTTTTTTTCCTTCACATGCTATTCTTGGCCAACCTTCCAGGCTAGAAAATTGCTACTCTCTCCCCTCACCACCAGTGATCCAAGCTTCAATTCTGGAACTTTTAAAAAATGTTATCAGTGGTTCCACAATCCCAGAAATGTCTTCTCTTCAGTATGTGTTACTCTCCCTCATTCCCCAATACACACATGCACACACACATGCTGAGTGCTGGTACATTAATCTTGAATCGAAACCCCCATGTCTCACACACACACACACACACAGTTCTGTGTTAGGATGGAGTTGAGTGAACAGTATATCCTAATTAGAAGGCCAGTGAGTAATTGATGCTTTGATTTCTGATTGATTTGATAGCAGAAACTAAAATGCCTGAGTATTTGAAAATATAAAAGGGCTTTAATCTTTAGTATTCAGCAGACTGATTTTCATCATTGATTGTAACTTCATGGCCCAGAGAAGGTGGTATTTGAGTTGGTGTTGAAGGATTTTGATAAGAGGAAAGGGAAAAAGAGCATTTCAAGCTAAGGGCACAGTGTGAGAATGGGTAGGAAAGCAAGACATGGCATTGTATACACAGCAAGTGGCAAATAATCTGGCGAGGCTTGTGCATGTAGTTTGGGTAATATTGTGATGGGACATGAAGTTGGAGATATACTTCAGAACCATGTTTTGAAGGCCTTGAATGCCAGACTATGGGGTTGAGTTTCATCCGTTAGGCAAGGAGATTTTTGAACGGGGAAATGATCTGATCTGTGCCTTAGGAAGATAACTTATAAAATAATAAAAGTAATTTTAGGGTACAGAATTCTCATCGGTGTACAGAGTTCTGAAGTTTACATAGCTTTTCCATCTAACATGTGATCCTGTAGAATGAAGCACATGAAGAAAGCTGTACGTGGGGTTGGGAATTCACGTCATGTGATGTCTGTTTGAAATCAATGGAATGGACCCTCACTATTTGAAGGGTTCTATATATAAAGGGTATAGATTTGTTATGTATTATCTCCGTAAGAAAGGTGTAAGCCTAAGATTAATTCAACTTCTCCACAAAGTCTTTATTTATTTATTTTTAACATCTTTATTGGAGTATAAATGCTTTACAATGGTGTGTTAGTTTCTGCTTTATAACAAAGTGAATCAGCTATACATATACATATATCCCCATATGTCTTCCCTCTTGTGTCTCCCTCCCTCCCACCCTCCCTATCCCACCCCTCTAGGTGGTCACAAAGCACCGAGCTGATCTCCTTGTGCTATGCGGCTCCTTCCCACTAGCTATCTCTTTTACATTTGGTAGTGTATATATGTCCATGCCACTCTCTCACTTTGTCCCAGCTTACCCTTCCCCCTCCCTGTGTCCTCAAGTCCATTCTCTATGTCTGCATCTTTATTCCTGTCCTGCCCCTAGGTTCTTCAGAATCATTTTTTTTTTTTAGATTCCATATATATGTGTTAGCATACGGTATTTGTTTTTCTCTTTCTGACTTACTTCACTCTGTATGACAGTCTCTAGGTCCATCCACCTCACTACAAATAACTCAATTTTGTTTCTTTTTATGGCTGAGTAATATTTCATTGTATATATGTGCCACATCTTCTTTATCCATTCATCTGTCGATGGACACTTAGGTTGCTTCCATGTCCTGCCTATTGTAAATAGAGCTGCAGTGAACATTGTGGTACATGACTCTTTTTGAATTATGGTTTTCTCAGGGTATATGCCCAGTAGTGGGATTGCTGGGTCTTATGGTAGTTCTATTTTTAGTTTTTTGAGGGACCTCCATATGTTCTCCATAGTGGCTGTATCAGTTTACATTCCCACCAACAGTGCAGGAGGGTTCCCTTTTCTCCACACCCTCTCCAGCATTTATTGTTTGTAGATTTTTTGATGATGGCCATTCTGACTGGTGTGAGGTGATACCTTATTGTAGTTTTGATTTGCATTTCTCTAATGATTAGTGATGTTGAGTATCCTTTCATGTGTTTGTTGGCAATCTGTATATCGTCTTTGGAGAAATGTCTATTTAGGTCTTCTGCGCATTTTTGGATTGGGTTGTTTGTTTTTTTGATATTGAGCTGCATGAGCTGCTTGTATATTTTGGAGATTAATGCTTTGTCAGTTGCTTCATATACAAATATTTTCTCCCATTCTGAGGGTTGTCTTTTTGTCTTGTTTATGGTTTCCTTTGCTGTGCAAAAGCTTTTAAGTTTCATTAGGTCCCATTTGTTTATTTTCTCCACAAAGTCTTTAAAAGTTAATAAGATGGAAAATGCAATTAAGTGTAACTTAGAAAACATGAAAAGTTGTCTTTCAAAAACAGTCATTCTCAAAAATTTAATGCATTACTTTCCATTTCTTTTAGTACACATATTCATTTGTCCCTCTGTTCCCTTACTTATACACAACAAATATTTATAGATATTATGGTAGATTATATAGATATAAGGTAGATAAGACAAACATGATTGCTGTAGATACATATTTTACCTTGTTGTTACCACGTATTTTTTCCTACTCTTAGACATTTAGATGGCTTTCACTGTTTTTGCTATTATAAACAACTTTGCAATAAACAATATACCTTGCTTTTTCCTACATCTTAGATTATTTCCTTAGAAAAGATTCCTATAAGAACTGTAGAGCCAGAGGGAGTAAACATTGATAAGGCTTTTGATAGTGGTTATTGCTTAACAGAAAGTGCATACCTTTATTCTCTATTCAGCAGTATAAGTCTATTTCATAGCAACCCCACTACATAGGTCATTACTATGAAAAAATTAATTTGGCTTGAGAAAAGGAGGCCAATATCCTTACTCTTCATTAGAAAAGACATTTAGATGATTCCAGTTGACAGAAAATGCAAGGGCATATCTTTTGCTGCTGTGAACTCCTGTGACTGAAGGTGTGCAAGTTCAGACTATATAGTCCTGTGATTATCAGTCTAGAATCACTCTAAATTATCCCTTCTCTCTTATGAATCCTCTTCTATGGCAATGGTCCAAAGTGATCATTAATGAAAATGTGCTATTTTACTGATGATAGAGAGATGGTCATTTGATACAGAAACATGGAATATGTGTGAAAAAAAGAAACTTTAAATAATCTCAATAGGCTATAATTAGAAACAGTAAGGAGGCTTATAAGAATTGGTAATGAGAAGCACCACAGAGAGGAACAGAAGCAACCCCAAAAGCAGAAAGGATGGAAACCAAGAGACAGAACAGGTCGCTGGGGCTTCTGATACAGATATGCCACAGTATTAATTGCTTTATTAGAAGAGGAACGGCCTAAAAATATGTGAAGGAGGCTGGGCCCTAGAGGTACTAATGACAGTGGAAACCGTTGCCATGACAAAGGCAAGGAAAAGTCAACCAAAGGAATTACTAATACATATGAGTGTAAATGTGTCTGACATTGAATAATGTGAGCTGATTCCTTGGCAGATTCCAACACTATTTTTGAACCTGAAAAAAACATGTTTCAGCATTTGTCACATGCAGGTTTAATTTTATGGATTTCACAGTAAGGAGTAACTAACTTTCTCATAAGAGGTGGGTTTTGATTTTAAAATAATTTTATTATAAGAATATCATAGGAACATTAAAAGGTATTTTCAAGAGAAAAAAAAAAAAAGAAATTGCTTATCATCCTCCCTGTCAATACAACAGCTTGCCTTTTCCTTCTCTACATCCAGTTGCATGTTTACATATCTGTAATCTTAGTGTTCTGACAGTTTTGTATTCCACGTTTATTATTTAACCTCATGTCTAAAGCATTTTCCATATTTTAAAATGATCTTTGTAGTTAACAATGAAAATTTCTGTGCAATAATTTATCAATTGCATTGTATCATTTACTCAACCATTCACCTGTTGGAAGGAATTTATGTATTATTCACAAGTTGTGTTATAGGCAATGTAGAGGGAATAGGTAGAGTTCAGATTAATATTACTAAAACACTGGCTTTCAACATTACGTAGAGTTGAGTTTGTGTTTGTGCCATGGTGCATTACAATACACAAATAACTGCTAGCTGGAGGGCGGGAGGGGTCAGTTATTCTTGATTATCAGGTAGTGCCAACAATTAATAGGATAGGGAAGAATGCTTTTCTCATTATGACACATATTGCTTTATAATGCACATCTGCTCCCATACCCTGGGCTCTGCTGCAATCCCCAAGTGTTTTTCTGAAAGACCATTTCTTACCCCAAATGAATCTGTCAATAATAATTATTATGGTAAAAGTGAAAAACCCAGATAACATGATTGAAACATTTCCTCATAGTCTTCAGTGAAGAAAAGTAACTCTGTATCACAGGATGACAATTGTCTCTTGCATTCTTGGTAAATCAGGTGTCTTTTTCATCCTGTATTGAAAGGGATTCTGCTTGGCCTCATATACTATACCATTCATCTTGTTCTGTGTACATAATGGTGCTACTGGCTCGGAATGACTGTGCCAGTGTTTCAGGTTGTTAATAGAGCTGCTTGCTTCTGTGAGGATGCCTTCTGAATGTATGTCTATCCTACTGTCAGCCTGCATGGTTAGCAAATCAAAGGGCAGCCCCATAAGTCACTATGTAGAGGTGCTGCTTGAGCTTGGGAAATTCAGTGCAAGCTTAATGCCCCAATGATGGATTAATGGCAGATTGAAAGTGGAAACAGTTGTTATCCAAACGACTGTTTTGATGGCCATTCAATTACTGAAGAGTTGTGCTAATTCAAATTGATTAAAGGACCTTGGTTTTGTGTAATTGTCATTAAAAATACATGCTGAAGAGTTGTAAATCAGCATTTTGTGTTCCAGTAAGTTATCTGGCTGGAAGGAAGAATAGAGGGTTTGAGGAGGTAAAGGAATAAGTAAGAAGGGGTTGGGAGAATGGAATAAACACAGGAAAACCAATAAACAAACAGGATGAGGTGATTGATCCCAATCACCAGACACTCTCACTTAGGAAATTTTTTGGATACTTAGTTATTAGCAAACCACCTGGTCAGAGGACTGTTCTGGGCTTTCTTCTATGTTCAGAATTGCCAGGGGCAGCATTTGAGAGTCAGACTAAATTTCTGCCACTTAACTTAAAACACTTTGAAGTGAATAAGTTCTAGGTTTCTTTTTCCCAAGTCAGAAAGGGCCATTAAAGAAGAGTTTATTTTCTTGTGTTGAGTATATGCCTAATGTCTCTGCCAGGAAGCTAAAATCCCAAGGAAAGGGGCATTCCACTTGTCATTGCAAGAGGAACAAAAAGGGTGGAAAGGGACCTCAGAGATCTCAGAGGACAGGGTACGAGGAAGGAGGGGTTAGTGCCGTGACTTTCAAACTTCAGCCCCAACTCACTGTAAGAAACATATTTTACATGGTGACCTAGTGTGGGAGTGCATAAGCATACAACACCAGACAAGCTTTTTATAAAACGATGTTTATACTTACTGTGCAACAAACACTGACATCTTTTCATCAAACGCATCACCACCACCAGCCTACTGATAAGACAACATGCATTACTTCATCTAATTTAGTCCTCACATTAACCCTAAGCAGGTACTATTGTTACTGTTTTCTAGATGAGGAAACAGGGCTTTGAGAGCTGAAATCACTGGCTATGTTCATGACAGTTAAGTGGAGGAGCTGGGACATGGGCATGTATCTGAGTGATCAGAGCGGAGCCGTTCTCCTCTGTGCTAAATGGCCTTTCCCCAGGAAGCACTGAAAATTGGTCCCGACTTCCTTAGCAACTAAAGAAAGGAGAGAAAGATGATCAGTGAAAAGAACTGTAATATCCCAAGAACTGCTCAGAAACCTAGGCTTTCAGAGTCAATATGGCGGCAGCAGAGCCCTGTGATTCAAAGCATGGGCTCCATGGGTCAGGCAGCCCAGTCTGACTATTGCTGCCCGACACTGACCAGCTGCTGCACTTGGGCAAGTTAAAACTCTCTAAACATCACTTTCCTCATTTATAAAGTGCTAATGTTAATAGCGGCCTCCTTGTAGGTTTGCTATGAAGAGTAAAAGGGAGGACCCATAGAAGTATTTAACATGGTATTGAGAACAGATTTAGCATTCCATAAATGTAGTTGTTACCATGGACATAGAGAAGGTACATGAGTGTGTTAGAAACCCCTTCATTCAAAGTCAGGCTACTTCAGCTATAAATGCATAACTTTTCTTTTGGTTTACGGCAATCCAAATCCTACTGAGAAGCCAAATGTGTTATTTGAGCCAATTAGGGCTAGATGGAAATTTGTAATAAACATTTGCTAATCACGCAAATACCCCTAAGCAGTTACTGAGATGATGGGGACAGAATTGCCTCTAGGTCATTACTTTCATTATAGCTCCTATAATTCTGACTAAAAACAATCATGAGTTCTCTTGTTGATAGCCCCATTTATATGAATTAGTGGCTTCAGTTCAGTTTCCATTACCTAGGTCTCTCAATTACCAAATTATAGATTCCAAAATTTGAAACTTATATTCTAAAATGAATGGAGTAAACTTAGAAAGCTTGGAAGAAACTTAGAATCTCCACCATGACAAATTGCTACAAGAATTTGTTTGTAAGATATGCTGTTAGAACAGCAGAGGGGTGATGTTCTTTTTTTTTATATTAAATTTATTTATTTTATTTATTTATTTTTGGCTGCAATGGGTCTTTGTTGCTGCGCGCAGGCTTTCTCTAGTTGCGGTGAGTGAGGGCTACTCTTCGTTGTGGTGCACGGGCTTCTCATTGTGGTAGCTTCTTTTGTTGCAGAGCACGGGCTCTGGGTGCATGGGCTTCAGTAGTTGTGGCTCAAGGGCTCTAGAGCACAGGCTCAGTAGTTGTGGCGCATGGGCTTAGCTGCTCCGTGGCATGTGGGATCTTCCTGGACCAGGGCTCAAACCCGTGTCCCCTGCACTGGCAGGAGGATTCTTAACCACTGCGCCACCAGGGAAGCCAGGGTGGGGTTCTTTGATTTGGATTGTGCCATAAATACCTTGTCAAGCTAGGCACGTGTACCAAGCATTGGAGGAACTTGGACAGAATGCAGAAGTGAGAACAGTATCTTTCTCTCTTGTTGAAGCACCCCCAGTTTTGTCAGCTAGTGACAATCCAGTCCACAAGGTATGGGAATTATCATCAAAAACTTATAAATAATACTGTCATTGTTCAAAAGGAAACCAAGCTATTGAGATAATGCTATGCATGAAGTTTCATTTTGTGAGCTAGATCTTATCAGATAATATTCCCACCTGTGCCTCCATCTTGGGTAAGTTGTATAAAACTCGGTGAAATCTCTGCTCATGATCTTCTCAAATTCTTGGAACAAGTTATTTGGGACTTGGGTAACTTCACCAATGAGGGCCCCTAATGGATCTACTATTTGGAATGAATTGCAAGGGGACAAGTGCAAAGACTGAATCCATATAAGTGGTTTGAATCTTGTTATGCTCTCATGATTTCCAGAACATGTTCTGTCCCATATAGATGCTTTTTCTCCAAATACATACTGTGTGGCATTGATAGGCTCTTAAAATATCAAGAATTTATATTGGTGATAATAGTGGTTACATTTTTTTTTTTGAGTGCTTACTCTGTGCCAAGCTATGCTAAGTACTCTACATTCAGAATTTCATTTCCTATTCACTGCAATTTTGTAAGGTAGGTCCTACTACTATCCCCATTTTACAAATGAGAAAACCAAAGCACAGAGAAGTTACTCATTACCCGTGGTCATGCAGCCAGCTCTGTCTCATGTTGACAAACTATCAACAATGCTTTACCTCCTATTTCTCATCTTTGATTGACCCTTAATACATCTTCTGAAAAATAACATATTGCAGTGGTTCCTAGTCACCAAAAAGTCTTCCAAAATATATTTTGTCTTTGCTTTTTTACTGTCACATGGATATCGCTAACAGTTGTTTGTGGGTGAAAGCCATAGCCTGAAGAAGCCATTGGTGCCAGGGCTCCTTTTCCACCAGCTTCAGTATTTGTTGACATGATCTTCTGCCCCTGCAAAAGCATCTCTGATTCTAGAACCCAGAGGCCACTGATCCTACAACAATAGATAAGCCTATGTGCACAGTAGTGCCTCAGTGACCTCTGTACCCACCAAGATCATACCTGGAGTGGCTTTCATCTCCTTTCTTTTAAGACCCAGACATGGAACTCTGCCTCTGTGAAACCTTCCCTGACCTCTCCATGTGTTCCCCGGTTGAGGTGGCATCGTGCACTTCAATAGGCAAGTTCAGGGCAGCTGTCTGGTGTACCTGGATCCTAGGGCACTTGGTGGGGGTATCAACAGAAGGGGAGGAAACTTATTGATTAGGGAGGGCCTTGCATGCTGTTCTAGGAAATTGGGATTTTATCCAGAGGGCAAGAGGGAACCACCGACAGGTTTTAAGCAGGGGAATTGACAGAAGCATATTTGCATTTAGGAAGATCATTAAGGGAAGGTGCAGTGACAGGGAAGGAGGCAAGACGGGTGACAGATAAGCTAGGATGCTATTGCAATAAAGTAGTAGTTCTCAGACTGGAAGCCATCAGAACGTCCAAGAGAGCTACCCCAGAGTCTGGGTGGGGCCTGAGAATTTGCATTTCCAAACAGTTCTCAGGTGATGCTGATGTTACTGGTCCGGGAGCCCCACTTTGAGAACCACGAGAACTAATGATTTGAATCAAGGCTGTGACAGGTTAGGGATGAGGGGATGAAATAATGATTTGCATTAAGATTGTGACAGGTTAGGTATGAGGGGCTGCATTTAGGAAGTATTTAAGAGGTAGAACTTGATTGTGTTGGTGATGAGGTGGAGGGAGGTGAAGAAGAGGAGGGTTTTAAGCTGGGTGACTGGGTGGGCAAAGGTGCCACCAGGGCGCTGGGGCCTCAGGAGAAGTGGAATCCTCACAAGTGCAGTCCTCTCAGGGTTAATGCTTTCTGCCTTATCTCACACTGAGGGTTTCCTTTTAAGGATGACTCCATTTTTCCACTTCAGCGACTTCTACATTTCTAAGCATTATGGAAATATTTTATGAGGGCCTTTCAATAAATTTAGGGCCTTCTGTGGATGGTTTTTTGTTACAAAGTAGGAATGTGTAAGGGAGAGGAATTCCAGGATCGATGAACCAGGCTGTCAGAGGGGATGTGTTTGGGGCTACATCACGTTCTTTTCTCCTCGTCCCCTGCAGTGCTGTGATTACAGCGGCGGTAGGAAATACCTACAAACGGATTCTCCTGATCAGAAGCAGTGATGAATATTATCACTCAGCAACCATGAAAGTTGTTCACCATTTAAAAAATTACTAACAATAATTTATTGTTCAAGTATGGTGTAATGGAAATAGTGCTTGAAAGGGGAATCATTAAATGGGAATCGAAGTCAGCAGCAGTAGGATTTCCCTATGTTTGCAGCCAAGCAGGAAGGAAAGAAAACCCTGTTCATCTTGGCTTTGAGAAAAGAACATAAATACACTGCCTGGTAAACTCTCAGGCAAAGGATTGGGCAGCAGACATAGGAGCTCTTTTCACCCAGTCATTTCCGCTGGAGGCGCCACCGTGACCGCAAATGAGAAAGGATATGCTCGTGGAAAGATGTTTGTCAGCCAAGCTGGTCAAAATTCATGCTCCAGCGACGCTATGCCTGAACCAAGGGGAATGAAACATTTATGAAAATGGCTCTTCCCAGCTGCACATCATGTTTGTCAAAGGGAAGAAGGCAAAAAAGCAGGAATCATCTCCCAAGAAAGATCATGCTGGTTTTGATTTGTTTGTATCTTTAGGACTAGACTGTATGTCTGAGGTTTTGAATGTGAACCCACTGAGTGGTTCATATCCTTGACTATACTGTTTCACCACATCTCGAAACATCCTCCTGAACTCCCCGTGAGGGCAAAGAGAGTGAACTTGATCTCCAGAGGGTGGAGGTGTAGCCTGAAGCATCCACAGCAGAAGTGAGAAATTTCTTTGCAATGTCACTTAACCCTAAAAAAAAGCATGCATATTTTCCATTCTATCCGATGATACCCCCACATTTGTTGTAAAAGTAAAAATCATCTTACTCTCCCACTGGAAACATAAAATTGAAGACACTCTCCCCAGGTGACACTAAGGCAATAACATTCTGCAATTCTTCCTGCCACTCATTGAGCAATTAGAGGCGTTTTTCTGAGACTCATGGTAATTTTATCCAAGGAGAAGGCACAGTACTTAACTGTAAGGAGTAGAATCCAACTCTGGTCAGAAAATAACGAGGTCTGTTTTGAATAAGAACAGTGGTTTAATCAGCATCGGCCCTGTGCTCACACTGTTTTGCTGACCCTTTTTTCCCTCTGATAATTTTAACAATGCTCAAGTTTTCTGGTATTATCTGAGAATGTGTGGGAAGAGCACTGGGTTGGCAAATGAAGTGCTGCCGTGAATGAGCCTTGTGCCCTCTGAAAGCCACTTAACCTTAGTCTTCTCTCCCATAAAATGAGAAGCTTAAACTCAGCCATCTCTGAAGTCAACCCCAGCTACCAAGTCCCTGTTTTCAGACTAGAGAACAATGTTAACTGTCCACAGGCACTGACTGTACAAATACTTGGAGAAAACAGTTGAGGGAAAAAAAGCAGTTTCAAAAGTTGGAATTTGAGCTGTATTTTCTTATCTGTTGAATGATGAGGCACAAGTATAGGGCTTGAATAATACTTATTTTTCAAATTTTTTAAATTGAAGTATAGTTGATTTACAATGTTGTGTTAGTTTCTGGTGTACAGCAAAGTGATTCAGTTATACACACACACACACACACACATATTGTTTTTCAGATTCTTTTCCATTATAGGTTATTACAAGATATTGAATATAGTTCCCTGTGCTATACAGTAGGACCTTGTTGTTTATTTTGTATATAGTAGTGTGTATCTGTTCATCCCAAGCTCCTAATTTATCCCTCCCCACCCCTTTCCCCTTTGGTAACTATAAGTTTGTTCTCCAAGTCTGTGAGTCTGTTTCTGTTTTGTAAATAAGTTCATGTGTATCATTTCAAAAAATATTTTTAAACAAATATTTAGTTAGTGCCAGGTACTCTTTGAAGTTCTTTACAAGTACCTCCTCACTGAATTCTTATGTTCTTGCTATGAGGTAAGGGCTATTATTGAGAGATGAGGAAACTGAAGCATGGAGAGGTTAATTAACTTGTCAAAAGTACAACAGAGTGAATGGAGTGTAGTAAGTGTAGTAAGTAAGTAAGTGGATCCAAAGCTCAGGGATTTCCACCCGAGTTGAGTATTGCCTAGAAGGGAGAGTTAACACATTTGTATTATTTAAACGTTCTACGTTAGGCATGTATTTCTTTTATAAAACCAAAAATAAAGCTATGCTATTTTAAGGCACAATTGTTCGCTTTTTATATTTATTTATTTTTGTTCACTTTTTAAAACATTAACTTTTCCCTGTTCTTTTAGAGAAATCAAAGCTATATTATGTACATGGCTTTCTTAAAACATGAGATTTGAAATAAAATTCAAGCCCTCCACTCATTGCCTGTACGGCCCCATCTTTTCTGGGCTTCAGTTTACTTTCCTATAAATTGGGGATGGTCATAACTACTCTGCTGGCCTGATGGAAAAAATAAATGAGTCAATGAACATAAAATATAAAATAACTACCACAGCTTGACACAGAGGAGATCAATAAATATTATTTCCCATCCCCTCGCCTTTGTAAAATAGTTTCCCCACGTATGTTGGGTCAAATCTTGGATCGTTTACTTAAGTGGTTGAAGAGTGCTGAGAGCACGGCTTAACGACCACAGATGAACTTGTCCTTAGCCACTCAGCTCCTGTGGTATCAGCAGGTACATGAGACACAGGTATCTTAGGTAGACTCTAATTAGCCTTCTCAGCTTGGTATAGCTCCAGGAGAAATCCTGACATACAGCCAAGAGCACTTCCTCCAATATGTGGGGCGCTCTCCTGAGCCCCACGCAAAGCAGTGACATAGGAGAAACATAAGGGCGCAGTAGCAGTAGTACCTGCTCTGTTAGATGCCTGTGCACATCGCTCAGCTCTCTCCCTCACAGCAACCCAGGAATGCCCCAGGGTTCTGTGCTTACTGAGTCAACTTCTGTTGTCTTTTCACAAGACTGCACTGCAAAAAGATGCATTTGATTTCCTATTTGTAATTATCCACCTATTTTCTTTACAGTTATTTTGCAGTATGCTCTTAAGAAAGATTGATATGGTCCAGGCCACCCTCAGGGGGACTGCTCTATAGCCTCCTCCTGCAATCCTCCTCTTCCCCGTGAGCGGTTCTCCACCCTGAAGCCTGAGTGATCTTTAAGAAAGCCTCACCCTGCTTAAAGCACTCCAGTGGCTGCCCATGCACGAGAAGAAAAGCTGAACACTCTACCCTGCCTTACAAAGCCCTTCCCGAGTTCCTTTAGCATTATCATTTGAGAAGTTGGAGTAGGACAGTGGTTGATATTTTTTACCCTGTACAACAATAAAATACAAAAGTTGTTTTTCTCCCAGAGTAAGGATGGTTTTTTGAAGTGACATGTTTCTCTTGAAGAGTCTACTGTTATGTTGGACAAGCAGAAGGAAGCTCTAGACATAGAAAGAAAAACACATACACACATTTCTTTGACATAAAATTACTCATGAGGTCCTGTTAGGATGACCTTACAGAAGATCGACATTTAGAATGTATCACCAAAGTGCGGGTTGTGACTGCAGTAAGATGTGTGTTTATGAAACCAGATGTAGAGGGCTGTATAGATTGCCCAAAGAACTGCCAATAACAAAACACTGCATTGTGCTTTAGCTGATACATTGTGAAGTGCGTGATCTTTGAACTGTGAAGCATTCATTGAGTTCTTACTTTCTATGACGTAGGGAAATTGATCCTATGGGGCAGTGGAAGGGAGTGTGTCCGGAAGATGGAACAGGTGCTTTCCTGAAGGTATTTATAATTAAGGAGAGATAAAATATAGGTGCATCATAAGCAGCTGGAGAACAACCATAAAGAAGGGAGACTAGAAATTTCAGGGCAACGAGCACAGACCTAGTGTGTATGTGTTGAGGGGTGAAGATAGGTGGGGAGGGATGGCTGGCTGCTGGGGAAAGAGTCTCACAAGAGGTGAATTTTGAACTGGGACTTAAATGATTCAGATTGTTGTAAATGATTGTTCAGGAGGTCATCTGAGAAGGCGGTAATGGCTAGAGCAAAGATAGTGAGAAGGATCCTAGGGAGATTCATATAGGAGAAAGCTCAGAAAGACAGAAGCTGGGGGGAGGGCTATGTTGGCAAAGAAAGTTGTGCTTTCATAAATGACTGTCCAATATCTAGAGAAAGATGAGCATTATGGAGACAAATAGAAAGGTACAAGAAATATACCGGTACTTCAAAACAAACGAATGACTTTGGGCTTTGAGTATTTTGCAATATAATTCCTGGGGAAGAGATTCTGAGTCGCTTTGCTGAACCATTCATTGCTCCAGCATCTGCTGGGTACTATGTTCCAAGCCTCAGGTTAGGTGCTCCATCCTAAAATATCACATAAACACAAACCTGTTTTTGGAACAAGGGATGGTGCAAAAGACAAACGAATACTCACGCACCCTACCATTGGTAGTAACGCATTCATTTCCAGAATAAAATGCCTGTGTGAATAAGGAAGAAAGATATTTTTAGAGAGCTTCCTTTCCTCTTTTGGAATATGGGGACAACACCTGCCAAATCTGGCACAACATGATCACTGCTCCCCAGCAGACATGCACTGAACAACTGACTCAGCCGTTCGGGGCTGTTTCAAAACCGACAGCAATTTCTGGGCATAGGATTTTGGCTCCAAGAGCCTGTGGTAACCCTGTGCTAATTCCTTCAATATTTTTAGTAACTTGTAGTTGCAAGTACAAAACAGTTAGTAGCAGGAGCATAAAGGACAGGTTTTATAACCCCTGGAAACTGAACACTGAAAGTGCACTTCAGTTACTGAAGAATCAAGTCAAAAATTTTTTTAGAGAATATTCTTTCACAGGCCACACTTAATTAAGCTGTAACTTTTCACCAGATGACTTGGAAGAAGGAAAATGCATTTTTTGGTCCATTGTATTTAGTTCATTAATGAATGACTCTCATCATTTACTAGTATGAGCTGTTAATTTATAACCCAGATCACATTCTGCTCTCTCAGCATTCCTTTTTATTGAATTGATATTTTCAAGAAGAAAATTGTAAAAAGCCCATATAAATAAAGATAATTACACCAGCAACCATGAAAAGAACTGAGTGACACTAGGTCTTCTCTGTCACCTTGAATTATAGGCTCTGAATGATCTTTCCTTCAGGTTAGAGGAAGTGTTTGTCCTTATGACAAAACTCATCCTTCTAATTAACCTCAAATTAATGCATTTTAAAACTGTGGCTGTTTGTAGCAATTTATCCCCATTTGACCTCTGTGAGTTCCCAGGTTATTGTGTCTATAACCTTTGCGGAGGAGGCTCAGGGGTAGGAGAGGGGTGGGAAGGTCAGTGTGCACCATATATTTCACAGACCCTGTAATTGGCCTAATGATAGAAAACTGCAGTGTTTGAAATGGTATTAGGTCAGCAGTCTCTGACATAGCTTTTCACAACTTTGTATGAAAATGTCTATGAGGGCACAAAAAAATCCTAAAACTGTATTATCCCACCTAAAAAGATTAAAGGAAAAAAGCTTGTTAACTGAGGGTGGATTAAGAAATACCTCCTCATCTTCCTGTACTGGCACACTGATGCCTAACCTTATGAAACAGACCCTATTTGGAAAAAGGGTAAAAAAAGATAGAAAAATTCTGTGATTCCTTCTATTTACCATCTTCCTTGTCTTAGGGACCCAGTGTTTGTTCTTCTTTTCTTCAATGAATGATTTTTTAGATGACAAAAGTATAAAATTTTCTAATTTTTCTACAGTAAGAATGGTACTTGGTGGTTTGTAAGAGGACCGGATGTACATGTGATGACTGAGAGGCAGAGCATGGAGGTTAAGGGGATTTTGGTGCCAGATGACCTCTGTTCCAATCCTGGAATACTTCTTGTGTGACACTGGACAGTTTAACCTAACCTCTATGTGCATCAGTTACCTGATCTTTATAATGAGGATAGAACCTACCCTAAAGTTGTAAGGATTAAATGTGTTAATATATATGCATGGCTTTTAGAATAATGCCTGCTCTATAGTGAGCACTCTAAGTGATAGCTTTTATTTTCTAAGACCTTCCTGGTTTCAACATGATGCAATTCTATGGAGGACTAGAGAGTGAATGGGAGCTAGGAGCAAACTACTCCTTTCCCAGTAGAATAATTGACTTCAGAAGAGGGTAACAGATTGTAACAAATTGTGCTTTTAGCTCAAGGTATAAGAGAAGCCTGTAGTTCTAGGAACTGGTCAAATGTGGCCAGCTGTTAGGGCTAAAATTACATTACTGACAAAAGAGGAAACAGAACAAGAGATCAGTATCTTCCTTTTATTTTCTGCATAAGCAAACCAAATATATAAAATGACAGCATGAATTGTATGGAGGTGGGAGGGAGTAGGTGAGGAGAAAGGTTCTCTTTGTTCTCACACATGGACAGTAAATGCAATTCCAGTTTCCCCTAATTTTCTTCTCTACGTGAAAGCTGAAATTCTGGATATACCTGCTGCAAAAAACTCCTTTTCTCAACTTAGTTTGACCCTGTGGAAGTGTTGATGAGCTGCTTCATTTTTTCTCCGTGCCTGCCCGTATGACACACACCTACCAGAGCTGTGATGAAAATAATAGATGGGCTGAGGAGAGGGCCAGTAATTGTACACGCTCCATGTATCCACATGATATCTGCACCAGGGAAAAGAGAAATAGCAATTAACTGAAATACAGCTGTTTTGAAGTTGATTGGGAAGAAACATGACCAAAATACATACTGGGTTTAGAGGCTCCCCCTGTTTTCTTTTAAAATTATTGTGTTCTTTTCTTAGTACAAAAGCAATATATGATAATTGTAGAGAAAGAAAGGAAATACAGACAAGAAAAATATCATTACCTGTAATCCCAACTCCCAATCTTGTAGAGGATTGAAGAATGAATGGGTACAAAGAGCAAACTACTCTTTTAAGAGTAGAATATTTTGGTGTATATCCCTCTGATCTTTTACTTCATCTTTTTACAAAAATATAGTCAAATGATATTTGGTGTTTTATACTTCTTTTTCACTTAATATATTACAAATATAAAACAATAGGATTGTAAAACATTTATGAGCCAAATTTTAACAGCCACATAAAATTCTGTTATAAAATCTATTATAAATATCATAATTTTTTACCTATTTCCTGATTTTGACATTTAGATTACCTGTGTCCTGTGACTATTGTTGTAGAGAAATCTTTGGGCACCCAAGTTGTTTCCTTAGCATAAATTCTTAGAAATTAAATTGCTAGTTTAAAGTTTGTATATATTTCAAGGAACTTGATCCTTTGTCAAACTGCTCTGAACAAGGTACTATCAATTTATGATTTACATTTATATACCAGCTTATATAAGAATGCCTAATTCTCCTTATAGGTATTATAGGTATAGGACAATTCTAGGTATTGCAATTATTTTTTATGTTTCCATTCTGATTGGACTAGTCTTGCCCACACAAAGATTTCTAGTGGTTCTGGGAGAACCGATTAAACACATGGAAAAAAATGAACTTCAAGGTCTACTTCACACTATAAACAAAGCTTAATTAAGAATAAATCATTGACATATTTAAATGGTAAATTATAAAGTTTCTAGAAGAAAACATAGAATATCTTTGTAAACTCAGAGAAGGCAGATTTCTTATGAAAATCACTAACTATAAATAAAATATTGATGAGTTAGACTTTATTAAAATTAAATATGCCTTCTTATTAAAAGACACTGTGAAGAAAATGAAAAGAAAAGCCTGAGATGGGAAAATGTATTCACAATACATATATCTGTATGTATTTTATATGTACTTGTACATATACAAAAGGGCTGTATCTAGAACATATAAAGAACTTCTACGACTCAACAATAAAAGACAAACAACCCAATTTAAATGGTATTAAGGACATGAAAAGAGGTTCAGCATCATTAGTTATTGGGAAAATGCAAATTTAAATCACAGTGAGAAACCATTTCAAACCTACCGATGTGGCTATAATTACAAAGACTAAACCAGATGTTGGCAAGGATGTAAGGCAACAGGAACTTTCATATTTTGCTTGTGGGTGTAGAAAATGGTATAGTCATCCTGGAGAAAGTTTTGGCAGTTTCTTAAAAAGTTTGAATCTTCACCTACCCTGAGATGTGTCATTTCTACTCCTAGGTATTTCCCTTGGGAGAAATGAAAACATCTATCCTATTTGTCCAAAAAAAGATGTGCATGTGAATGTTCATGGAAGCTTTATTAATAAGATCTCCAAATTGGAAACAACCCAAATGTCCCTCAACAGTAGAATGCGTAAACAAACTCTTATATATTTATACAATGAAATACAGCTTAGCAATAACATGGAAAAAAATCTCAGAAACATTGTATTGAGTGAAATAAAATAGACACAAAAGAGTTCACGTTGTATGAGTCCATTAATAGGAAGTTCAGTGATGGGCAAAAGTGACATGTGATAGAAATCAGAACAGTGGTTGTCAGTGAGGTCCGCTAATTGATGGCAAAGAGCCACATGAAAACTCTTTGCAGTGATGGAAATGTTCTGTATCTCAACGGGTTTTTGTTTTCTTAAAATTTAATTAATTAATTAATTTTTGGCTGTGTTGGGCTTTGTTGCTGCACGCGGGCTTTCTTTTTTCTAGTTGCAGCGAGCAGGGGCTACTCTTCCTTGCGATGCACAGGCCTCTCATGGCGGTGGCTTCTCTTGTTGCGGAGCACGGGCTCTAGGCGCGTGGGCTTCATTAGTTGTGGCACGTGGGCTCAGTAGTTGTGGCTCACGGGCTCTAGAGCGCAGGCTCAGTAATTGTGGCGCACGGGCTTAGTTGCTCCGCGGCATGTGGGATCTTCCCGGACCAGGGCTCTGAACCTGTGTCCCCTGCATTGGCAGGCAGACTCCCAACCACTGCGCCACCAGGGAAGCCCCGGGTTTTTGTTTATATGGATGTATACATTTGTCAAAGCTCCTAGAATTGTACCCTTAAGATCTGTGTTTTTCTCTGTATGTGTATTTTTACCTCAATAAAAATGCATTTCTGGGCTTCCCTGGTGGCACAGTGGTTAAGAATCCACCTGCCAATGCAGGGGACATGGGTTCGAGCCCTGATCCGGGGAGATCCCACATGTCGCGGAGCAACTAAGCCCGTGCGCCACAACTACTGAGCCTGCGCTCTAGAGCCCGCTAGCCACAACGACTGAAGCCTGTGTGCCTAGAGCCCGTGCTCCGCAACAAGAGAAGCCCCCACTCGCCACAAGTAGAGGAAGCCTGCGTGCAGCAACAAAGACCCAATGCAGCCAAAACTGAACAAATAAATTAATTTAAAAAAATACTTAAAAAAATGCATTTCTGATATATTAAAGATTTCAATGTAGAAATATGAAATAAAGAAATTTAGAAGCATATTTTCATAATCTTGGGTAGGGTAAACTTCCTAAGCAAGACAAGAAACCCAGTTGCAATAAGAGACTGATATATTAAACTTTGAAAAGCTTAAAAATGTTTATGTTTAAACGTAACATAAATGAAAGCAAAAGATACAAGATGAAAGGGAAACAAATATTTCAACATCTATGATGGGCAAAATTTAACAGCCCTAATAAACAGTGACTTCCTATAAATGGATAAGAATTAGGCAAATGACTTAATAGAAAAAAATTGGCAAAGTATATGCACAGAAAATTCACATAAAGAAGAATGCAAATAAAGGCAGAAACTGAGACACAGATGTAGAGAACAAACATATGGACACCAAGGGGGGAAAGCGGGAGGGGTGGGGGTGGTGGTGGTGGGATGAACTGGGAGATTGGGATTGACATATATACACTAATATGTATAAAATGGATAACTAATAAGAACCTGCTGTATAAAAAATAAAATTAAATTTAAAAAAAAGAAGAATGCAAATAGCCAGTAAATACATGAAAAGATGCTCTGTTTTACTAGCACTCATGGAAATAAAAATTAAACCATTAGTGCAGTAAATACAGGATATTTTGGAAACACTAAGTGTTGGTAAAAATGGAAAATGGGTAGTCATACATTGCTGGTTGGAATTTGAATTGCTGGAACTTTTTGGGAAAGCATCTGGCAATATTTGTCAAGACAAAATACATCATATCATTTGATCTTGTACTCCCTTTTTGATAATCTCTACTATGGAGCAAAAGCACAAGTACTTAAGGATATATGAATAAGGATGTTTATTTAATGTTGTTTGTAGTGGTAAATAAACAAGCTGGGAACAATCTGAATGAACGTTAATAGGAGACTGGTAGAATAAATTATAATAATCTTTACTACAAAACTGTTACACCAAAATTAAAAAGAGTGAATCAGATTTACATATATTGACCTAGAGGGATTCCGATGATATATTATTATGTGAAAAAAGCAATTTGGAGACCAAAGTCGAGCATATTATCCCATTCCAGATTAAAAAAACAAAAGAAATGCAAATACAAATATGCACCTTATTGGAGCATAAACATGTAATGTTTCTGTTTTCTACAGTAATTGTCACTTTCATATCTTTTTCAAATTCCTCCCTGCAGAGTAACAGAAATGCTTAGCAATAATATTCAGCCAAATTCCATAACTTTTCAGTCTTTAAAGTCTCATTTTGGTTCTCAAGACTCAACCAAAGATATATCTGAGCTGTGCATTTTACCCCAATTTCAACAATTGGATAAGACGCTCCTCCTCTCTTCCAGAAGAGATCAAGAAGGAAGCATGGTTGATGGAAATTTCTCAAGAGGGTGGATGTGTTGGTGAAAGTTCCTATGTTATGAATTCACATAGGACTTCAAGGGAAGAAAAGACTGGCCCACCCTACACTGATTCTCATCTCTTGTTGAAAAAGAATTACTAGATTGCTGCTAGTGATCATTCCACTTGCTTTTTCACTATATCAATTTAATTAGTTCCTCGCTAAATTGAGATGATTTATAGTAGTAAAAGATAAATATCTTCCTGGAAAAATAGTCCCCATGGGTGCATGATATGAAAAAGACTATTTGGTAAAAAGAACATCTAGTGAAGTAAGTTAATAAAATGTCTACCTTTTTAAACCTGCATAGAAATTATGACTCCTAGCTTCCAAAGTCTGTCTGTCCAGTAATAGGGGCACATTTGTCCCCTGGGGGCTCCCAAAGACTCACAATTGATCTTATTATTATAAATTTATTCGTCTTTCTCAGGGTATTTGGACTACTTTTAAGTGAGATAGGCCTGATATATAGATGCAGGAAGTCAATTACATATGCTTCTTTTCCATCTAATCTACTTTCCTTGGTTCATATGAGTGTCCCTATTCCTTACCCTACTGTATGTAGCAATTGTCATTCTCCACTGGACCTATATTCTCAGACCAATGCTGGGATATCTTTGTTGACTTCTCTTGGGTCTCTTCTGTTCTTCCTTAGTCCCAGGATAAAGCCTTCTCTATCCCAGGTCTTTGCTTTTATTCCCTTTGTCCGTAGTTAAGATTATTTACTCTCCTCCTCCTCACATGGCTCAATGTCACTATTCAAAGTAGCTGAGAGCTTGGCGCAGTAGCTTGGGCACCTGATACTGGCCCTGGCCATAATTCTGATTTCTGATGGTGGTCCATAAAGCTGGCAAGATACATGGTGCTGAGGATTTGCTGCACATAAAAAAATCACATACAGGACATCTCTGTATGAGCAGTTGCCTTCACTTTCGGCCTGATCCTATTAGCACAATACCCACTGCTGCTGCCAAAGAGAAAAATATTTGAAATGTTTATAAAAAGTCATGATTTGTAAAATGCAAATTATAAAGAAAAGACATTTAGAGCTGGAAGGGACAGAAGCCAAGCCCTCTCGTTTCATAGTCAAGGAAGGACAAGCTCAAGTGACTTGTCTGAGGTCACACAACTAGAAGAACTAGGAGTCACATCTTGGAACTTGCTGTTGGTGAGCTATTTACTTGTGAAACTGAAAACAGAAACAGTATAGGAAAGCAAATCCTGATAGCCCATGTTTTTTCCTGCTCACTTAATACCTCCCCAAACAACCTGAAAGTTTAAAATTGTACTTAGTCACACTATCTGTTCCATCAATTTGAGAGCCATAAGAAGAAATCCCTTTGTAAAATACTTGGGTCTTTTGTGTGTTAAGGTGCTCCAGGTCTTTCAAAGATATTGGAAATTAGCTCATTAACATTTCTGTCTTGCTAACACCTTGCCCTTGTCATTTAGGGAACAGTAGGTAATTTTGTAATACGCAGATACCGGGTTGCACATTAGAATCATTTGGGGGCTTTTTAAAAAATATAAATGTGGCCAGGTCCCACCCTTAGAGATTGTGATTTTATTGGTCTGGAGGGAGGGCCAGGAATGCGTATTTTTTTTAATTAAAAATTTTTTTATATTGGAGTATAGTTGATTTACAATGTTGTATTAGTTTCAGGTATACAGCAAAGTGATTCAGTTTTACATGTACATATATCCATTCTTTTTCAGATTCTCCATATAGGTTATTACAGAATATTGAGTAGAGTTCCCTGTGCTATACAGTAGGTCCTTGTTGATTATCTATTTTATATCTAGTAGTGTGTATATGTTAATCCCAAACTCTTAATTTATCCCTCCCCCCGACCTTTCCCTTTTGGTAACCATAAGTTTGTTTTTGAAATTTGTGAGTCTTTTTCTGTTTTGTAAATAAGTTCACTTGTATTATCTTTTTAGTTTCCACATATAAGTGATATCATATGATATTCATCTTTCTCTTTCTGACTTACTTCACTTAGTATGTTAATCTCTAGGGCCATCCATGTTGCTGCAAATGGCATTATTTAATTCTTTTTCATGGGTGAGTAATATTCCATTGTATGTATGTACCATATCTTCTTTATCCTGGAATGAGTATTTTTAGAAAGACCCCTAAATAATTCCAATGTACAGCCAGATTTGAAAACTCTAATTCTAGAATAGTGGTTCCCAAAGTGTGGTCTCTGGTCCAGCAGCTTCCCTATCACCTGGAAACTAGTTTGAAAAGTATAAATCCCCAGACCCATTCCTAAACTTTCTGAATCAGAAACTTTGAGGGTGGGGACCAGCAAGCAGTGTTTTAACAGGCTCCCTAAGTGAAGCTGATGAACGTTAACATCTGAAAAAGAAAAAATGCTGGTCTAACCCAGGATGGGCAAACTATGTAGCCTGTTTTTGTAAATAAAATTTTACAGGAACATGGCCACACTCATTCATTTATATATAATACAATGACACAGTTCAGTAGTAGTGATGAAGACTGTATGACCCACAAAGCCTGAAATATTTACTATCTGGCTTTTTAAAGAAAAAGTTTGCTGACCCCTGAACCGTGCTTTTCAAATTTTACTGTACAGATGACTCACCTGGGGTTCTTGTTAAATTGTGAACTCTAATTCAGTGGGCCTGCGATGAGGCCTGAGATTCTGCTTTCTGCTTCCAGGTGATCCTCAAGTTACTGGTCTGTGGACAACACTGTGGATAACAAGAGCCTAAAGCAATGCTGCCCAGCAGAAATACAGTGCAAGCCACAAATGCGAGCTGTAAATATAATTTAAAATTTTCTGGTAGCCATATTAAAAGATTAAAAAAAAAAGCTAATTTTAATAATATATTTTATATAACCCAATGCACCTAAACTATTACCATTGAAACATCTACTTAATGTGCAGAATATTGAGATATTTTACATTCTTTTCTTGGTATTAAGTCTGAAATTCAAGTGCTCAATTATTACATGTGACTAGTGGCTACCAAATTAGATAGGGTAATGTACAGTTCAACTGTTAGTTGGGGTGGTGGGGGATTTTAGATTTAGGTGAGTAGGAGGGAAATAGCGAGACAAGACTAAGGAAAAAGATGCCTAGTACGACTTAACTCCCTGCAGAATTTTGCCCATGGCTGAGCATGTTAACCTCTTCCTCTTTACTCTTTGCCCTGGAATACAGGGGGATTCTATGCTTACTCATATTATAGGCAAGTGATGTGCTTTAAATGGACTGAGCTGGTACACTGTTATGTATAATATTATTACAGAAAAATGTGATATGAATTTGAATCCCCAAATAATTCTGTTAGGAAGGAGGATATATTCCAACAATGCACTTCATTTTCATGCTCTTTAAGTATTTGAATTCCTTTATAGTTGAGCTGAGAAGGGTCCAGAGCAGTGGAATAAGGGCAGTTTCCATGAAATGGGGAGAAGTTCTAGGGCTGGACCAAGGGGAGTTTCAGTTGTGAGTTACCAGTCCATGGAGACACCATAGCAGGAATGAGCATGCTAGATGGAGTTTAGAAAACTAAGCCAGAAGGTCAAGAGCCAAGAGGCCAAATTGGTGAGTTAGTTGGGCTGTGGGAGGGGAGATGGAGAATGAAAATGTGGTTGGCAAAAAAGGAGAGAGTTGGAAATGGGATAGCCAGAGGCAGGATGAGGTACTGATAGGTTAGAGGGAAGTTTAAGTTTATTTTAATAATCTACTCTGATTATCCCGCTACCTCTTTCACTTTGAGTGAGAACGCAGAGTACATCGAAGAGTAGCAGATATAACAGTAAGATGGAGGGATAGGAGTCTGTTCCAAAATGTGGATGCCTTGCTTGCTCTGCCTTGATCCTCCATTCGTCATAGAATTGAAGTCAAGGTTTTAAGTGAAAACACAGTTTTTGGTTTAAAGAGCCAGTTACACAACTTTAGGCAGGGATGTGGCTGGTTGGAAAGAGAGAGGAGAATGTGGGCAGAGGGAGAATATGTGTTACTGAGGAGATTGGAAGGTATATTAGCTTCTTATTGCTGCTGTAACAAATCACCACCAACTGAGTGGCTTAAAACAACACCCATTTATTATCTTACAGTTCTGGAGGTCAGAGTCTGAAATGAATCTTATGGGGCTAAAATTAAAGTGTCAGGAGGGCTGTGTTCCTTCCGGAGGCTCTGGAGGAGAATCTGTTTTCTTGCCTTTTCCACCAGCAGTTAGATGCCAACTGCATTCCTTGGCTCATGGCGCCTTCCTCCATCTTCAACCACTGCGCTGTCCTCACATCTCCTTCTTTTGACTCTGATCCTCTTGCCTTCATCTGATAAGGACCCTTGTGATTACACTGAGCCCACACAGATAATCTAGGCTAATCTCCCCTTCTCAAGATTTTTAACTTAATCACAACTGTAAATCCCTTTAACCACATGAGGCAACAGTCAGAGGTTTTGGGGATTAGGATGTGGACATCTTTGGGAGCCAGTAGTCAGCCTGCCACAGGAGGTCAGTACTGAATCTGTTTCAGTTATCAGTCCTCTGGTCAGTGTTATGGACATGTGTCTGGGTCTCAAGGAGAGAGCCTACAACAGGGGGCTTAAACTCAGAAGCCTATAGGAGTCAGGCAGGTAATGAAAACATAAGACACAGAGGGTAAGACAATAGGGAGTGATGAGTACTGTGCGTGAACTGGAGACTGTGCCTGTCTAAAGGGAGACAAGACATTACCTCAGCTCCAGCCAGCTCCAGTTATTGGGTGGCTGTATAGGTACAATATTACCAGATTTGACTTTTCAAGAGAAGCCTGAAAATGAGGATATTATACAATGTTGTGCTGGTGTTTAACAACAAAAAGTGTGTGTGTGTGTGTGTGTATGTGTGTGTATGTATATGTATATATATACATATACATACACACATACAAATAAATATACATATATGATACATATTGTAAATTTTACTGATATAAAGAATATATAGTAGCATGCAACTTGCAAATATCCATAAAATTTAACATACTCTGTGTGACTTGCTATTTCTTACCACATCCACTCTCAGTTTTTATAATTTTATCAACAACAATAGGGTAAAAAATAAGACTATGAATAAAAGCTTGATTATTAGCTTAATTCTGACATACATCTTTGTTTCAGTTTTGTCTGACTTGTTACGGTAAATGAAAATATCAACCAACACTCGTAAGTACACTTGTTCATCAGTAATGTGACTTCTGAATTGGATAACAGTTTTCAAATGCTGGAAGAACATTTCCTCAATATTTGGTGCTATTCACAATGTAAAGACTACAGGCACAACACACTTTAAAGTTTTATCTGCATTATTAACGTTTTTTTCCCCATTATATTCTTAAGTATAGACAGTCAACAAACAATGGACCAAGGCTTGAGTTGAAATATTTGCCTATTTCTACTGTGTTATAATTTCATCATGGCTTATTTCAAGGGATGTTACAGAATGTGGAGCTGGGAAGAGATGAGCATTCTATTAGATGACATTTCCACCCCACAGATGCAATAGATGTAAATAACTTCAAGAGCATAGATCATAGTAAATTGTAATAATATAATTAAGAAGTAATGACTTTTGAGTATTTATTACCTTTAAAAATTTTCTTTTCTTTCTTTCTTTCTTTCTTTTTTTTTTTTGGCTGCACCGTGTGCCATGCGGGATCTTAGCTACCCGACCAGGGATCGAACTCATACCCCCTGCAGTGGAAAGCATGGAGTCCTAACCACTGGACTGCCAGGGAATTCCAAAAATTTTATTTTTTAATAGCTTTATGGAGATAAAATCTACATACCATACCATACCATATATTTTGTGTCCATTTAAGTTTAATGAATTTTTGTATGTTTTCTGAACTGTACAACCATCAACACAATCTAATTATTGCCTTTGTTTTTAATAGTATTTATTTACGTGTGTTAATATAATTTAAGTTTTAATAATAGCTGTGTTTAACAATGGCTTACAAAATTGTTGAAAATTTAACATTCGGTTCTTACAAGTGGTTCTTTTACAACAGAGATTTTCAGTGAAATCTCCTAATTTTAGTTTTTTCATTACTGACTTTATTGATTTGGCCACTCTCTTTTTCTCTAGGAGTCAAAATCTCCTAATTTTAAATTGTTGCCCAACATGAAAAAAACAAAAAACGTGGTGAAAGAAGCACACCTGTAACCTAGGTTGGCTGACAGGCCGTCATTTCGCGGTGTCTGTAACAGGGGCACGAGCAGTAAGAGGAGGTGTTATGCAAGAGAGACCTCTGGGAGTTGCTGCTCCCCAGCCTTCTGTGAATGTGGCACCGGCAGGTGTGTGGGATTCTCTGCCTCCATCATGCAGAATCGGGGGCAGTTTGTGTTGCTGCTGTGCCAGGGCCACTGTGGCGTCATCCACTGGCAGCCCCTTCGGTGGTGGGAGGTGCAGGCGCTGGGGCGAGGGGTCTTCTCTCAGCGTCTCTCTATGAAGAGAGACCCTGGGGGAGGCAGCGCAGGAGAGGAGGAAAAATGGAAACTGCTGTGTGTAGGCTGAGGCACTTATGAGACAGTCCAGTCGGGAATCTTAAAACAGCATGGGGAGACTTTTGTGGGGAAGAATCTAGAAGTCCTGAAATCTTTGGTGAGGGTGTGTTAAAGTTCACGTTAGATCTGGAGGAGACTTTATAAAGGGAGACCGTATATTTTATACCCCAAACTGGGACACTTCTGAGAGTGAAAGGGAATGTTACTAATAAAATAGACAGAACAACAGGTGTAAGTTGAGACTGTCCCGCACAAATTGGTGTGTGTTCACTCTGCTTGTAAAGGATCTAATCCAGTAGTCATTGGAGAGGGTGTGCTACAGCCTGTGAGGAGTTTTTTCCCAAAATGAACATGCAGTTGGGAATGGGGGAAGAGTGGGGTGGAGAGAGCAGTTGTTTACCAGAATTCGGTGACAGGAAGGGTGTGTGGTTTACAACAGCTCTCCAGGTGACTGTCTTGTCCCCTCTACCCTGAAACCCACACTGAGGATCACAGAGGTATTCGGGTCACAAGGTGGCAAAGGAAGGACTAGAACCCAGAGCTAGCACTGCGCTTGGCACAAAGAAGGTTATGATTGTGCATTGACTGGCTGACAGAACTCACGTGTCTTGGTTTCTAGTTCGGTCAATTTCGGGAGCAAAACAGCTTCCGTGTGTGCGTGCGCGTGCGTGTGCGCCTGCGCCTGCGCAGACTCCAGGGATGGAAGGGGCGCTCTCGGCTTCCTCGAGGCGGTTCCGTCCTCAAGCTGTGGTCTTGCCTTCCTGGGACTCAACCTGTGTATGTTCCTGAGGGGGACACAACCCCACCCCCACAGGACCAGGCAACCTTTGTTAGAAATTGCTTTGCTCGCGGAGACTCTGAGGACAAACCTGTTCGTAAGCTTGTCCTGGTAGCCCCATGACTGTGAGGTGCTGGGGGGAAAGCCTGCGTGAGAGCGAGGGTGGTGGGAGCGAAGGACCGGAAAACAGCGCCTTCCAGCCACAGCCTAACGACCCACGTGGTACCGGGCAGCCTGTGCCATACAGGGGCCGTATTTTCTGGGTCTAGTCTGTCAGTAAATAATATGGCACAGATGTTGCTGCATATTTTATGGTTAACTTGCCCCAGGGGTCTCTGAATGTTTTATAATTTCTGGGTAAAGAAAGCAAGCATCCACGGCTGTGTGCTCTTAGCAGCAGGTTCAGCGTTGTTATAATGTCTCAGATAGGAGACGTTCCTTCTAACCCCAGTCACACTTTGAAAAGACAATAGCCATAAAGGTTAAAGCTTCAGTTCAATGTGAGCAGTGCGAACACAGGAAATTAACATCTAACCGGAGGGGTGGAGACTATTTTCAGGACATTGCAGTGATTCTGTGGCTTGATTTCGGACAAAATCTTGAAAACTGAGATTGATGTTTCTTGCTTTTTTGGGTTGAAGCCTTTTGGGATTGACCTATGGAGCAGGAGTGTTTTCTTTATGATGGGGAGGTACAGTTTGTTTAAAAAGGACAAATTCGTCTCAAGATTAGGTCAGCTCTGTATAAGGAGGCCCTCTGAATTTTCACGGTCCTCTGTTCCTAACCCACTTCGGCATCATGAGCAGCAGAGGGCGCCCTACTGACAGCAATCTGAGAGATCGCCCAAGTGAGGACCAGGTGATCTGAGGTTGTGTGCCTGTGTCTACTCTTAATTTACATCTTCACATACCTTCAGTGAACTCCAGGTGGACTCCTGCTCCACAGGTCAAGGTAGGGAGTGTGGGGGTGTGGGAGGAAGACAAGATCTAATTAGAGAGTGGGGATGAATGGCGGTACGGTATAGGGAGATGGTGAAGCTCATGGCCTTAGGAGACAGAACTTCAGATTCTGGTGCTGCTTCTTACTAGCTGTGTCCTTGAGCAGTTATGTTTCCTCTCTGCAGTTTACTCGTTAATAAAATGGTGATAAATACTAACCTATTTGAAATAAGTGTTTGGCAAAATGCCTGGCTCATAGGACATGCTCAATAAATAATAGCTTTAAAAAGAAGCAAGCAAGCAAACAGACGTTCTCAGGTTCAGGTAGGGGGAAAGAGAGGCAGAAAATGAGTAGGAAGCCTGCTCATCTACCATGCTGGAATAACTCATTTTGGAACGTATAACAAAGACTAAGGTTTTATATATACATGCCTATTAACTGATTGATTAAAAACAATCCTTAATGAGGTGTGGATAAGTTTTGCCTATTATTTCATATTGGCTGTTTATTTGGGAGGTGCTGGTTTTCTTTCACACCTAAATGATTTGACAGTGTGAAATTCTAAAATAGATGTTTGCAGTTGTTCTCTAAAATAATCCTATAAGGCTTCCCTGGTGGCGCAGTTGTTGAGAATCTGCCTGCCAATGCAGGGCACACGGGTTCAAGCCCTGGTCCGGGAAGATCCCCCATGCCGCAGAGCAACTAAGCCCGTGCACCACGACTACTGAAGCCTGTGCACCTAGAGCCCGTGCTCTGCAACAAGAGAAGCCACCGCAATGAGAAGCCCGGGTGCCACGACAAAGAGTAGTCCCCGCTCGCCACAACTAGAGAAAGCCGGCACGCAGCAACAAAGACCCAACACAGCCAAAAATAAATAAATAAAATAAATAAATTTATATAAAAAAAATCTATCCACCACGAATTTTTTTAAAAAAAATCCTATTTTTTTTTTAGGGAGAAACTTGATATGCCCAAGAATAAAACCAACTTGAAGAATGATATGAACTGTTTAGAAGTGCTTTCCAAACCTCGTTCCAGATTTGGGGACTGAAGATGCAAAGGAAATGGCTTTTACCGCATTTCACTTCAGATGGTAGGAACCTTCTTTGACACAGTTGATAGAATTTCAGAGCCAGAAGCGTCCTTGAGGTTATCATACTTTAATACCTTACCTGCCTCCCTCCCCCAACCCAATTAAATAATCTCTTAGCAGTGAGGCTAGGTTATCAGCACTTTTACAAGTGTCTCAGGTGATTCTAATATGCAACCAGCGTTGTGAATCCTTGATCTACACCAGCTGATTTTACTGATGGGGAAAGTACTTTTTGCTGGTGGGGAAAGTATTGACGCTTGTCCATCTTCCCTGCGGCCTCCAAAATATAGAGGCTTAAAATAGAAATTAAATGAGTTAAAAGCCTTCAACGACTCCCCCCACCCCCTTTCTGCCATTTCCCTTCAGTTTTCAGGACAAAGTTCAGGATCTTCAGCTTAGCTCACAACTCTTTTCAATGTTTGCCTCGTGCTACACGTCTCACCTCAATTTTTCTATTCCCCTACTTCTCCCCCTACACCCTTTGTCTAGTCATGCCCAACTGCTTGCATTTTTAGAATGTGGCATGATGCTTCACAGTGCCACACTTTAACACATGCTTTTCCTTCCTCCTGCTGGGCTGCCTTTATCTGTTTCCTCATTTTCAAAATGAAGTTCAAGCTGAGATTCTCAAGTAGAGAGGCAACAGGGGAGCATTAGCTGTGGCTGCCTGGGTCAAAACACTGTAGATTCTTTTAAAGACTGGGAAAGACTCTAAGAGTCTTTAATTTCAAGCTGGAATGCTTTCAGGGCTGGATTGGTATCACAGATATATTAAGGAGGACCAGGTATGAGACAAAAAAAAAATGACAGAGCCCTGGCTGCCTGGAGAACATGTACCCCATTTAAAGATGACTAAATTCCACTTTTTGAAAAACACAGAGCAGTCAGCACAGGGGTTGCCAATTCACAACCCTTGCAATCACCTTGTTTTATAGATGCGATCGAGGCTGGATGTTTCCTCTGCCCTGTTAGCTACTGTACTGGCTGAGCTCTGCAAGCTTCCTTGCTAGGAGAAAGGTAAGCCTTTATTCTGACACATGAACACCCTGGGCCCATTTGCCTGCTTCAGGGGTCATTGTCCAACCTAAGGTATGGAGAGTACCTGCGTCTGCTTTGGCTCTTCTAAAGGGATCTCTCCTAACTCCGGTTTTCTATACGTCTCAAGGGACAACTGAAAAAATAGCTTTGTTTGCTTCTTTGCCAAGAGACTCACTGTTGGAGACAGAGGTAAGTCTTACATATCATGCCATCAACAGGGATGGGAAAGAGCAGAAATAATAAGCTGTGAAAGGTATGGTGTGTAGGATAAAATCATGTCTCTTACTTGATCAGGAGATGGCACAGGTTTGGAGAGGAGAGGCTGGGAGTTTGGGATGTCCATTGTTTGTCAAGATGACAACCCCTTGTCCCCTACATTAAAAGCATCTCACAATAGATGGGAGGTTTCCTTCTTAGTTCCTGGGCACTTGCCATTTCTCTATCTTGCTCTTGTGTTGTTGTGACCCATAGTGGTTTATGAGATGCAGGCAACTTCCTGGGCTGGTTTTGCT
This sequence comes from Balaenoptera acutorostrata, assembly GCF_949987535.1. NCBI lineage: Eukaryota > Metazoa > Chordata > Mammalia > Artiodactyla > Balaenopteridae > Balaenoptera > Balaenoptera acutorostrata. The sequence continues at coordinate 93,824,055 of NC_080069.1, forward strand.
GAGTGGCCAAGTGTGTCCTCATTCATGCTGTCGTCACAGAAGTGATAACTCTTCTTCCAAAGCAGGAAAGTCTGTATTTAAGGCAAACTTTCCTCAGTCAATACACATTCTCACCTTAAAAGTCTTGGTTGAAGAAAGATAAATTTTTACAATAAAAGGAAAAATATAAATGTAAAATAAAAATAAAACAATAGGAACTGAGAAACAGTAAATTATTTATCACTTAATAAAAGAGAAGGACCAAGTCGTAGGTTTATTTTATTTATTTATTTTTAAAAAATAAATTATTTATTTTTGGCTGCATTGGGTCTTCGTTGCTGCATGTGGGCTTTCTCTAGTTGCGGCGAGCAGGGGCTACTCTTCGTTGTGGTGCGCAGGCTTCTCATTGCGGTGGCTTCTTTTGTTGCTGAGCATGGGCTCTAGGCACATGGGCTTCAGTAGTTGTGGCTCACGGGCTCTAGAGCGCAGGCTCAGTAGTTGTGGCGCAGGGGCTTAGTTGCTCTGCGGCATGTGGGATCTTCCCAGACCAGGGCTCGAACTTGTGTCCCTTGCATTGGTAGGGAAGTCCCCACAGGTTTATTTTAAATAACAAGATCTCCAATAATTTTTAAACATTTCCCTTTATATACAACTTTTAAAAAACAATGTTATTTTATTTGTATTTGTATATTATTTACACTCTTCTCACTGTTCATTTTAAATACAAAGCAGATATTGAGATATATGGAAACCTAAGCCATCTTTAAAGATGAGAAAATTCATATTTATAAAGGCCTTTCTATTCTGATTTTATGATTTTCATAGTTATAACTAAACGGATATGTTACATGCCATGGTTACAAGTTTCAGACTTGTATCCATAACTTGATAAATTTGTACTTAGACATCGTAGTTATGCAGTCTAGTCCCTGTGTTGCAATGTCCTTACTTCTCTGACACTATGGCAATGACATTTTCTGGATTTACTGCTGGAGATAACCTGTCCTCACAGTCCAGTTCTTAGAAAATTTTTAATATTCAAAAGGAGCTAATGAATGGGAGGCATCACGTTTGTTCTTTAAAAGATTTTAAATAAGAAATTAATCCATTAAACAATCTGCAAGGAGAGCTATCTCTCTTGGTGGTTTCCATGTTCGTAAAATTCCCCAAATGTGCAGTTTTTCTTTGGTAATTTAATTTCTGCTGCAGATGTCTATCCAATTTATTTGTGATTTATCATAGATTTTAATTTATAGTGAAAGTGCTGGGCCAGATTTGCAGAGATAATTTTTTTCCTAACCTCATTCTAGTTTTAATGAATAATTCATTTTCTCCATTATTATTACTTTGTCTTTGGATGTTAATGCTTTTGGACAATGACTAGCTTCACAAAGTTCTTCTCCAGCTGTTACGTTGCAGACCTAACACACCTGGAATCTTCTCTTGCCAAAGTATCTTTATCTTAATTGAAAATTTTTTCTAGTCTTAAGACTTTGAGTCTCTCTACGTTAAGAATGAAGTTATAGAATCAAAGGTTTGAAAAGAATCTTAGAGGCAAATAAAGCATGTAATTTATTTGATTCATGAGTGTTACCTGTATTATACCTGGAATGTGATCATCTTAGCTCACTATGATCTTCTTCAGAGATAAGGAACTTACTCCTCATAACAGACATGACCATTCAGTCTTAATATTCCCAAAATAGAACTTGTGAGTCCTTGAGCAGGTTGCTTACCCTTATTTGAGTTACAGTATTCTCATGTATATAGTGAAAACATAATGCTTGCCCGGCCTACTTTAGAAAAAGACTGCATAGCCTGCTGATTGAGAGAAATGAGCTCTGTGGACAGATGGACTGGCGTTTAAGTCAGCTCTGCTACTTAGTACAGTGTTATTCTGGGAAAGTGACTTAACCTTTCTGAGCCTCAGTTTCCTCATCTAGACAATGGGGAAAATATTAAAACCAACCTATGGGGTTGTTATGAAGATGGAATTCAATCATGTATTTTCTTTTTTCTTATAGCTTTGATAATCTAATATATATATTTTTCCTTTTTTATTTTATATTTTTAACTTTTAATTTTATATTGGAGTATAGTTGATTAACAATGTGATAGTTTCAGGTGTACAGCAAAGTGTTGATCATGTATTTTCTGTGCTTAGTGTAATGCTGGACATATTGTAAGTTTTCTCAATTAATTGTGGAATATTTATGCATCTATAGGTATATATTTGTGAAGATCAAATAAAATATACACAAAGGTGGTTTATAAGTGTTAAGGAGCTATTCATATGTGTTGACATCATTATTTGAGCATTTTAGTATTTTTTCGAGCCTGGATCTTGAGTTACAAACCTTCCAGAACCTGAATGAAGCAACCACTGAGCAAGAGGAAGGCCAATCCTTATCCACTTTCTGTCTCTGGCCCCAGGTAGCACCTGCCAGCTATTATGCAGTCACTGTATTCCAGGTCCTGTGCTTCGCCTATTTTATAATTAACCCTCCTAACAATCCTCCAAGGTAGGTGCGATGATTCACATTCTATAATAAATAGATAACTTGTGTATCTATAATAAATAGATAGATAAAATAAATATAATAACTTGTTTAAGGTTTGTCTTAAACAGCTCTTAACTTGGAGAATTAAACCCAAAACCCAAGTTTATCTTGTTTTAATGTACATGGTGGGGGGACCTTCAAGTTGGCTGAGGAGTAAGACGTGGAGATCACCTTCCTCCCCACTAATATGTCAGAAATACATCTACATGTGGGACAACTCCTACAGAACACCTACTGAACGCTGGCAGAAGACCTCAGACTTCCCAAAAGGCAAGAAACTCCCCACACACCTGGGTAGGGCAAAAGAAAAAAGAAAAAACAGAGACAAAAGAATAGGGATGGGACCTGCACCTCTGGGAGGGAGTTGTGAAGGAGGAAACGTTTCCACACACTAGGAAGCCCCTTCAATGGCGGAGATAGGGGGTGGTGTGGGGCAAGCTTTGGAGCCATGGAGGAGAGCGCAGCAATATAGCGTGCAGAGGGCAAAGTGGAGAGATTCCCACACAGAGGATCAGTGCCGAGCAGCACTCACCAGCCTGAGACACTTGTCTGCTCACATGCTGGGCGGGTTGGGGCTGGGAGCTGAGGCTCGGGCTTCGGAGGTCAGATCCCAGGGAGAGGACTGGGGTTGGCTGTTAGAACACAGCCTGAAGGAAGCTAGTGCACCACAGCTAGCCGGGAGGGAGTCTGGGAAAAAGTCTGGAACTGCCTAAGAGGCAAAAGACCATTGTTTCGGGGTGCGTGAGGAGAGGGGATTCAGAGCACCACCTAAACAAGCTCCAGAGACGGGCTTGAGCCGAGGCTATCAGCGTGGACCCTGGAGATGGACATGAAACGCTAAGGCTGCTGCTGCTGCCACCAAGAAGCCTGTGTGAAAGCACAGGTCACTATCCACACCTCCCCTCCTGGGAGGCTGTGCAGCCCACCACTGCCAGGGTCCCATGATCCAGGGACAACTTCCCCTGGAGAACACATGGTATACCTCAGGCTGTTGCAATGTCACGCCAGCCTCTGTCACCACAGGCTTGTCCCTCCTTCCAATTATGACTACCGTACCTCTCCCTCTCCCTGGCCTGAGAGAGCAAGAGAGCCCTAATCAGCCGCTGCTTTAACCCCCTCCTGTCTGGGCAGAAAACAGATGCCTGAGGGCGACCTACACACAGAGGTCGGGCCAAAACCAAAGCTGAACCCCAGGAGCTGTGTGAACAAAGAAGAGAAAGGGATATATCACCGTGCAGCCTCAGGAGCAGCGGATTAAATCCCCACAATCAACTTGATGAACACTGCATCTGTGGAATACATGAATAGACAATGAATGTTCCCAAAATTGAGGCAGTGAACTTTGAGAGCAACTGTAGACTTGGGGTTTGCTGTCTGTGACTGATTTGTTCCTGATTTTTATGTTTATCTTAGTTTAGTTTTTAGTGCTTGTTATTATTGGTGGATTTGTTTATTGGTTTGGTTGCTCTTCTTTTTCTTTTATTTTTTTAAAATTTATTTTATTTTTATTTATTTATTTATTTTCTTCCTTTTTTTTCTTCTTTTTCTTCTGAGCTGTGTGGCTGATAGGGTCTTGGTGCTCTGGCTGGGTGTTAGGTCTGGGCCTCCGAGGTGGGAGAGCCGAGTCCAGGACACTGGACCACCAGAGACCTCCCAGCCCCATGTAATATCAATTGGTGAGGGCTCTCCCAGAGATCTTCGTCTTAACACTAAGACCCAGCTCCACCCAATGGCCAGAAAGCTCCAGTGCTGGATGCCCTGTGTCAGACAACTAGCAAGACAGGGACACAACCCCACCCATTAGCAGAGAAGCTGCCTAAAATCATACTAAGTTCACAGACACCCAAAAACACACCACTGGACGTGGCCCTGACCACCAGAAAGACAAGATTCAGCCCCACCGACCAGAACACAGGCACCAGTCCCCTCCACCAGGAAGTCTACACAAGCCAGTGAACCAACCTCACCCACTGTGGGCAGACACCAAAAACAATGGGAATTATGAACCTGCAGCCTGTGAAAAGGAGACCCAAAACACAGTAAGTTAAACAAAATGAGAAGACAGAGAAATATGCAACAGATGAAGGAGCAAGGTAAAAACCCTCCAGACCAAACAAATAAAGAGGAACTAGGCAGTCTACTGAAAAAGAATTCAGAATAATGATAGTAGAGATGATCCAAAATCTTGGATATAGAATGGAGAAAATACAAGAAACGTTTAACAAGGACCTAGAGGAACTAAAGAGCAAACAAACAATGATGAACAACACAATAAATGAAATTTAAAAATACTCTAGAAGGGATCAATAGCAGAATAACTGAGGCAGAAGAATGGATAAGTGACCTGGAAGATAGAATAGTGGAAATAACTACTGCAGAGCAGAATAAAGAAAAAAGAATGAAAAGAACTGAGGACAGTCTCAGAGGCCTCTGGGACAACATTAAATGCACCAACATTCAAACTATAGGGGTCCCAGAAGAAGAAGAGAAAAAGAAAGGGACTGAGAAAATATTTGAAGACATTATAGTTGAAAACTTCCCTAATATGGGAAAGGAAATAGTCACTCAACTCCAGGAAGCACTAGAGTCCCATACAAGATAAATCCAAGGAGAAACATGCCAAAACCCATATTAATCAAACTATCAAAAATTAAATACAAAGAAAACATATTAAAAGCAGCAAGGGGAAAACAACAAATAACACACAAGGGAATCCCCATAAGGTTAACAGCTGATCTTTCAGCAGAAACTCTGCAAGCCAGAAGGGAGTGGCAGGACATATTTAAAGTGATGAAGGAGAAAAACCTACAACCAAGATTACTCTACCCAGCAAGGATCTCATTCAGATTTGATGGAGAAATTAAAACCTTTACAGACAAGCAAACGCTGAGAGAGTTCAGCACCACCAAACCAGCTTTACAACAAATGCTAAAGGAACTTCTCTAGGCAGGAAACACAAGAGAAGGAAAACACCTACAATAACGACAAAACATTTAAGAAAATGGGAATAGGAACATACATACTGATAATTACCTTAAATGTAAATGGATTAAATGCTCCCACCAAAAGACACAGACTGGCTGAATGGATACAAAAACAAGACCCATATATATGCTGTCTACAAGAGACCCACTTCAGACCTAGGGACACATACAGACTGAAAGTGAGGGGATGGAAAAAGATATTCCATGAAAATGGAAATCAAAAGAAAGCTGGAGTAGCAGTTCTCATATCAGACGAAATAGACTTTAAAATAAAGACTATTACAAGAGACAAAGAAGGACACTACATAATGATCAAGGGATAAATCCAAGAAAAGAAATAACAATTGTGAATATTTATGCACCCAACATAGGAGCACCTCAATACATAAGGCAAATGCTAAAAAGCCATAAAAGGGGAAATCGACATTAATGCAATAATAGTAGGGGTCTTTAATACCCCACTTTCACCAATGGACAGATTATCAAAAATGAAAATAAATAAGGAAACACAAGCTTTAAATGACACATTAGACAAGATGGACTTAATTGATATTTATAGGACATTCCATCCAAAAACAAGAGAATACACTTTCTTCTCAAGTGCTCATGGAACATTCTGCAGGATAGATCATATCTTGGGTCACAAATCAAGCCTTGGTAATTTAAGAAAATTGAAATTGTATCAACTATCTTTTCCGACCACAATGCTCTGAGACTAGATATCAGTTACAGGAAAAAATCTGTAAAAAATACAAACACATGGAGACTAAACAATACACTACTAAATAACCAAGAGATCACTGAAGAAATCAAAGAGGAAATCAAAAAATGCCTAGAAACAAATGACAATGAAAACACGACAACCCGAAACCTATGGGATGCAGCAAAAGCAGTTCTAAGAGGGAAGTTTATAGCAATACAATCCTACCTCAAGAAACAAGAAACATCTCAAATAAACAACCTAACCTTACACCTAAAGCAATTAGAGAAAGAAGAACAAAAAACCCCCAAAGTTAGTAGAAGGAAAGAAATCATAAAGATCAGATCAGAAATAAATGAAAAAGAAATGAAGGAAACGATAGCAAAGATCAATAAAACTAAAAGCTGGTTCTTTGAGAAGATAAACAAAATTGATAAACCATTAGCCAGACTCATCAAAAAAAAAAAATGGAGAAGACTCAAATCAATAGAATTAGAAATGAAAAAGTAGAAGTAACAACTGACACTGCAGAAATACAAAGGATCATGAGAGATTACTACAAGCAACTCTATGCCAATAAAATGGACAACCTGGAAGAAATGGACAAATTCTTAGAAAAGTACCACCTTCCGAGACTGAACCAGGAAGAAACAGAAAATATAAACAGACCAATCATAAGAACTGCAATTGAGACTGTGATTAAAAATCTTCCAAGAAACAAACGCCCAGGACCAGATGGCTTTACAGGCGAATTCTATCAAACATTTAGAGAAGAGCTAACACCTATCCTTCTCAAACTCTTCCAAAATATAGCAGAGGGAGGAACACTCCCAAACTCATTCTACGAGGCCACCATCACCCTGAGACCAAAACCAGACAAAGATGTCACAAAGAAAGAAAACTACAGGCCAATATCACTGATGAACATAGATGCAGAAATCTTCAACAAAATGCTAACAAACAGAATCCAACAGCACATTAAAAGGATCATACACCATGATCAAGTGGGGATTATCCCAGGAATGCAAGGATTCTTCAATACACGGAAATCAATCAATTTGTTACACCATATTAACAAATTGAAGGATAAAAACCATATGATCATCTCAATAGATGCAGAAAAAGCTTTTGACAAAATTCAACACCCATTTATGATAAAAACTCTCCCGAAAGTAGGCATAGAGGGAACTTACCTCAACATAATAAAGGCCATATATGACAGACCCACAGCCAACATAGTTCTCAATGGTGAAAAAGTAAAACCATTTTCTCTAAGATCAGGAACAAGACAAGGTTGCCCACTCTCACCACTGTTATTCAACATAGTTTTGGAAGTTTTAGCCATGGCAATCAGAGAAGAAAAAGAAATAAAAGGAATCCAAATCAGAAAAGAAAAAATAAAACTGTCACTGTTTGCAGATGACATGATAGTATACATAGAGAATCCTAAAGATGCTACCAGGAAACTACTAGAGCCAATGAATGAATTTGGTAAAGTAGCAGGATACAAAATTAATGCACAGAAATCTCTTGCATTCTTATACACTAATGATGAAAAATCTGAAAGAGAAGTTAAGGAAACACTTCAATTTACCATTGCAGTCAAAAGAATAAAATACCTAGGTATAAACCTACCTAAGGAGACAAAAGACGTGTATGCAGAAAACTATAAGACACTGATGAAAGAAATTAAAGACAATACAAACAGATGGAGAGATATACGGTGTTCTTGGATTGAAGAGTCAACATTGTGAAAATGACTATACTACCAAAAGCAATCTACAGATTCAGTGCAATCCCTATTAAGCCACCAATGGCATTTTTCACAGAACTAGAACAAAAATTTTCACAATTTGTATGGAAACACAAAAGACCCCGAATAGCCAAAGCAATCTTGAGAAAGAAAAACGGAACTGGAGGAATCAGGCTCCCTGACTTCAGACTATACTACAAAGCTACAGTAATCAAGACAGTATTGTACTGGCACAGAAACAGAAATATAGATCAATGGAACAGGATAGAAAGCCCAGAGATAAACCCACGTGCCTATGGTCACCTTATCTTTGATAAAGGATGCAAGAATATACAATGGGGAAAAGATAATCTCTTCAGTAAATGGTGCTGGGAAAACTGGACAGCTACATGTAAAAGAATGAAATTAGAGCACTTCCTAACACCGTATAGAAAAATAAGCTCAAAATGGATTAAAGACCTAAATGTAAGGCCAGACACTATAAAACTCTTAGAGGAAAACATAGGCAGAACACTCTGTGACATAAATCACAGCAAGATCCTTTTTGAGCCACCTCCTAGAGAAATGGAAATAAAAACAAAAATAAGCAAACGGGACCTAATGAAACTTAAAAGCTTTCGCACAGCAAAGGAAACCATAAACAAGACAAAAAGACAGCCCTCAGATGGGAGAAAATATTTGCTAACCAATCAAGTGACAAAGGATTAATCTCCCAAATACACAAGCAGCTCATGCAGCTCAATATCAAAAAAACAAACAACCCAATTAAAAAATGGGCAGAAGCCCTAAATAGACATTTCTCCAAAGATGATATACAGATTGCCAACAAACACATGGAAGGATGCTCAACATCACTAATCATTAGAGAAATGCAAATCAAAACTGCAATGAGGTATCACCTCACACCGGTCAGAATGGCAATCATCAAAAAATCTGCAAACAATAAATGCTGGAGAGGGTGCGGAGAAAAGGGAACCCTCTTGCACTGTTGGTGGGAATGTAAATTGATTCAGCCACTATGGAGAACAGTATGGAAGTTTCTTAAAAAGCTAAAAATAGAACTACCATATGACCCAGCAATCCCACTACTGGGCATATACCCTGAGAAAACCATAATTCAAAAAGAGACATGTACCACAATGTTCATTGCAGCACTGTTTACAATAGCCAGGACATGGAAACAAACTAAGTGTCCATCGACAGATGAATGGATGAAGAAGTTGTGGCACATATATACAATGGAATATTACTCAGCCATAAAAAAATGAAACTGATTTATTTGTAGTGAGGTGGATGGACCTAGAGCCTGTTATACAGTGTGAAGTAAGTCAGAAAGAGAAAAACAAATATTGTATGCTAACACATATATATGGAATCTAAAAAAAAAATAAAATAAAGAGGTTCTGAAGAACCTAGGGGCAGGACAGGAATAATGACGCAGACGTAGGAAATGGACTTGAGAACACTGGGAGGAGGAAGGGTAAGCTGGGACAAAGTGAGAGAGTGGCATGGACATATATACACTACCAAATGTAAAATAGCTAGTGGGAAGCAGCTGCGTAGCACAAGGAGATCAGCTCGGTGCTTTGTGACCACCTAGAGGGGAAGGGTAGGGAGGGTGGGAGGGAGGTGCAGGAGGGAGAGGATATGGGGATATATGTGTACATATAGCTGATTCACTTTGTTATACAGCAGAAACTAACACAACATTGTAAAGCAATTATACCCCAATAAAGGTGTTTTAAAAATTAAAAAAAATAAAGTACATGTACTTTTCACTATAGCATGTCTTCAGTGGGAATGTAACAGTAATTGTGAGTCAGACAGATTTATACCTTGTCCTTGATCTGCCACTCACAAGCCCTGTGTTCTCAGGGAACTTGTTTTACTACTCGAGCCTAAGTTTCTTCATCTGTAAAAGAGCAGTAGGTACCCCATGGGAATGTTGTATGTATTAAATTAGAAAGCATATAGTAAGTGACAGTAAATAATAGCTGTCCATATTTTGTCTTCTGGTGCATTCCATCTCCCAAGGGGGTGCTGCAGAGCTGCTCCTCCCTTTCCAGGCCATCAGGGGGCAGTAGAGACCATAAAGGATAGGACCAAACCAGGGCTCTAGCCTTAAACAGGCCCCAACTGGTGTCCACCTAACAGTCTAGGCAACCCTGTGTCAGATCAAGTTAGTGGTCTTCGATTCTGGCCCTTAGAGGGAAAAAGAAGGAAAAAAACCCCGTTGTTATACACAAGAAATAGACAAAACCACCACAGCAATCATAATCCCTAGCGTTTGCGTAGGACTCAGAATAGATGGTTTTATATTCTACATGAAGCCATTCACAGTTGGCCTGTGTTAGCAGTTTCATTAACCTCATGAAGACATTAATATCATTAGGAAAACAGAAGGAGAATACCTCCAACTCCTGCATTTGACCCAGTTAGCAGAGCACTGCAGCACAAAGGGGGTCCATGCCATGCCTGTCTGTGCTCGCGCCCGCAGCCGTTGTGTTCCCCGGTAGATTACCACTAGTTGGAGTCATTAAATTAGCCTCATTTGTGATATGGAGGCATCCTTCCCGAAATAGGTTGCTTTCAAGAAAAGAATATTGGTAAGTGATAATGATGATAAATTAACACAAGATGATACAGTAAATGCAAGACAGATTGGACCAAACATTGATAGATGGAGTGGGGGTGCTATACCTCAGTTGCTTTGAAATGTTATTTATTCTTTCTTCATTTCTTATGACAACCCCATGAGATCCTTATTACGTTTATTTTTACTCTGGCTTCTCTGGCTTGCTCCCACTTGCTGTCAGGAGCCCCTGCAAAGTCCTTTATGTTTTTCTGGTAGTTCTCCAAGGTGGCAGTGGTGTGGGGTGTCCCACATGCTCCGTGAACAATTACAGCTGGTTTCCACATGGCACGTGCAGTGTTATTCCCCTTTCTTCTGCCCTCCTATCCCCATATGCCAGGGGAGTTACTCCCACTGGCCACACTTCCCTCTGCTCTGTAACATGGCTGCTTGCTGCTGGTTATTACCGTGGGTGCTCGCCAGCTCTGGAGGTGCCATACTGTGGTGTTTATGTTCAGGTGTGTATGTGAAAGTGGTACCTCATTGTTTTTAAAAAAAATCACATCCTCCTACACATTGTCAACATGGTACCAAGAGGCCCCTGGATTCTTTATGAAAACAGACATCTTTTGGTCCATGCTGCCAATTTCTTATCCTTCCAGATTGAGCTTAGATAGCCTGTTTTCCAGGCAGTCTTCCCCAAATCCCAGGTTGCTCTGTGAGCATCGCCCACCTCTCTGATCCCAAAGCACCTTGCTTACCACTGTCTCAGCACTATACATCCACCAAAGCCTAGCGGCACAGATGACATGTGACTCCTTATTCACTTTTGTATCCCCAGCACCTGGAACAGTGCCTGGTCCATGCTTGTGGAGTGAACCTAATCTCCTCTTTGGTTTTGCTCCTGGTCGTGTTCCCACCACCCTGTTAACTTTCTCTAATTTGCTCTCTTGCTTCCCTTCTTTGGCATCATACCTTGAGTGCCTCTTTTTCCCTAGGCCTCTGGATTAGTGGTCTGATTTTCAATGGTCCACTGGGTTTTTATTTATTTATCTATCTATCTATCTATCTATCTATCTATTTATTTATTTATTTATGGCTGCATTGGGTCTTCATTGCTGCATGTGGGCTTTCTCTAGTTGCAGCGAGCAGGGGCTACTCTTCATTGCAGTATGCGGGCTTCTCATTGTGGTGGTTTCTCTTGTTGCGGAGCATGGGCACTAGGCTCTCAGGCTTCAGTAGTTGTGGCATGTGGGCTCAGTAGTTGTGGCTCGCGGACTCTAGAGCACAGGCTCAGTAGTTGTGGCGCACGGACTTAGTTGTTCCACGGCATGTGGGATCTTCCCAGACCAGGGCTCGAAGCTGTGTCCCCTGCATTGGCAGGTGGATTCTTAACCACTGTGCCGCCAGGGAAGTCCTGGTCTACCAGGTTATGAACCAATACTTTCTTTTGATGTTGCATTAGTTCCCTGAGGCTGCTGTAACAAAGCACAACAAGCTCAGTGGCTGAAACACCAGAAATTTATTATCTCACAGTCTGGAGGCTAGAAGTCAGAAATCAAAGTTCAGTAGGGTAGGTTCCTTCTGAGGGCTCTGAGGGAGAATGTGTTCCATGCCACTTTCCTAGCTTCCAGCCTCAGGCATTCCATAGTATGTAGATGGTGTTTTCTCTGTCTTCACATCATCTTCCCTCTGTAAATGTTAGTCTCTGTGTCCAAATTTCCCCTTTTTAGAAGGACACCAGTCATATTGTATTAGCCCCTTCCTTCCCTCAATGACTTTGTCTTAACTTGATCATCTGCAACTATTCAGTACTTTCCATGAGGTCACATTCACAGGTACTGGAGGTTAGCACTTCAGTGTCATTTTGGGAGACACAATTCACCCATAATGGATGCCTCATCTGCTAACACCTCAAGAGTAGATAGCACCATAGCTGCCCTAGGTTTGGCCAAAGCTTCCCATAGCAGCTTCTCTTTTCCGGGAGGCAGTTCACACAGTGTCTCATAGTTGCCAGCTCGCTTTCCTTTTCTACCTTCTCAAGGAGAGCACAGAGCTCAGACTAGCACCTGTTTCTTATTTTTCACTCTTAAAGGGAACTGGGCATTTATTTTGGGAGGTGAAAAAAATTGCCTATGCTAATCAGCATTGGCACCCAGCCAATTAAACTTAGTAATATCTTGTGCTGTTCAGGGTGTCTGCCCTTATAGCCCATTTGTGGGATGACAGTGTATTATTAACTGTAATGTTACAGCAGCCAGTTATTCCAAAGTTTATATAGTTTGCTACCTCTGAATGGATTGGGAATCCTCTGAATAATCCAATGGGTTCTACTGAGTTCTCTTCCACTTACTTCTTATGTAAATTTGTCCAACACATGAGAGAAGTCATGGGAATGGTCAGCCCTTCCTTCCATCTAGTTCCCTCAGCAGAGTAGTTTGAAATACGTCAGTGTTTTTTTGTGTGGCGATGTCACACACTTTTCCCTATTAAATATTTTTTTTTATAATCTAAATTGGCACCAGGAATGAGACATGCCCAGATTTTCACCTTATCTGGAAATCTAACATAGAAGATAATGAACTAAATGTCTGGGTTCAGAAGGTAGACACTCTGTGTGTTGAGAGATTGATGCATGTTTCCCGCCAGCACAGCTTCTTCAATAGGCTAATGTTGCCCCTTCTTCAAGCTGGGCTGTGTGGATCCTGCCTTTGCATCAGCATAACCGGTATAACTTACTTTTTAATTCAGGGTGCAAATATGGTCATATCATCTTAATTTTGTTAAGTTTATTGGATAAGACTTAAGGTATTCTAGTAGGAGGATGTCCAGTGTTTGCCTTGAGGCCTATACTCACATGTAAAAGTTTACAAGAACTCTGAAGGTTTACTTTGTCCAAATTGGAGAAAGGATTATTTGTCCTTCTAATACCAGAATCAGAGGGAAATGGGAAGCCTGATATTCATTTGATATTAACTCGTGGCACTGCTGTTGAAGCTCGTCCTATAGTGTCCCATGGATGCCGATGTTTCCCTTTGCAATATAATAATGTTCCAGGTACCGGTATAAAGCACTATGGTCGCTCATGATTGGGCTCCAAGATCACTGTTACCTTAGTCTACATTCAGAGGTCTTCTAAACACAACATTACGCAAGGATGGCTGGGTCCTCAGAGATTTCTGTTATCAGTATACATTGTGCCATTACCAGGCCTCCTGGCTTACACATTTCAGGCCTATCAAGCCTAGATCGCTAACCTAGGCTACCCCTTCCCACAGGTAATTTTATTCCAGAGGTCTTGTCTTTCTTTCCTATGGGCCTTATTCTGGACTACCCCTGTCTGCCCTCATGGGTCTTCCTGACTTTGAGTCAGGGAGCAAGGTTTGGGGGATTAGACCATCCTCTCTTGGAATATGCAATATGCAAATTGGTCCACCTTTCCACCCAGAAACCAGCCCTAGTTGCCAACAGATATTTTGAGGGGTCTGACTTGGTAAAACACAAATGTTTATATTATATTCTTCTGCCAGAGCAAAGGTGCAGGCTCATCATAAGAGAGACTACTCAAATGATTATTTGAAGAACAGATGTCTAGTTCAAAGTGCCATTCTGCTTCTGCCAATATTTAGAAGCAGTGACTTTCAGTGACAGTGCTTCAATGCAGTGACTATGAATATGAAAGCAAATGCAATCCCTGTTTCTCTTGGTATTATTCCATAATTCTGTTTATTTGGTAAGATAGCATGACTAATGAGGATATAAAGAGTCACAGAATCAGAAAAGGCAAACAGGTAAGTGGTAGAGCCAGAACTTGATTCCATCTCCTTGACTGTAAAGCCAGTGTCTGGTCAGTCAATCAACAGTCATTATTGGGCATCTGCCATGTACCAGACATGTGCTTGGTAGGTGCTGGGGATACAAGGATAAGTAAGGCATGGTCCTGGTGAGGGACTTAAACAACAAGAAAGGTTTTTTAAGTGCAACCTTAGAGATATGAACAGGGTGTTGTAGGAGCATGTGAGACAGGGCAGTGGAGGGATTGTTTCCTGGAGAAGGAGATGTCTAAGCTGACTCTGGCAGGAAGAACTGGGGAAGGCAGGTAGAGGGAGAGAAAATAGGTTCCTTTGGTTAGCTGAAGCAGTAAATTGTGACTACAGAGCTTTCTAGTGACCAGATACACTTCTTCATATTTGGGGTAAAGAGTACCTGCTATGGTAAAGGCTTTCTAAGGGATCCTATTTTTTTCTTCTTTTTTTTCTTCAAAACAACTTTACTGAGGTATAATTGTTGTACCCAAAACTGTATGATTTGATGATTTTGAACCTATGTATCCACTCCTGAAACCATCACCACAAGCAAGGTAATAAACATTCCATCACCTCCAAAAGTTTCCTTGTGTCCACACCTCAACTTTTTTTTGGTAGTAAAGAACACTTAATATGTTATCTTCCCTCGTAACAAATTTTTAAAATTTGAAGTATAATTGATTTACAATGTTGTGTTAGTTTCTGGTGTACAGCAAAGTGATTCAGATATATGTGTGTGTGTGTGTATAATTTTTCATATTTGTTTCCATTATGGTTTATAACAAAATATTGAATATAGTCCCATGTGCTATACAGTAGGTCCTTGTTGTTTATTTTATATATAGTAGTTCATATCTGTTAATCCCAAACTCCTGATTTATCCCTCTCCTAGCTTTCCCTTTTAGTAACCATAAGTTTGTTTTCTATGTCTGAGTCTGTTTCTGTTCTTTAAATAAGTTCATTTTAATCATATTTTAGATTCCACATATAAGTGATATCATATATTTCTCTGACTTACTTCACTTAGTATGATGATCTCTAGGTGCATCCATGTTGCTGCAAATGGCATTATTTCATTCTTTTTATGGCTGAGTAATATTCCATTGTATATATGTACCCCATCTTCTTTATCCATTCATCTGTTGATGGACATTTAGGTTGCTTCCATGTCTTGGCTATTGTAAATAGTGGTTCTGTGAACATTGGGGTGCTTGTATCTTTTCAAATTAGAGTTTTCGTCTTTTCCAGATATAGGCCCAGGAGTGGGGTTGCTGGGTCATATGGCAACTCTGTTTTTAGTTTTCTGAGGAACCTCCACACTGTTTTCCATAGTGGCTGCACCAGTTTGCATTCCCACCAACAGTGCAGGAGGGTTCCCTTTCTCCACACCCTCTCCAGCATTTGTTATTTGCGGTTAGCAGATTTTTTAAGTGCACAACACAGTGTTATTAACTGTAGGCACTATGTTGTCCAGCAGAGCTCTAGAACTTACTCGTCTTGCATAACTGAAACTTTATACCCTTTGAACATTAACTTCCCACTTCCCCCTCCACCCAACACCTGGCAACCACCATTCTACTCTCTACTTCAATAAGTTTGATTATTTTTAGATACTTCATATAAGTGCAGTGTTTCTTTATAAGGACAAAGTTGTACTTAATGGGAATTAATTTGTTGTAACAAATTACCGTTTGAACTTATGGGATAGCCTAATCTGTGTAAGACTAAAACTCAACAATTCTGAACCCATCATTGTCTGGTTTTCATTCCCATTCTTTAAGTCCCGTATGATCAAAGTTGGGATGATATATTAATAGTTGTTTTAACATATTTTTGAGCAGTGTTCATAAATGAACTAATGCTGGTTGAGTACGTGCCATGTATTAGACTTTTTATATCAATGTTCTCATGAGGTATTATTATTATTTTTTTTTAAATTTTTTTTTAGAAATTCACGTTCTTTATTGATTGATTGATTGATTGCTGTGTTGGGTCTTCGTTTCTGTGCGAGGGCTTTCTCTAGTTGTGGCAAGTGGGGACCACTCTTCATCGCGGTGCGCGGGCCTCTCACTATCGCGGCCTCTCTCGTTGCGGAGCACAGGCTCCAGTCGCGCAGGCTCAGTAGTTGTGGCTCACGGGCCCAGTTGCTCCGCGGCATGCGGGATCTTCCCAGACCAGGGCTCGAACCCGTGTCCCCTGCATTGGCAGGCAGATTCTCAACCACTGCGCCACCAGGGAAGCCCTCATGAGGTATTATTATCTTTGCTTATAGTTAGAGAAACCAAGGCTCAGAGAGATTAAATAATGTGCCAAAGGTCACTCAGCCACCAAATATATAAGCTGGAACATAAACCCAGGCCTGGCTCACTCCAAGGGAATAACCAGAGCTCTTACCACCAAACTCTCAGTTGCCGAAAGTTTGAGTTACTGGCATGGAACACAATTAATTACACATGCATGAAAATAGACTGGGGGACATTAGGTAGGTGTGACTATAAAAACTGCTCAGTTTCAGTGGATTTCATTGTTTCCCAATATTGGCTTGAATTGGTTGTGAACACACTGATGGAAGGTAATCAAAGAGCTGAATGAACTGGCTGTTGTAAACGGAAGCACGGGGTCCCCATCGGGCCAGCAGAGAAGTGAACGAGTCCATTGTTTTTAATAGGCCAAATGCTTCTTTCTTGTTCCTTAGGAGGCAATTGGAAGAGACATGCTGATAGCTCCCCTTGGGGCATTAACCGGAATCAGATTAGTGAAGTGAAGCTTAAATTGGTCATTTTATTCCCACTTCACAAAAACAGGAAGTGAATGGTAGTGGGAGCAAAGACACATTTTCTAATTCATCAAAGATTGCAGATTGTATTAGTGAGATATTTTCATTATAGTAATTAGTTTGTGGGCATAGTAGTAGAAAGTATCACTTCAGATAAATTCCCATTTTTCTGCTGTGGTTCTTTTAAGGCATATCTTTTCTACTGTAATGATAATCTTAATAGCCAGCACAGACATTATACCCTTGCTTAGGTTGCTGATTCCCATGATCTACATTCAGTTTGTGCTATATAGGCGATAAGCACCACTGCCCTGTCTGCAGGACATGGATAGCCTTTATGAGAGCGAAGTGTGTATACCCTCATCAACTTTGGGCCCATATGTGTTGAGTGCCTTATGGTCATGACTTAATTTTCAAGACATCATTCGAAGAGTCAAAGAAAAAAAGCCAACTTATCCCATTTGTTCCTTTAATATTATTTTTCTCAAGATAAAGACAGAGAAGTTGAAATATCATAAATCAGAAAAGAAGTTCATGGGCAATGGGAAGCAGTTTGGGGATATTTCCATTTTGGGCATTTAGAAATGTTTGATGTGCATGTGTTTGGGACATCAAGTTGCAACCAGTAGCAAACCTCTAAGAATCCATGTAAACAGAGGCCTGAGAAGAGAAACAAGACAGGCTTTTAGTGCCTCAGTGCACTGTGTATTTTTCATCATCCACTAAATTATAAATTTAATGAAGTTACTCAGATACCTATGAAGTCAAATGAGAGTTCAGTGTATTCTTCAATTGAATTATCCAGCTTGACTATTGGCATGTACAATATTTAATTTAATTTATTGCTGCTTATATAGTTATGGACACTCAGTATAAATGAAAACAATAAATTTGGTTGCATTTTCAAAGCAGTAGCCTCACTTGGGAATATGAACAATAAATAAATGTGGCAGCTCTCAAAGGAAAGAAACTTTTTTTCATGGATATTCCGTTTCATGTCATAACAGTATTTATATAACTATTGAGTTGAACAGCCATTCATTTTTAGAGCTATTAGCACATTCCTGGCCTTGTGCTAGGTAGAGTCTGAGGTCCCCAAAATGAGTAAGATAGTCCCTTTCTCTCAAAAAACCTTATAGTTCTTTATTTAAAGACTGAATTATTTATCTTTAGTAAATTGAAATGTCTTAAACCTGTTAACACTGCAATGAATTAAGGTTCCGAGTGATAACTTATTTTGTAAATAAAGGATTATTTTTGTAAAAAGAAGAGTTATTATACATTGATCTTTTAATATCCTATCTCTTAATGTGGGGGCCTATCTCTAATGTAGTGGCCTCTAAAAACAGGTGTTTCAAATAATGGGACGGGGGAACTTCAGACTTGGTGAGCTTTCAGTATTCTGGCCACTTATCTTTCCACTTTCACCGGACCCTCCACTTCAGGGGCTGCTTCCTTTATTGGTTCGCACATAGCTCTTTCTCGTCTTCCTTGATAATTTGCTCAGTATGTTCCCTTCCTCCAGGATTTCTTCTTTTCTTTGATAATACAAATCTTTCATTGGTTTTAATGTTTAGTTCATTTCCTCTTCCTCCTTAAAGCTTTCCCTACCCTTATCCAGAACTCTTATTTTATTCATTGAATTTTGGGAGCTATCAATACGTCAGACTGATTAGCAGTTGGTCAATATCTAGTGTTTTAATAATATTAATGAGGACAAAAACAAGAACAACTTTTACTAAGTGTTTACTGGGTACCAATGTTACAACCACCTAACATGTAGGTACTATTATTATCTTCATTTTTATAGATGGGAACATTGAAGCCCAGAGGACTTTAGTAATTTAATCAAGGTCACCCAGCTGGGAAGGGGTGGAGCTGGGAATCAAACCTAGACTGTTTAACTCCCAAGTCTGAGCTCTTATCCACTGGCATTTCTCAGTGTGTGGTCTCCTAACCATGGGCATTGATTAGAAACACCTATGTGGGTGCTGTTAAAAATGCAGATTACTAAACTCACCCCAGATCTTAGAATCCATGGGTCTAGGTGTGGAGCCTGGGAATGTGAATGGTTAACAAGCTTTCTGAGTGATTCTTACAAACTGTACTTTGAGAATCACTGTACACATTTTGCTGGGTTATCATTTTTGTATTTACCTCTATAATCAGACTGTAAGCTTTTTGAGATCAGAGATTATGTTATCTACTACCTTCTGAATCACAAAGTCTGCAGTAGACATTAGACACTTATTATGTGCTTACTCAATACTTGCATTTTTGATGTAGGCAGCAAAATTAAATGTATGCGTATAACATTCAATATGATGGAACTTCCCATTAAAGCATCTGGTAATAATTGAAGGCCCCACAGAATTAGGACCCAATCTCATGAATACTTCTCTAGGTTCTGACACTGACTCACTGCATCTTTATTTCCTGCTTCAGTTCGCCTGCCTTTAAATTGAGGCAATTTTAATAACAAACAAACAGAGATATTGGTGGGAGTTAATGATTGTAATTAGAATATAGATTTTTTTTATTTTTTAACATCTTTATTGGAGTATAAATGCTTTACAGTGGTGTGTTAGTTTCTGCTTTATAACAAAGTGAATCAGCTATACATATACATACATCCCCATATCTCCTCCCTCTTGCATCTCCCACCCACCCTCCCTATCCCACCCCTCTAGGTGGTCACAAAGCACCAAACTGATCTCCCTGTGCTATGCGGCTGCTTCCCACTAGCTATCGATTTTACATTTGGTAGTATATATAAGCCGTGCCACTCTCTCACTTTGTCCCAGCTTACCCTTCATCCTCCGTGTCCTCAAGTCCATTCTGTACATCTGTGTCTTTATTCCTGTCCTGCCCCTAGGTTCTTCAGAACCTTTTCTTTTTTAGCTTCCATATATACGTGTTAGCATATGGCATTTATTTTTCTCTTTCTGACTTACTTCACTCTGTATGACAGTCTCTAGGTCCATCCACCTCACTACAAATAACTCAATTTCGTTTCTTTTTATGGCTGAGTAATATTCCATTGTATATATGTACCACATCTTCTTTATCCATTCGTCTGTCGATGGGCATTTAGGTTGTTTCCATGACCTGGCTATTGTAAAAAGAGCTGCCATGAACATTGTGGTACATGACTCTTTTTGAATTATGGTTTTCTCAGAGTATATGCCCAGTGGTGGGATTGCTGGGTCA
Organism: Balaenoptera acutorostrata; assembly: GCF_949987535.1. Lineage (NCBI taxonomy): Eukaryota > Metazoa > Chordata > Mammalia > Artiodactyla > Balaenopteridae > Balaenoptera > Balaenoptera acutorostrata. The sequence goes on from NC_080069.1 coordinate 93,844,396, forward strand.
TATTGTAGTTCTATTTTTAGTTTTTTTAGGAACCTCCATACTATTCTCCATAGTGGCTGAATCAACTTACATTCCCACCAACAGTGCAAGAGGGTTCCCTTTTCTCCACACCCTCTCCAGCATTTATTGTTTGTAGACTTTTTGATGATGGCCATTCTGACCCGTGTGAGGTGATACCTCATTGTAGTTTTTTTTTAAGATGTAAAAAAAAAAAAATTTTTTTTTAAAAATTAATTAATTTATGGCTGTGTTGGGTCTTCGTTTCTGTGCGAGGGCTTTCTCTAGTTGTGGCAAGCGGGGGCCACTCTTCATCGTGGTGCGTGGGCCTCTCACTATCGCGGCCTCTCTTGTTGCGGAGCACAGGCTCCAGACGCGCAAGCTCAGTAATTGTCGCTCATGGGCCCAGCTGCTCCGCGGCATGTGGGATCTTCCCAGACCAAGGCTCGAACCCGTGTCCCCTGCATTGGCAGGCAGATTCTCAACCACTGTGCCACCAGGGAAGCCCCTCATTGTACTTTTGATTTGCATTTCTCTGATGATTAGTGATGTTGAGCATTCTTTCATGAGTTTGTTGGCAATCTGTATATCTTCTTTGGAGAAATGTCTATTTAGGGCTTCTGCCCATTTTTGGATTGGGTTGTTTGCTTTTTGATATTGAGCTGCTTGTAAATTTTGGAGATTAATCCTTTGTCAGTAGCTTTGTTTGCAAATATTTTCTCGCATTCTGAGGACTGTCTTTTCGTCTTATGGTTTCCTTTGCTGTGCAAAAGCTTTTAAGTTTCATTAGGTCCCATTTGTTTATTTTTGTTTTTATTTCCATTTTTCTAGGAGGTGGGTCAAAAAGGATCTTGCTGTGATTTATGTCATAGAGTGTTCTGCCTATGTTTTCCTCTAAGAGTTTTATAGTGTCTAGCCTTACATTTAGGTCTTTAATCCATTTCTGAGTTTATTTTTGTGTATGGTGTTAGGGAGTGTTCTAATTTCATTCTTTTCCATGTAGCTGTCCAGTTTTCCCAGCACCACTTATTGAAGAGGCTGTCTTTTCTCCATTGTATATTCTTGCCTCCTTTATCAAAAATAAGGTGACCATATGTGCATGGGTTTCTCTCTGGGCTTTCTATCCTGTTCCATTGATCTATATTTCTGTTTTTGTGCCAGTACCATATTGTCTTGATTACTGTAGCTTTGTAGTATAGTCTGAAGTCCGGGAGCCTGATTCCTCCGGCTCCGTTTTTCTTTCTCAAGATTGCTTTGGCTATTCGGGGTCTTTTGTGTTTACATACAGATTGTGAAGTTTTTTGTTCTACTTCTGTGAAAATTGCCAGTGGTAGTTTGATAGGGATTGCATTGAATCTGTAGATTGCTTTGGGTAGTGTAGTCATTTTCACAATGTTGATTCTTCCAATCCAAGAACATGGTATATCTCTCCATCTGTTGGTATCATCTTTAATTTCTTTCATCAGTGTCTTATAGTTTTCTGCATACAGGTCTTCTGTCTCCTTAGGTAGGTTTATTCTTAGGTGTTTTATTCTTTTTGTTGCAGTGGTAAATGGGAGTGTTTCCTTAATTTCTCTTTCAGATTTTTCATCATTAGTGTATAGGAATGCAAGAGATTTCTGTGCATTAATTTTGTATCCTGCAACTTTACCAAATTCATTGATTAGATCTAGGAGTTTTCTGGTAGCATTTTTAGGATTCTCTATGTATAGTATCATGTCATCTGCAAACAGTGACAGCTTTACTTCTTCTTTTCTGATTTGGATTCCTTTTATTTCTTTTTCTTCTCTGATTGTTCTGGCTAAAATTTCCAAAACTATGTTGAATAATAGTGGTGAGAGTGGACAACCTTGTCTTATTCATGATCTTAGAGGAAATGGTTTCAGTTTTTCACCATTGAGAACGATGTTGGCTGTGGGTTTGTCGTATATGGCCTTTATTCTGATGAGGTAAGTTCCCTCTATGCCTACTTTCAGGAGGGTTTTTATCATAAATGGGTGTTGAATTTTGTTGAAAGTTTTTCTGCATCTATTGAGATGATCATATGGGTTTTCTTCAGTTTGTTAATATGGTTTATCACATTGATTGATTTCTGTATATTGAAGAATCCTTGCATTCCTGGGATAAACCCCACTTGATCATGGTGTATGATCCTTTTAATGTGCTGTTGGATTCTGTTTGCTAGTATTTCATTGAGGATTTCTGCATCTATGTTCAGCAGTTATATTGGCCTCTAGTTTTCTTTCTTTGTGACATCTTTGTCTGGTTTTGGTCTCAGGGTGATGGTGGCCTCGTAGAATGAGTTTGGGAGTGTTCCTCCCTCTGCTATATTTTGGAAGAGTTTGAGAAGGATAGGTGTTAGCTCTTCTCTAAATGTTTGATAGACTTCGCCTGTGAAGCCATCTGGTCCTGGGCTTTTGTTTCTTTGAAGATTTTTAATCACAGTCTCAATTTCATTGCTTGTGATTGGTCTGTTTATATTTTCTATTTCTTCCTGGTTCAGTCTTGGAGGTTGTGCTTTTCTAAGAATTTGTCCATTTCTTCCAGGTTGTCCATTTTATTGGCCTGTAGTTGCTTGTAGTAATCTCTCATGATGCTTTGTATTTCTGCAGTGTCAGTTGTTACTTCTTTTTCATTTCTAATTCTATTTATTTTTAAATTGATTAATTAATTAATTAATTATTTTTGGCTGTGTTGGGTCTTCATTTCTATGTGAGGGCTTTCTCTAGTTGTGGCGAGTCGGGGCCACTCTTCATCGCGGTGTGTGGGCCTCTCACTGTCGTGGCCTCTCTTGCTGCGGAGCACAGGCTCCAGATGCGCAGTCTCAGTAGTTGTGGCTCACAGGCCCAGTTGCTCCACGGCATGTGGGAGGCCAGGGCTCGAACCCGTCTCCCCTGCATTGGCAGGCAGATTCCCAACCACTGCGCCACCAGGGAAGCCCCTCTAATTCTATTGATTTGAGTCTTCTCCCTTTTTTTCTTGATGAGTCTGGCTAATGGTTTATCAATTTTGTTTATCTTCTCAAAGAACCAGCTTTTATTTTGTTGATCTTTGCTATCGTTTCCTTCATTTCTTTTTCATTTATTTCTGATCTGATCTTTATGATATCTTTCCTTCTACTATCTTCGGGGTTTTTTTGTTCTTCTTTCTTTAATTGCTTTAGTTGTAAGGTTAGGTTGTTTATTTGAGATGTTTCTTGTTTCTTGAGGTAGGATTGTATTACTATAAACTTCCCTATTAGAACTGCTTTTGCTGCATCCCATAGGTTTTGGGTTGTCGTGTTTTCATTGTCATTTGTATCTAGGTATTTTTTGATTTCCTCTTTGATTTCTTCAGTGATCTTGGTTATTTAGTAGTGTATTGTTTAATCTCCATGAGTTTGTATTTTTTACAGATTTTTTCCCTGTAATTGATATCTAGTCTCATAGCATTGTGGTCGGAAAAGACACTTGATACAATTTCAATTTCCTTAAATTTACCAAGGCTTGATTTGTGACCCAAGATATGATCTATCCTGGAGAATGTTCCATAAACACTTGAGAAGAAAGTGTATTCTGTTGTCTTTGGATGGAATCCTATAAATATCAATTAAGTCTGTCATGTTTAATGTATCATTTAAAGCTTGTTTTTCCTTATTTATTTTCATTTTTGATAATCTGTCCATTGGTGAAAGTGGGGTGTTAACGTCCCCTACTATGATTGTGTTACTGTCCCTTTCCCCTTTTATGGCTTTTAGCATTTGCCTTATGTAGTGAGGTGCTCGTATGTTGGGTGCGTAAATATTTACAATTGTTGTATTTTCTTCTTGGATTTATCCCTTGATCATTATGTAGTGTCCTTCCTTGTTTCCTGTAATTGTCTTTATTTTAAAGTCTATTTTGTTTGATGTGAGAATTGCTACTCCGTATTTCTTTTCATTTCCATTTTCATGGAATATCTTTTTCCATCCCCTCACTTTCAGTTTGTATGTGTTCCTAGGTCTGAAGTGGGTCTCTTGAAGACAGCATATATACAGGTCTTGCTTTTGTATCCATTCAGCCAGTCTACATCTTTTGGTTGGAGCATTTAATCCATTACAGTAATTATCGATGTGTATGTTCCTATTACCATTTTCTTTTTTTTTTTTTTTTATTAAATTTTTTTTTTTTTTTAATTTTATAGCTACTTTATTTATTTATTTATTATTTATTTTTGGCTGTGTTGGGTCTTCGGTTCGTGCGAGGGCTTTCTCTGGTTACGGCAAGCGGGGGCCACTCTTCATCGCGGTGCGGGGACCGCTCTTCATCGCGGTGCGCGGGCCTTTCACTATCGCAGCCCCTCCCATTGCGGGGCACAGGCTCCAGACGCGCAGGCTCAGTAGCTGTGGCTCACGGGCCCAGTTGCTCCGTGGCATGTGGGATCTTCCCAGACCAGGGCTTGAACCCGTGTCCCCTGCATTAGCAGGCAGATTCTCAACCACTGCGCCACCAGGGAAGCCCTACCATTTTCTTAATTGTTTTGTGTTTGTTATTGTAGATCTTTTCCATCTCTTGTGTTTCCTGCCTAGAGATGTTCCTTTAGCATTTGTTGTAAAGCTGGTTTGGTGGTGCTGAATTCTCTTAACTTTTGCTTGTCTGTAAAGGTTTTAATTTCTCTGTCGAATCTGAATGAGATCCTTGCTGGGTAGAGTAATTTGGTTGTAGGTTTTTCCCTTTCATCACTTTAAATATGTCTTGCCACTCCCTTCTGGCTTGCAGAGTTTCTGCTGAAAGATCAGCTGTTAACCTTATGGAGATTCCCTTGTATGTCGTTTGTTGTTTTTCCCTTGCTGCTTTTAATAGTTTTTCTTTGTATTTAATTTTTGATAGTTTGATTAATATGTGTCTTGGCGTGTTTCTCATTGGATTTATCCTGTATGGGCCTCTCTGTGCTTCCTGGGCTTTATTGAGTATTTTCTTTCCAACATTAGGGCACTTTTCAACTCTAACCTCTTCAAATATTTTCCCAGTCCCTTTTTTTCGCTCTTCTTCTTCTGGGACCCCTATAATTCGAATGTTGGTGCATTTAATGTTGTCCCAGAGGTCTCTGAGACTGTCCTCAATTCTTTTCATTCTGTTTTCTTTATTCTGCTCTGCAGTAGTTGCTTCCACTATTTTATCTTCCAGGTCACTTATCCGTTCTTCTGTCTCAGTTATTCTGCTATTGATTCCTTCTAGAGAATTTTTTATTTCATTTATTGTGTTGTTCATCATTGTTTGTTTGCTCTTTAGTTCTTCTAGGTCCTTGTTAAACGTTTCTTGTATTTTCTCCATTCTATTTCCAAGATTTTAGATCATCTTTACTATCATTATTCTGAATTCTTTTTCAGGTAGACTGCCTATTTCCTCTTCATTTGTTCTTTGGTCTGTTGGGTTTTTACTTTGCTCCTTCATCTGCTTTGTGTTTCTCTGTCTTCTCATTTTGCTTAACTTACTGTGTTTGGGGTCTCCTTTTCACAGGCTGCAGGTTGGTAGTTCCCACTGTTTTTGGTGTCTGCCCCCAGTGGCTCAGGTTGGTTCAGTGGGTTGTGTAGGCTTCCTGGTGTAGGGGACTGGTGCCTGTGTTCTGGTGGATGAGGCTGAATCTTGTCTTTCTGGTGGGCAGGACCATGTCCAGTGGTGTGTTTTGGGGTGTCTGTGACCTAATTATGATTTTAGGCAGCCTCTCTGCTAATGGGTGGGGTTGTGTTCCTGTCTTGCTAGTTGTTTGGCATAGGGTTCCAGCACTGTAGCTTGCTGGTTGTTGAGTGGAGGTGGGTCTTAGCATTGAGATGGAGGTCTCTGTGAGAGCTTTCACCATTTGATATTACGTGGAACTGGGTGGTCTCTGGTGGACCAAAGTCCTAACCTTGCCCTCCCACCTCAGAGGCACAGGCCTGACATCCAGCCAGAGCACCAAGACCCTGTCAGGCACATGGCTCAGAGGAAAAGGGAGAAAAAGGAAAGAAAATAAATAAAAAGAAATAAAGTTATTAAAATAAAAAATAAAAAAATTATTAAAAGTAAAAAAGTTAAAAAGTAATAAAAAAAAAAAGAAGAAAGAAAGAAAGAGAGAACAACCAAACCAAAAAACAAATCCACCAATGGTAATAAGGGCTAAAAACTATACTAAAAAAAACACCAAAATGGACAGACAGAACCCTAGGATGAATGGTAAAAGCAAAGCTATACAGACAAAATCACACAAAGAAGCATACACATACACAGTCACAAAAAGAGAAAATGGAAAAATATATCTATCTATATATGTTAAAAAAAAGAGAGCAACCAAATCAATTTAAAAATCTACCAATGATACTAAACTCTAAATACTAAACTAAGACAAACATAAAACCAGAAACCAGTCAGTCGCGTACAGCAAACCTCAAGTCTACAGTTGCTCCCAAAGTCCACCTCCTCAATTTTGGGATGATTCGTTGTCTATTCAGGTATTCCACAGATGCAGGGTACATCAGGTTGATTGTGGAGATTTAATCCGCTGCTCCTGAGGCTGCATGGAGAAATTTCCCTTTCTCTTCTTTGTTTGCACAGCTCCTGGGGTTCAGCTTTGGATTTGGCTCCGCCTCTGCGTGTAGATCGCCTGAGGGCGTTTGTTCTTTGCTCAGACAGGACGGGGTTAAAGGAGCAGCTGATTCGGGGGCTCTGGCTTGCTCATTCGGGGGGAGAGAGGGGTACGGATGCGGGACGAGCCTGCGGCGGCAGAGGCTGGCATGATGTTGCAGCAGCCTGAGGCGCGCCGTGCGTTCTCCCAGGGAAGTTGTCCCTGGATCACGGGACCCTGGCAGTGGCGGGCTGCACAGGCCCCCAGGAGGGGAGGTGTGGAGAGTGACCTGTGCTTGCACACAGGCTTCTTGGTGGATGCAGCAGCAACCTTAGCATCTCATGCCCGTCTCTGGGGTCCGCGCTGATAGCCGCGGTCACGCCTGTCTCTGGAGCTCGTTTAGGCCGTGCTCTGAATCCCCTCTCCTCACGCACCCTGGAAACAATGGTCTCTTGCCTCTTAGGCAGGTCCAGACTTTTTCCCGGACTCCCTCCCGGCTAGCCGTGGCACACTAGCCGCCTTCAGGCTGTGTTCACGCAGCCAACCCCAGACCTCTCCCTGGGATCCGACCTCTGAAGCCCGAGTCTCAGCTCCCAGCCCCCGCCCACCCGGCAGGTGAGCAGACAAGCCTCTCAGGCTGGTGAGTGCTGGTTGGCACCGATCCTCTGTGCGGGAATCTCTCTGCTTTGCCCTCCGCACCCCTGTTGCTGCGCTTTCCTCCGTGGCTCCGAAGGTACCCCCCGCTCTCCCCCCACCCCGCAATCCCCGTCTCTGCCAGTGAAGGGGCTTCCTAGTGTGTGGAAACTTTTCCTCCTTCACAGCTCCCTCCCAGCGGTGCAGGTCCCGTCTCTATTGTTTTGTCTCTGTTTTTTCTTTTTTCTTTTGCCCTACCCAGGTACATGGGGAGTTTCTTGCCTTTTGAAGTCTAAGGTCTTCTGCCAGCATTCAGTAGGTGTTCTGTAGGAGTTGTTCCATATGTAGACGTATTTCTGATTTATTTGTGGGGAGGAAGGTGATCTCCACATCTTACTCCTCTGCCATCTTGAAGGTCTCCCCCAGAATATAGAATTTTAAAAGTGATAAGACTGACATACCATTTAGAAATTCAAGGCAATAAATGAAATTAGCTTATTATTGGAGTGAGAACATATGGGGGCTAGGAAAACCCTCTTCTAATCCATTGTGGTAAAACTGCCACATCAGTTCAGTTAGATAGATACTGGGGGCCACACAGAAGCTTTCCACACCCTCTGACGGTTGTTGGGCAAGACACTAGAGGCTTCTTGATTCTGTGTGGTGACAGGCGCTCTCCTTGCCCACACCGTTCAGTCCACCGTCTTTGGTATCATCCAGTCCAGCCTCCTTGTTTTAGAGATGAACTATGTAATTTCCCAAGGTCACGAATTTTAACCTAGGCCTTAATATTCCAAATTCAATGTTCTCCTACTACATCATGCTGCCTCCTTTGCAATACATGTTACTGAATATGTGAGTCAAAGAGTAGCTTAGGTAAGATCCAAATAAGATCAGTATCACAGACAAGAGAAGACTTACTTTGTTCCCCATTTGTTTTTGTCAACCAGTCTCTTACGTGGCATCAGCTCCTGAAGGATTGTTGAGAGTGTATTAACCATTTAAATCTTATGCACTTACACTCAGACTTACGACAATTCAAAACTTTATTTTTAATCTAAATGCTGATTATCATCACTAGGTACTTGTTCCCATTAAACCTTAGCAACAGGCTAATGTCCAATTAATAATTTAAACCTATGGAACTTTGTGGATTACTATCCTGCCACTTAGGATACAACACTTAGTGTTGCTAATTCTTATCAAAATCTTGTTTAAGGAATAGTTTTTGAAATAACAAGTGAAAAATATGAACATCACCTTCCATACTCTATTGAGGATGGAAAACATCTAATATTTATTTAGAGATTCAGTGGACTGGGGATAGATTGTCAGCAGTTAGCCTCTACATATGTGCCCTTTTTCTTTCTGGAATTCATTTGTTAAGTTTTTGCCATTATGTCTCTGTCTACCACCTGCCTGTAAATATGTTTTCACATTGACTTCAAAGAAGCAGTTTAAACATAATAAAAATATGTAATTAAATAATTTCTTAAGGAAATACTCCAAAAAGCTGTTGTTCTCCTTAGAGACATCTTAGGATGAGTTAGCCAGTGTGAATGCTTTGTTGAAGCCCATCCAAATAAAAGATGAAATCGGCAACCTTGTTCCCTTAATGGCCTCCTGCCCAAAATAAGACTGGCCAGCAAGCAATATTTATCTTAGCAATGCTGCCATTTTGTATCACAAAGTGACCATGTAGTCTCATAAACATAGTCTAAAAGTGCTGACTTTTAAAGGCAGTTGATTTTTTAACTTGCTACTGTTTTATAGCTTTGCATAAAATGCTAATGCCATGACATTTGTGGAACTATTAAATCATTTTAATGAAAAAGTAAAAGTTATACACTAATTTGTTTGAGTGCATTTCCTTTGCAGAATCCTTTAGTAGTTGATTGTAAAAGGAAGGGACTTTTTTTAGCTCCATAATTTTGTTCTCCCATGGAACCAAATCCCGTTATTTTGGTGTGCTTTGTACCCAAGTCTAATGGAGCCAAATCCATCGACAGAATTTGTTGTCCCAAATCTGGGCTCATTTGCTTCCTGGCCCCCAATTAATTTGATCTAGTGTCTGCGCAAGCCAAGTGTGTTTTCTTGAGAAATAGGGCTTTCTGTTTCCCTTTTAAGTGTTTAAGGGTAAATATATAGTCATGTATTTTCAGCTACTGAAAAATGAGCTCAATTGCCATAACGCCAAATCAAGGAAAATATTTGGGCTTTAAAAATTATCTTGTGATGCATCAGAAGACAGCTGGGATTGATTCTAGTCCTGGGCCCACATTTCCTTGTTAGTGGCCATCCCACTCAGCATATGCTGTCATACTGGAGCCTCTGTGGAAGGAAATGGCTGGAAATTCCTTGAGACATGAAGCACTATGAGTGGTAGAGTTAGACCTCCACTGCCCAGTAGATCACCACTGTCTGAACCTGCAGCTTTCTTCTAGAGTGACAATGATTCTTGTTTCCCTCTCTGTCTTTTCAAAGCCCTCATTTGTAGAGAATTCTTATTTCTTGAACATAAATTTTCTTTCAGGAAACTGCATTCCCTGGCACCCTCAAATGCTTGGGAGATACAGAGAATTGACTTCACTGTCAACATATTTTTTACCCTTTATGAACGTGCATATTCTCGTGAAATGTGGGATCCTGCATTTACTTTGCTTACCCTGACTATAAATTTTTGTTTACTTTTCGTAGTTGTGATTTTCTTCTGAACTAACTAATCTCATTATCATTCTACTATGAGTTAGAGGGTTTTGCTGCTAAAATGTTCAACCATTTGGTCATATCTTTTTCTTCACCTTAGGTTTATCTTGAGCATAGATGTAAAATATTGCATAGAGAGATGTGGGAACTAGAATGTATTCCCTCAGGATGAACTGATTCTTTATTCAACCCAGTATCTGGAACAACCATGCTTTTCTGCATCTTTATCTAGCTTTGATTAATCATTCTGGGACGGAATTTTCTTCTAAAATAATGCCCATTCAGTACCATTCCAAGAATATAACAATGAAATTGATGTCTTTTTGATTTTCTGATGTTCAGTAGTTTTACCATTCACACAGTGTTATTGATTAGATGAAACACATCTGTTAAGGCTCTCATTGGTAGCCTAGTTTACTGTATTCCATTATTTACAGTGAGTTGCTGTTTGTATTTATGTAGGTGCTGAATTGAACGTGTACAATTTTATGAATATTTTTCAGCTAGCTCATCAGGATACAAATTTTGTTAAAATGTCACATTTCTTTGTGTTAATGTCATAATCATTTCCCATTTTTTATTAGTTGTAGTAAAAATGAAATGAAATTGCCATTTATTCCTATATATCATTAACTATACATTAAACTTTAGAGGTCTGATACTACTAATAACAACTAACAGTTATATAGTAATTGAAAGTTTATAAAACACTTCCACAAATATTTGACCCTCACAATAACCCTGTAAGGTACATTTATAATCCCAGCTTTACTATTGGGAATACTGAGGTATCTAAGCATGTAATCAACTGGATGTTTTCCTGTTTCCTTTTCCAGTTTTATTGAGGTATAACTGACAAATAAAATTGAATATATTTAAAGTGTACAATCTAATGCTTTGATATATGTATCCTTTGTGAAATGATTATCACAGTCATGTTAATTAACATGGATGTTGGTTCCTGATCAGTGTAATGGAAGAGGTCATTTACTATATGTTGCTGAATGACCTAAAAAGTTACATTTAAATTGTTACCAGAATTAAGGATGAGTATAAAGGCGATTTGCATGGGGATATTTTGGCCACAGGAGGACTAGTAGTGTGTTTCCAGGAAGTTGTCACCCAGGTCTGCAGCATAATATCAATGGTCAACTTGGTTGCTATGAACTCAGATGCACCTTAGGTAGCGACTGCCATTGCCAATCTAGCACCAGCCCATGGAAAGACCAGGATTCTTTAAACAAGATATAACTTATCTTGTTAACTTATAACAAGTTAACAGGTACTTCCAAGAGGAGAGCATTATAGGACTATAGATTCAAAGACTAGAAAACACCCCACAGACCACTATCACTTTCTCATTCTTTCAAGAAGACCTAAAGAATGTAGCTGGCAGTCAATGTGGGTACATTTGAGTGCAGAGAACTTTTACTACTTTTCAGTACTTTTTCCTTAAGCATGATCTGTCCCTCTCACCCTCACCTATTCAAACATAAGAATCACTCTATTGGGTATTGCGCATTTGGCTGAAATGTCTGCATAGTTACTTTCCTAGTCATGAAACATCTTTTCATGTTAGATAAATGTAGTCTTCTCCGGGTCTGTCTCTTCCTCCTCACCACCCCCCTACCCCCAGACATTTTCCCTGGGAGATTTTGTGAATTCCCAAGTATTCAAATATTACTAATATAATTGATTTAAAATTCTGTAGCACAACCTCATTCTGATGTTCCAGGTTTTTTGTTTTTTCATATTTAAATCCAATTCATAATCTTGTCCCCCAAATCTTCTCTTTTTAAAAAAAAATTCATATAATTTTTCATTTCATATAAATGGAGGCATACATAAGGTATTCTTTTGTGTATGGCTTTTATCACTCAGCACTTTTTTTATGTATCCACTTTGTTGCATGAATAACTAGTTTATTCTTTTCTTTTGTTTTGAATTTTTGAATTTTATTTTATTTTTTTATACAGCAGGTTCTTATTAGTCATCAATTTTATACACATCAGTGTATACATGTCAATCCCAATTGCCCAATTCATTACACCATCACCCCCAGCCCCCCGCCACTTTCCCCCCTTGGTGTCCATATGTTTGTTCTCTACATCTGTGTCTCAATTTCTGCCCTGCAAACCGGTTCATCTGTACCATATTTCTAGGTTCCACATACATGCGTTAATATACAATATTTGTTTTTCTCTTTCTGACATACTTCACTCTGTATGACAGTCTCCAGATCCATCCACGTCTCAACAAATGACCCAATTTCGTTCCTTTTTATGGCTGAGTAATATTCCATTGTATACATGTACCACATATTCTTTATCCATTTGTCTGGCAATGGGTATTTAAGTTTCTTCCATGACTTGGCTATTGTAAATAGTGCTGCAATGAACATTGGGGTGCATGTGTCTTTTTGAATTATGGTTTTCTCTGAGTATATGCCCAGTGGTGGGATTGCTGGATCATATGGTAATTCTACTTTTAGTTTTTTAAGGAAGCTCCATACTGTTCTCCATAGTGGCTGTATCAATTTACATTCCCACCAACAGTGCAGGAGGGTTCCCTTTTCTCCACACCCTCTCCAGCATTTGTTGTTTGTTGATTTTCTGATGATGCCCATTCTAACTGGTGTGAGGTGATACCTCATTGTAGTTTTGATTTGCATTTCTCTAATAATTAGTGATGTTGAGCAGCTTTTCAAGAGCAGCTTCTTGGCCATCTGTATGTCTTCTTTTGAGAAATGTCTATTTAGGTCTTTTTTTTTTAAACATCTTTATTGGAGTATAATTGCTTTACAATGGTGTGTTAGTTTCTGCTTTATAACAAAATGAATCAGTTATACATATACATATGTTCCCATATCTCTTCCCTCTTGCATCTCCCTCCCTCCCACCCTCCCCATCCCACCCCTCCAGGTGGTCACAAAGCACTGAGCTGATCTCCCTGTGCTATGCGGTTGCTTCCCACTAGCTATCTATTTTACGTTTGGTAGTGTACATATGTCCATGCCACTCTCTAACTTTGTCCCAGCTTACCCTTCCCCCTCTCCATATCCTCAAGTCCATTCTCTAGTAGGTCTGTGTCTTTATTCCCGTCTTGCCACTAGGTTCTTCATGACCTTTTTTTTTTTTCCCTTAGATTCCATATATATGTGTTAGCATACTGTATTTGTTTTTCTCTTTCTGATTTACTTCACTCTGTATGACAGACTCTAACTCCATCCACCTCATTACAAATAACTCAATTTCGTTTCTTTTTATGGCTGAGTAATATTCCATTGTATGTATGTGCCACATCTTCTTTATCCATTCATCCAATGATGGACACTTAGGTTGCTTCCATGTCCTGGCTATTGTAAATAGAGCTGCAATGAACATTTTGGTACATGACTTTTTTTTTTTTTAAGAGTGAATGACATTTGAAAGCACGAAGGTGTGCTGGGTGTTATGATGTTTAGGCATAAGTTGCTAAGGTTTGGGGGTGTGTGTGTGTGTGTGTGTGTGTTTTTAAAGTATTTGTTTATTTATTTTATTTATGGCTGTGTTGGGTCTTTGTTTCTGTGTGAGGGCTTTCTCTAGTTGCGGCAAGCGGGGGCCACTCTTCATCGCGGTGCGTTGGCCTCTCACTATCGTGGCCTCTCTTGTTGCGGAGCACAGGCTTCAGACGTGCAGGCTCAGTAGTTGTGGCTCACGGGCCTATTTGGTCTGCGGCACGTGGGATCCTCCCAGACCAGGGCTTGAACCCGTGTCCCCTGCATTAGCAGGCAGACTCTCAACCACTACGCCACCAGGGAAGCCCCTAACATTCTTTATTTTAAAGTCCATTTTATCTGATATGAGTATTGGTACTCCAGCTTTCTTTTGATTTCCATTTGCAGGGAATATCTTTTTCCATCCCCTCACTTTCAGTCTGTATGTGTCCCTAGGTCTGAAGTGGGTCTCTTGTAGACAGCATATGTATGGGTCTTGTTTTTGTATCTATTCAGCAAGCCTGTGTCTTTTGGTTGGAGCATTTAATCCATTCATGTTTAAGGTAATTATCAATATGTATGTTCCTATGACCATTTTCTTAATTGTTTTGGGTTTGTTTTTGTAGGTCCTTTTCTTGTCTTGTGTTTCCTGCTTAGAGAAGTTCCTTTAGCATTTGTTGTAAAGCTGGTTTGGTGGTGCTGAATTCTCTTAGCTTTTGCTTGTCTGTAGAGCTTTTGATTTCTCCATCGAATCTGAATGAGATCCTTGCGGGGTAGAGTAATCTTGGTTGTAGTTTCTTCCCTTTCATCACTTTAAGTATATCATGCCACTCCCTTCTGGTTTGTAGAGTTTCTGCTGAGAAATCAGCTGTTAACCTTATGGGAGCTCCCTTGTATGTTGTTTGTCGTTTTTCCCTTGCTGCTTTCAATAATTTTTCTTTGTCTTTAATTTTTGCCAATTTTATTATTATGTGTCTCGGCGTGTTTCTCCTTGGGTTTTTCCTGTATGGGACTGTCTGTGCTTCCTGGACTTGAGTGGCTATTTCCTTTCCCATGTTAGGGAAGTTTTCGACTATAATCTCTTCAAATATTTTCTCGGGTCCTTTCTCTCTCTCTTCTCCTTCTGGGACCCGTATAATGCGAATGTTGTTGTGTTTAATGTTGTCCCAGAGGTCTCTTAGGCTGTCTTCATTTCTTTTCATTCTTTTTTCTTTAGTCTGTTCCGCAGCAGTGAATTCCACCATTCTGTCTTCCAGGTCACTTATCCGTTCTTCTGCCTCAGTTATTCTGCTGTTGATTTCTTCTAGTGTATTTTTCATTTCAGGTATTTTATTGTTCATCTCTGTTTGTTTGTTCTTTAATTCTTCTAGGTGTTTGTTAAACATTTCTTGCATCTTCTTGATTTTTGCCTCCATTCTTTTTCCGAGGTCCTGGATCATCTTCACTATCATTATTCTGAATTCTTTTTCTGGAAGGTTGCCTATCTCTACTTCATTTAGTTGTTTTTCTGGGGTTTTATTTTGTTCCTTCATCTGGTACATAGCCCTCTGCCATTTCATCTTGTCTATCTTTCTGTGAATGTGGTTTTCGTTCCACAGGCTGCAGGATTGTAGTTGGTCTTGCTTCTGCTGTCTGCCCTCTGGTGGATGACGGTATCTAAGAGGCTTGTGCAAGTTTCCTGATGGACGGGACTGGTGGTGGGTAGAGCTGGTTGTTGCTGTGGTGGGCAGAGCTCAGTAAAACTTTAATCTGCTTGTCTGCTGATGGGTGGGGCTGCGTTCCCTCCTGTTGGTTGTTTGGCCTGAGGTGACCCAACACTGGAGCCTGCAGGCTCTTTGGTGGGGCTATTGGCGGAATCTGGGAGGGCTCACACCAAGGAGTATTTCCCAGAACTGCTGCTTCCAGTGTCCTTGTCCTTGTGGTGAGCCACAGCTGCTCCCCGCCTCTGTAGGAGACCCTCCAACACTAGCAGATAGGTCTGCTTCAGTCTCCCCTTGGGTCACTGCTCTTTCCTCTGGGTCCCGATGCGCACACTACTTTGTGTGTGCCCTCCAAGGGTGGAGTCTCTGTTTCCCCCAGTCCTGTCAGAGTCCTGCAATCAAATCCCACTAGCCTTCAAAGTCTGATTCTCTAGGAGTTCCTCCTCCCATTGCCGGACCCCCAAGTTTGGAAGCCTGATGTGGGGCTGAGAACCTTCACTCCAGTGGGTGGACTTCTATGGTATAAGTGTTCTCCAGTTTGTGAGTCACCCACCCAGCAGTTATGGGATTTGATTTTACTGTGTTTGCACCCCTCCTACCGTCTCATTGTGGCTTCTCCTTTGTCTTTGGATGTGGGGTATCTTTTTTGGTGAGTTCCAGTGTCTTCCTGTCGATGATTGTTCAGCAGTTAGTTGTGATTCTGTTCTTGCAAGAAGGAGAGAGAGCATGTCCTTCTACTTCGCCATCTTGGTTCAGGCTCACCCAAATCTTTTCTTATTTCTTTGTCTTCATCTCACTTTTCCACTACCATCTCATTTATCCTCAGTTGCTTAAGTTAGGAACCTCAGTGTTTCTTTTCCTCCATGTAAAATAGGTTATTAAGTTGTGTTGATTCTGCCCTTCAAAGACTCCTGAAGCTGTCTTTTCCTCTCCCTCCCCATGACCACTGCCCTGCTTTAGCCACTCATCATCTGCATGGATTGTCATAACTGACCTGTGATGAACCTGGTCTCTGTGCTGTGGTTCTCTCCTTCCAATCCATCTTTTGCATACTTTAAAAAAAATTATTTATTTATTCGTCTGCGTCGGGTCTTAGTTGCGGCACGTGGGATCTTCGTTGCAGCATTCAGCCTCTTCGTTGTGGAGCATGGGCTTCTCTCTCTAGTTGTGGCATGTGGGCTACAGAGCGCGTGGGCTACAGAGCGCATGGGCTCCAGAGTGTGCAGGCTCAGGAGTTGGGGCGTGCAGGCTTAGTTGCCTTGCCGCATGTGGGATCTTAGTTCCCTGACCAGGGATCAAACCCACGTCCCCTGCATTGGAAGGCGGACTCCCAACCACTGGACCACCAGGGAAGTCCCCATCCTTTGCGTTCTTATCACTGATTTTACAAAACTGATTGTGCTTCTCTGTTTGCTTAAAATCTTTGAATGGGTTTCCTTAAGGTCAAGTTCAGTTCCCTAAGGGTTCTAGTTAAAGACCTTCACAATCTAAAGTTTAACAACAACTATATATATATATGAGTGTGAGTGTGTGTGTGTACGTGTGTATTGCTATTTCCTACCATGTTGCCTATATGCTAATCACACTGGACAACCCACAAGTCCTAAAGTACAATGTATATTTTTAATCCTCCTTGCCTTTGTTTTTGCTGTAACCCCTGCTTGGAATGCCTTTCTTCCTATATGCTCAATAATCAAGCTCAAATGTCATCTCTTTTCTGTTGACTTTTCCTTCTCAATTCCGTGTGCAACGTTCTGCTCCCAGGTGGAACTAATCTCTGAGCGTGCCCCTCCCCCCATATAATGGACTTGAGTGTTGCATCTAGAATGGATTTGGTCATAGCAGTCCTCCCTATACTATAAATATGCCCTCTCCCAAAGGAGGGGAGTAATCAAGCTTTGTTCATGAACTTGGTCAGTGGTCTTCTTAACCTTAGCCCTTCAGATGCTGTCCAGTTACTCCTCCTTTGAATGTCACATCCCTTTCATTCTCAGACTTGTGTGGT
Source organism: Balaenoptera acutorostrata (assembly GCF_949987535.1). NCBI lineage: Eukaryota > Metazoa > Chordata > Mammalia > Artiodactyla > Balaenopteridae > Balaenoptera > Balaenoptera acutorostrata. The sequence continues at coordinate 93,861,470 of NC_080069.1, forward strand.
TAACCACACCTGGACAAAACTATGCCAAATTTGGCGAGGGACATTCTTCAGCAATCCAGGCCCTTCAGGTAAAATTATTCAGTTTTTAATTCATTCCTTATTTCTCAGACTTAATATTACTGGTTTTCTGACCCTGTGCCTGACCTAACTTAAAATAGCTGAGCCTGTGCCGTAAGCCACCTGCCTGGTTATTTTCTCCCGTCAATTAACTGCCATCTGAATCCCTAGGTACTGGACTGCTGCCATCTGTACCTGCCATATCTTTTGGCCATCTGCCAAGCTGTCCAACCTTCTGTGCTTTTGAGGTCATCTGAAATCCTTTATCTTAACTCTCCTTGTTCTGACCAGTGACCTCTAGCTTCCAATCTTGGGAGCCAAAATGATAATTTGTTACCTTTGAAGGGAGATATGCTAAGGCACTTATAATTAGACTATTTTGTGGATAATTTTTTTGCTGGAAATAAAAAATATGAGAAAATGAGACCCTGGACAGATTATTTTGATAGGGACAAAAATGAGACTGGGAAAGGTCTGGAGTTTAGGGGTTTCTGTATGGGCATGTCTGGGTGATACATGACAGTAGTAGGGTGTCTAGAGAGAGGTACCACAGAAGAAGTGAAGAAATATCAAAGACAACTACAGCTATTTCAGGATTTGGCGTATGCCTGGATGAGTTCCAGCTGTATATGCCCTCATTATGCGATGCAAAACAGAACTCTCTTACAGCTGTGGTAGATATAAATTTACTAGACAATTTATTCAAACTTTTGAAATTGGGACTAGGTCTAATTATTTAAATACATAATAAATGTTCCATGTATATCCTTGCACATACCATCACACCTTCCAGAATCTTGTACTTGAAAACCATTAAAAAGAATAGTTTCATTGGAATATTTAATTTCATAGAAAAAATTCAAATCTAATTGCATAAATTACTATTATGCAATTTATTATTATTATTATTATTTTTCACACACACACACACACACTGTATTTTATTTTTACAAGAGATAAATAGACTGACACCAAGCATTGTACATGGATGACCACAACAAAAGCAACAATGATTGCAATTACCAAACATGAAACACACTCATACTATGTCATAATATTGACATTCAGTCCAGTAATCCTCCACTGTAACAGCTCCTTTACTTTGCAGTGAAAATTGATTTGTATATTCTTTGCCTCTGAGTCCTTGTGGGATTTTTTTTTAAATTCAGACAGAAAGTCACAAAAATTATACTCATTCTCATCAGTTCACTCAGTCCCATGTAATTAATTTTTTTTTTTCATCTTGATATTTTGTTAGCACTTTTATGAGTTCATCAGTTTTTCATTAGAGTTCTGAAAATGCTTATTCATTCAGTTCAGCAGTACAGTCAGTTACCAGAAACCTGTACTTGTCAGAGTCTTTTCCATGAATTTCTTGAAGATGAAAGCCTTTTATAGGAACATATTTGCAAAAGCATCAGAGTACACCCAGAACTGTCTGTAAATGACAAAAGACTTAAAAATGACCACTGTTAAAGATTTGATGAAAGTTCATAATAATGCAGTTGACAAGAAAATTAGTTATTTCTGAGATATACATTTTAAAGTAATAACTAGGATTATTACTTATAACATTATACCAGAACATATAAGATTTTTAGAAATTTCATGTAATGTCTGAAACATTTATATTAACATATTTCCATACAAATACAAATATAAGATTTTTAGAAATTTCATATAATGTCTGAAATATTTATATTAACATATTTCCATACATATTTCCATACAAATACAAATATAAGATTTTTAGAAATTTCATGTAATGTCTGAAACATTTATATTAACATATTTCCATACAAATAACCCAATGAAAGTTTAGTATTAGTTGTTTTGTTTGTTTGTTGTTTTATACTGCAGGTTCTTATTAGGCATCAATTTTATACACATCAGTGTATACATGTCAATCCCAATCGCCCAATTCAGCACACCACCATCCCCACCCCACCGCAGTTTTCCCCCCTTGGTGTCCATATGTCCATTCTCTACATCTGTGTCTCAACTTCTGCCCTGCAAACCGGCTCATCTGTACCATTTTTCTAGGTTCCACATACATGCATTAATATACGATATTTGTTTTTCTCTTTCTGACTTACTTCACTCTGTATGACAGTCTCTAGATCCATCCACTTCTCAACAAATGACTCAATTTCGTTCCTTTTTATGGCTGAGTAATATTCCATTGTATATATGTACCACATCTTCTTTATCCATTCGTCTGTTGATGGGCATTTAGGTTGCTTCCATGACCTGGCTATTGTAAATAGTGCTGCAATGAACATTCGGGTGCATGTGTCTTTTTGAATTACGGTTTTCTCTGGGTATATGCCCAGTAGTGGGATTGCTGGGTCATATAGTAATTCTATTTTTAGTTTTTTAAGGAACCTCCATATTGTTCTGCATAGTGGCTGTATCAATTTACATTCCCACCAACAGTGCAAGAGGGTTCCCTTTTCTCCACACCCTCTCCAGCATTTGTTGTTTGTAGATTTTCTGATGATGCCCATTCTAACAGGAGTGAGGTGACACCTCATTGTAGTTTTGATTTGCATTTCTCTAATAATTAGTGATGTTGAGCATCTTTTCATGTGCTTCGTGGCCGTCTGTATGTCTTCTTTGGAGAAATGTCTATTTAGGTCTTCTGCCCATTTTTGGATTGGGGTGTTTGTTTCTTTAATATTGAGCTGAATGAGCTGTTTATATATTTTGGAGATTAATCCTTTGTCCGTTGATTCATTTGCAAATATTTTCTCCCATTCTGAGGGTTGTCTTTTCATCTTGTTTATGGTTTCCTTTGCTGTGCAAAAGCTTTGAAGTTTCATTAGGTCCCATTTGTTTATTTTTGTTTTTATTTCCTATGCAATTTATTATTAAGGAGTTGTTTAAGGTGGGACAGTGTTCTTCCTTTTCATTGGTACGATTAAGCATTCAAAGATTTACAGTGAAATAACATGACTCAAGTAGACATGCTTTGGGTGTACTAGGTATTCAGAAATACTGGGCTGTTACAGAGGGAGTGGGATCTGTTCCCCAGGATACAAGATAGGGGCTGGAGAAGTTGTCCAGTGATAGGGGTGTGGCCTGGAGCAAACACCTGGGCTGCTCAAACATGATAGTCTCAAGTTCATTCTGGAAGGAAAAGCTGGGCATAGCTCCAGGTAATCCAAAATCAATGCAGAGTATCCACTACCACGTGTTCTGGGAAATCTTCCCATATCCATATGGAGAAATTGGAGATAAATTCCGACTCTAGGGGAAGAGACTGGAAAGAACTAGAATCCAGGAGGCAGTATGGTGCAATGGAAGGGTTATCACCTTCTTACTAGCAGTGTGAACTTGAGTACGTTTCTTCAGCTCCCTACGCCTCAGTTTTGTTATCTATAAGATGATGATAATAGCACCTCATCTGTGGTGCTGCTAAGTTAAAGAAATAATATGACATGTATTAAATATGTGAAGAGCTTAGCATAATACCTTACTAATAGTAGATTCTCTCAGTAAATCATTCACTATCCATACCACCTAGCCATCCTCAAGTCTTTTTATTGAGCCTGGAAATCGAGGTCACCTTCATTTAATAGGACTCTAGCCAAAAATAATGGAAATATGGGCAGAGCTCCAGTCCTAGAAGCAGGTCTGCACCATGGAGAGGGTCATAGGTCGGAATGAATGGGACAAAGGTGGGTGAGCCATAGCTGCCTGAGGCTTTCATAATGTGCTGGTTTCTGTTTCTGGCTAGCAAAATGAAGGAATCAGAAAATAGTTGATCATAAAAATATAATTCATATGATTTATGGATGCCAAATGTGCATAGGAGATGATTTTTTTTTGGAATGGAAATTTTTAATACTTATCTAGACATTTTTATCCCCAAATCCCCTTGGGATTTCTTTTTAAAAAATAGAATAATAATAATAATGACGATGACGTTGTTGAAATGTTTCCTTCGAGAATTTACCATGGTGAGGTGAGGCTGTGGAAAACGCTAGAAAGAAGAGGTTGAGAATCAGATGGTCTTGCCTTAGAAACTGGCTTGGTCACTTAACTGTGGAAGGGTCTTAGTTTCTTCTTCTATACAGTGGGGATAATAGTAAGTACTGACTTCCTAGAGTGTCGTGGCATGAAATGAGATAACGTGTGTAGAGCATGTAGCACAGTGGCTGCCTCGCAGTATCTACAGTAATGGAGATGGCTTTCTTACTACCGTCCAACTTTTGAGATGGAAGAGCAAGCTGATGTAAATCTCCCTGGTGGTGGTGATGGTGGTGGCCCTGTGTGATGGTTCTGACCCAAATGTGGCAGAAGGAGCATGTCTGCCATCCTTGGAGACAAGCAGAGCGCCCATCTTGCTTTCTCCAAGGAACCGCACCTCACCCAAGAGCCTGGGGCAGGAGAGGCACAAGGCTGGCTGAGCTGTCTCCTGCTCATTTCCCATTAGCACACCTGGGATAGCTGCCTCCCCATGCCTAGAGATATTTCCACCGCACTGTAAACAAAGTGGAGAAAAGCATGTGAAGCCAGAAATCTGCAAGTACATACTGAGATTGAGACAGCAACAGAGGAAGGGGGAGAAGTGCTTTCTCTTGGGCAGGAGATTCTTAGAACATGAGAGCAGCGAAAGGGACCTTTGACGTCAATGTTATCAACTCCCTCCCTTAAGGAACAAGGAAACTGAGGCCAAGAGAGATGGGGTGGCTTCCTCCAAACCACACAGCAGGTTAGGCACCATGCTTTCCTATCAACCACACTGCTTCCATAGGAGATGATCTTAATAAAGACAACAGTTGTCAAAAATGGCCACATCATTCTTTGGAGTTATATTTCTGAGCCCTAGAATGAAAAGAACCATCATTTTTTATACTCTCTATATAATGTTGTCTTGTTCTTTTTGCCAGGAATGATAAAACAATTTTTTCTATTTAATGCTATTATTATTATTAGCATTCTCATGTCCCATTAACTTCTTTATGAAAGAGGGCACTGTGTACATCTCTAGTGGCCAGACTAAACTCAGGGAAGACACTAGAGATGTCTAAAATCAGGCCAAAGAATGCCTTCCTTTATTACCCTGCCAGAGTGCTTATGTGACAGGAGAAGAACAGCCATGATGGGGTGATCTCTGGGGGAAGATAACAGGGATGAGCACAGAAATGAATGGGGTACTCCCCTGTGTTGTAGATGCAGTGTCCATGGGGATTATCAGTTTCATTGGAAATGTGATTTCAGATCATAATGCATTCATGGTAATGCTGCCTATTGTTACGAACAAGGCTGATTTTCCCCATATAAATGAAAGCAGGGGTTAAGAAATTTAGAATCACTTATTTTTAAAGCAGTGCACATTGGAGATTCTGTTGAACACTTTGTTAGAAAGAACTACTCATGAAACATTAGTGAGGTTTTGAAAGTTTCTATTTGCTTATCCTGTAAAATGGACTTAATCTGGTGACTGAAGCATGCAGGGTAAAACAGCAGGTTTCATTTACTAATGGCTTGTGGGCCACATCTGGCTTGCTGCTTGTTTTTGTATGGCCCAAGAGCTAAGAATGGCTTTTACATTTTTATATGGTTGAAAAAAAATCAGAAGAATATTTTGTGACATCTGAAAATTATATGATATGCAAGTTTCAGTGTCCATAAATAAAGTTTTATTGCAACACAGTCACATTAATTAATTTTCACCTCATCTATGACTGTGTTTGTGCCATGATGGCAGAGCTGAGCAGTTGCAACAGAGACCTTATAGCCTGTAAAGCCTAAAATATTTGCTTTCTGGCCCTCTACAGAACAGGTTTGCTGATCCCTGATCTAGATTTCAGTATAGCTAAAATAACATAACAAATCATAACTATTTTACTGTCTCCCAGGTATAAAAAATATAGATCCCTAGAGTTTGACGTACATTGGATGACAAGGATTGACAAGTATCTGCACTTATCAGTTGAAAATGTGAAATGACAGTATGTGACACATAGTGGGTCTTTTAACTATTATTATTGAATGAATGAAATGACCATGACTTTTGAGGCAGATGGTTTTGGTAATAGGAATGGGAATAGAAACTGGATCATGATATATATATTCTTAAGCTGTTTATCTGGGGAGATGATATTATGCTAATATTTCTTCCTTGGAATGGTGATGGAAACCAAGACAATGTGTAATAGCACTGTTAAATAATGGTGGTGTTCTTAATATTAAGAAATGACCTGGGACTTCCCTGGTGGTCCAGTGGTAAGACTCCGCGCTCCCAGTGCAGAGGGCCCGGGTTTGATCCCTGGTCAGGGAACTGGATGCTACATGCATGCCGCAACTAAGAAGTCCATATGCTGCAACTAAGAAGATCCGACGTGCCTCAACTAAGACCCAGCGCAGCCAAAATAAATAAATAAATTTAAAAAATATTAAAAAAAAAGAAACAATCAAGAATTAATTTCAGGGACCTCCCTGGTGACGCAATGGTTAAGAATCCGCCTGCCAATACAGGGGATACGGGTTCGAGCCCTGGTCTGGGAAGATTCCACATGCCGCGGAGCAACTAAGCCTTTGCGCCTCAACTACTGATCATGTGCTCTAGACCCCGTGAGCCACACTACTGAAGCCTGTGCCACACAAATACTGAAGTCTGTGTGCCACAACTACTGAAGCCCACGCACCTAGAGACTGTGCTCCGCAACAAGAGAAGCCCCAGCAATGAGAAGCCCACGCACAGCAGCGAAGACCCAACACAGCCAAAATTAAATAAATAAATTTATAAAAAACAGAATTAATTTCATTTCTTTTGCAAGTGATGCATATACTCTCAGACTAAAAGGCAACTAATCCTTTTCCCCAAACCTACTGTATCAATAAGGAATATGTTCTGCTGCAACTACTGACAGCCTGGCTAACAGAGGCTTAAACAATAGGTGTTTATTAGTTTGTTTATCTTTTTGACTCAACTATGTTATTAGGGACTTCAGCCTTTTCTATCTTTTCCCCCTTTGTTCTTGGTATGTTGACTGGTAATTTCATGGTTGCACTATAGCTATTGAAGGTTCAGACATAATACCTGTGTTCAGGGATGGAAGAAAGTGCTATGGGGTGGGTTGGGATGGGTTTGGGATAAGTCTTGGGGAGTGTATAAATCTCATCAGAATAAGCAGAAGTTCCCAGAAACCACTGTCTGACTTCTGTTTATGTCCCAATGGCTAGAATTGTGTCATGTGGCCACTCCTAGCTTCAAGAATAAGCTGGGAATGTACTGAAACTTAAATGAAGGCAGGCAGGTGGAAGAGGAATGGCAGGCAGGAATGGCTGTTGGGCTTATCTGCTACACCCACCCATAAATGTAAGAAACATTTGTTTGAGAAAAATTGCTCCATTTTTTTGTTTTGTTTAAATACACTTGAAAAAGATACAAATATTCTTAAAGGCCAATGCCAAAAGGGGAAATAAGCACAGCAAGATTCCACAAGCATCTGCTGACTTAGATACCAGTGGTAGCTATTTCAGAGAATATTGGCCATGTTCGTTTCCAGATTATCCAAAAACACCATGTTTTCTATATTGTACAAGCATAGTTAATAGTTGTATACATTTGGAGAGGAAAGAGGCATTGAATCATCTTTGTGACTTCTGCAAGGCAATTAAACATTTTTGTGCAGAAACATTTCACAGGAAACTGGGACTGGGTGTGAAAAATGTTCATCTGTTTCCATTTTAATTCTCATTCTACAATAAAAATGTAAATCATAGAATGTTGGAGCAAGTGGGCGGGCCTTCACTGACTGTTTAGTCAAAAGCCCTCATTTGTGATTCAAAATGAGCCCCCTTGTGCTGGCCCTATGGGAAGATGGCTGTATCTTACCCGGGACAACAGGACAGAGATGCCTGCTTTTTTACTGTTGCCTTAATGACTTCCCTGAGTTGATACACAATATACAGATCAGTACTTTTCCTTCCTGGGAACCTTCCAATGTACAGCAGCTGGAAACCTATGGAATACCAAGTATTTCTTTCTTCTGTTATTGCTTCTCTGTATCTGTTTGAATTGTGATTTAATTGTGCCCAGGTGCAAGCCCTACTGCTGCTCTGGAATCACTTTTGAGGTGAGGAAACTTTTTGTGTTACCTCTAATCTGATTCACAGGAAATCATAGATGCTAAAGAAATTTAAGAGATTATCCAGTAAACCTCCTTATTTTTTTGGATGAAAAAAGAGAGTCCAAGGTTCGAGTAACACAGATATTTTAGTACCAAATATCTAAGGGTTACACAGATATTTAGTACCAGAATAAAAATTTGGTTCTGGTTTCTTACCCAGTACTCTTCTCGTTGTACCATGTTACAGCAAAGACTGTATTATTTGAGGATGTACATAGAAGCAAAGGCAAAACCAAACAAAATGAAAAGGGATCTTTTTTTTTTTAAACCAATCAAAGTAGTCCATTTCCTTTTTTTTTTTTTAACATCTTTATTGGAGTATAATTGCTTTACAATGGTGTGTTAGTTTCTGCTTTATAACAAAGTGAATCAGTTATACATATACATATGTTCCCATATCTCTTCCCTCTTGCATCTCCCTCCCTCCCACCCTCCCCATCCCACCCCTCCAGGTGGTCACAAAGCACCAAGCACATCTCCCTGTGCTATGCGGTTGCTTCCCACTAGCTATCTGTTTTACGTTTGGTAGTGTATATAAGTCCATGCCACTCTCTTACTTTGTCCCAGCTTACCCTTCCCCCTCCCCATATCCTCAAGTCCATTCTCTAGTAGGTCTGTGTCTTTATTCCCGTCTTGCCACTAGGTTCTTCATGACCTTTTTTTTTTTTTCCTTAGATTCCATATATATGTGTTAGCATACTGTATTTGTTTTTCTCTTTCTGACTTACTTCACTCTGTATAACAGACTCTAACTCCATCCATCTCACTACTGAAAAGGGATCTTGAGATATAAGACCAAGATGAAAATCTATGCTCTTGTCTCTCAGCCGCCCTTTTAGAAACAGCTTTATTGAGGTATCACTGACGTACAATAAACAGCACATATTTCAGGTATACAGTTTGATAAGCTTTGAGTTCTGTGCACAACTACACCACCACACCTAGCCGTATATATATAATACCATGTGAGGTGATAGCTTGAAGCAAGACAGTGAACATATCTATCGCCCTCAAGAGTTGCCTAGTGCACCTTTGTAAATCTCTCTCTTTTAAATATAATATGTCTTTTTTTACTGATTACTCTTAAACTTTGTCTTTTTCACTTTTTTTGCAATTTGATTCTGATGTACTTTGGTATAATTTTGTTCTCATTTCTTTTATCTGGAGTTCATTGAGTTTCTTGGATGTTTGAGTTGATAGTTTTTTTTTAAATCAAACTTGGAAAAATTTCAGCTACAAGTTTTTCAAACATTTTTTTGTCCTCTTTTTATTCTCCCTCTATTTCAGGGCCCCTAGAAACACATATATTAAGGACACTCGAATTCGTCCTTCAGTTCACTGATGCTATGTTACTTAAAAAATTCTTCTTTTCTCTTTGTTTTTCTTTTTGGATATTGGTATGTCTTCAAGTTCACTAATCTTTTATTCTGCAATTTCTTTTCTTCCATTAATCCCATCAGTGTATTTTCATTTTATGCATTGTAGTTATAATCTTTAGAAATTCAGTTTGGGTTTTTAAAAATATCTTCTATGTTTCTACTTAACTTTTTAAATTTATGGATTACAGTTGTAACTCTTTTAATGTCCTTGTCTACTAATGCTAACATTTGTGTCAACTCTGATAGATTTTTCTCCTCAGTTTAGATCATAGTTTCCTGTTTTTTGTAGGCTTGGTAAACTTTGATTGGATTCTAGAAATTTTGAATTTTATTTTGTGGGTTCTGGGTATGCAGTATGTAATTTGTGGAGGAATACTGGCTAAAGAATCAGTGAAACCATCAAAACTTAAATATCATTTACATGCAGAATTTAGTAACATTTGCGTTCATCAAGAATATGTGTAATTTGCACATGATGGTGATAAGAAGGAAAGATTAGCATATTTTTTCAGCTTAGTTGCCATCAAACATAGTGAACTCTAAAATGTACAAAACTGTGGATCATTACACTGTCAAAAATATGGTTTGGAGTTAAAGTTTTGCATAGGGGTATCTTCTGATGGTTCAACTACAATGACAAAAATATTCTGCAGTAGTTACTCAGATTGTATGAATTTATATATTATATGTATATTTATTTATTTTTCAGATAAACATGTTGACATCACACTGTACCTATAGTTTTTTAGCCTTTTTTTTCCACTACCAAGATAGTAGTAATTTACCAGTATTATATTGGCATCTTTCTTTGTCGTCAGAATTTATTGTTGGAGGAGGTTATTGAGAGGATGTGACCACTAATTGACCCTCGAGCTATATCTGGGCAATTGGAGGCTCCTTACCTCTTTCCTTGTCCTTGGAATGTACATCCCATCCACCATTCCCATAGCCAGAGCTGTTTCAAGGAGGTAACCTTGAGAGAATAAGGTGTCTTTGAGACCATCCACTGAACCCAGTTAAGGACTCTGTACAGACTTTTAAGATCCTGGTGGGCAGGTATGGAGATTACTGTCTTGCAGCTGCTCAGGGTCAGCCTCGTAAGTTCCCTTGCTTATTAAAACTGCCACCTGCCAATCTGGAATGGTCTGCCTCTTTCTTCAGTCTCTCCTTGCCCTTCATGTATGGAGGCCAATTTATGAATCAGCATTTATAAAGGTTGTGTAGTAGTCCACTGTAGGTTTTCTCTTATTTATTTAAGCAGTCTTGTATTCCCAAACAAGTTGTGCCCTTTAAATTGTTTTTACTCTTTTAAACAGCCCTATAATGAACATCCTTATGCATATGTCGTTATATTCTTATCCAATTTATTAGGCTAAATTCCCATAAGTTGGGGAATGAAGCCAAACGATAGGATACATATTGCCAAATGTGCCTGAACACCCTCTTAGACAATGGGAGTTATTCAGTTTAAACTTAACCACATCACAAGAAAAATTGATAGCTCATAATTGTTGTAATATTCGTGGCCTTCATTAATTAGGATGTTGCTTGCTTTGCATGGTTATTAAGGATTTGTTTTCACTCTTTTGTGAGATGTCAGATCTTATGCTTTGCTCATTTAAAAAATGGAGTCATTGTCCTTTTAATTTTGATTTGTATGAGTTCTTAATTTATCTCCTGATCATTTATATTGCAAATATTTTTTACATGTGTTATTTTATACTACCTTTCTTATATCTTTGACAGTTTTTAATTAGCACTAAATCAGTATTTTCTTTTGTGATTTCTGACTTTGCCATCATGTTAGAAATATCTTTGCTATCAAAAATTGTCAAAATTTTGTATACATTTAAACAGTTTTGTCATTTAGTTTTATATTTAAGTTTTAATAAATCTGGAATTCAAAAAATGTAAGATGTAAGATCTGCCTATTTATTTTTAATTAGTGTCTGGCCAGTTTTCCTAATATCATTTATTGAATAATGCATCATTTCTCCTCATAATTTGAAATGACATTGTGTCATTTAATATATTCTCAACTAGGTTTTATAGTAAATATGTGTTTAAGTATAACCATATACTTCCTAATATATTTTCTCAACATTTCTTCTCAGACTTTCTACCTGGGATTGTCTTCTTTCTGATGAAGTACATCTTTTAGAGTTTTTAAAAAATTTTCAGTCTTTGAAGGTAATCTACATATTTTGTTATATGTAGAACTTTGTTTTAGCAAGATAGTTCCACTGGTTTTATATTACTTGAGTTTGGCAGTTGTTTTCTCTTAGCATGTTGTAATTATGTTCTGTAACCCATTGTTGTTATTGAAAAGTCAGTTGTCAATCTGATTATCGTTCCTTTGTTGGTGCATTGTCCTTTCTTTCTGGCTGTATTTAATTTATTTTCCCTCTTCATGCTCTGTAGTTTCACTGTGATGTGTCTGGGAGTGTATTATTCTGGAAGTGTATGTGAACATGGAGTACACTAAGCTTTTTGGATCTGAGAAGTGGAGTCTTATTTGGTAAAGTATTAGCCATTACCAGTCCAAAATGGAACTTGCTTGGACATATATTAGACCCTCCCACTGTATACTCCATGACTCAACCTTTTAAAATTTTTATTTTCTTGGAAAGATGCCTTTGTTATATTTTTCCTAACTTTACGAGATATTATATAATTGACATATAACATTGGGTATGTTTACGATGTACAATGTGATGATTTCACATACATATATATTGCAAAATGATTACCACAATAAAGTTAGATAACACATCTATCACCTCACATAGTTACCTTCTTTTTATTTTTTTGTGGAAAGAACTTTGAAGATTTACTCTCTTAGTAATTTCAAGTATACAATACAGTATTGTTAAGTATAGTCATCATGTTGTACATTAGCTCTCCAAAACTTATTCATCTTATAACTGGAAGTTTGTATTCTCTGACTACCTTCACCCATTTCACCCACCCCCTTGTCACTGGCAACTACCAATCTACTCTCTGTTTCTGTGAATTCAGATTTTTGGACTCCACATATTCAGTATTTCTTTCTCTGATTTATTTCACTCAGCATAATGCCCTCAGGGTTCATCTATGTTGTCCCAAATGGCAGGATTTCCTTCTTTTTAATGGCTGAATAATATTCCATTGTATACATGTTCATTTTCTTAATCCATTTATCAATTGACAGATGCTTAGTTTATTTCCATGTCTTGGTTATTGTAATAATGGTGCAATAAACATGGGAGTGAAGATAATCTCTTAGAGATAGTGATTTCATTCCTTTGGATATATACCCAGAAGTAGAATTGCTGGATCAAATGGTAGTTCTGTTTTTAATTTTTTGAGGGACTTCCATACTGTTTTCCATAGCGGCTGTACCGGTTTACATTCCCACCAACAGTGAACTAGGGTTCCCTTTTCTTCACATACTTGCCAATACTTATCTCTTATCTTTTTGATAATGTGATAGTTATTCTAAGAGGTGTGAGGTGATATCCCATTGTGGTTTTGATTTTCATTCCCTGATGATTAGTGATGTTGAGCACCTTTTTATGTACCTGTTGGCCATTTGTATATCTTCTTTGGAAGAATATCTATGCAGGTCCTTTGCCCATTTTAAATTAGATTATTATTATTTTTAAATTTTTTTGCTATTGAGTTCTATGAGTTCCTTATATATTTTGGATAATAACCCCATTTCAGATATATGGTTTGCTAATATTTTATCCCATTCCATAGGTTGTCTTTTCATTTTGTTGCTGATTTCCTTTGCTGTGTAGAAGCTTTTTAGTTAGATGCCGTCCCACTTGTTTATTTTTGCTTTTGTCGCATGAGCATTTGGGTTAATATCCAAAAAAAATCATTGCTAAGACTAACTTCAAGGAGCTTTTTCTCTGTGTTTTCTCTAGAAGCTCTGTGGTTTCAAGTCTTGCATTTAAGTCTTTAATCCATTTTGAGTAAGTTATTTTGAGTGTTATAAGATAGGGACCCAGTTTCATTCTTTTGCATATGGCTATCCAGTTTTCCCAACACCATTTATTGAAAATATCTTTTTTCCATTGAGTATTCTTGACTTTCTTGTCAAATATCAATATTAGTTAACTGTATATGCAGTGGTTTATTTCTGGGTTCCCAATTCTGTTCCACAGATCTGTGTGTGTGTTTTCATTCCATTGCCAAATTGTTTTGGGTACTATAACTTTATAATATAGTTTTAAATCAGGAACTGTGGTGCCTACAGATTTGTTCTTCTTTCTCAAGTTTTCTTTAGATACTTTGAGGCTTTTCAGGTTCCATAAGAATTTTAGGATTGTTTTTCTATTTCTGTGAAAAATGCCATTGGAATTTTGATAGGGATTGCATTGAATCTATAGATGGCTTTGGATAGTATGGACATTTAAGCAATATGAATTCTTCCAATTCATGAGCATGGGATATCTTTCCATTTTTCTGGTGCTTTCTTCAGTTTCTTCCATCCATGTCTTATAGTTCTCAGTGTAGAGATCTTTCATCTCCTTGGTTAAATTTATTCCTAAGTAATTTATCGTTTTGATGCCATTGTAAATTGGATTGTTTTCTTTATTTTTTTCAGGTAATTCATTGCTAGTGTACAAAACACAGCTGATTTTTGTATGTTGATATTGTATCCTGCAACTCTACCAAATTCATTTATTAGTTCTAATAGTTTTTTGGTGGAGTCTTTAGGGTTTTCTATATGTAAGATCATATTATCTGAGGACAGAGATAATTTTACATCTTTCTTTCTGATTTGGATGCCTTTTATTTATTTTTCTCTCCTGGTTACTCTGGCTAGAACTTCGAGTATTATGTTGAATAGGAGTGGTGCGAGTGGGCACCCTTGTCTTGTTCCTGACCTTAGAGGAAAAGCTTTCAACCTTCCACCATTTAGTATGATATTAACTGTGGACTTGACATATATCTCCTTTATTACATTGAGGTACATCCTTCTGTACCCAATTTGTTGAGAGTTTTATCGTGAAAGGATGTTGAATTGCATTAAATGCTCTTTCTGCATCTATTGAAATAATCATTTGATTTTTATCTTTCATTCTGTTAATGTGATGTAACACGTTTATTGATTTGTGTGTATTGAATCCTCGTATCCCAAGGGTGAGTCCCACGTGATCATATTGTATGATCTTTTTAATGTGCTGTTGAATTCAGTTTGCTAGTATTTTCATGGGAATTTTTGTATTTGTATTCATCAGGGGTATTGGCCTGTAGTTTTCTTTTCTTGTAGTGTCCTTATCTGGCTTTGTGTTCAGGGTAATGCTGGCCTCGTAAAATGAGTTTGACTGTATTCCCCACTTTATAGTTTTGAAAGAGTTTGAGAAGAATTTTGGTATCTACTCTTCTTCAGATGTTTGGTGGAATTCATTAATGAATCGTCCTAGTCCTAGGCTTTGTTGTTGTTGGGAGGTTTTTGATTACTGATTCAGCTCCTTACTCATTATTCTGTTCAAATTTCCTGTTTCTTCATGATTGAGTCTTTGTATGATTGAGTAGGTTGTATGTTTCTAGGAAGTTTTCCATTTCTTCTAGGTTGTCCAGTTTATTGGCACATAATTGTTCATAGTAGTGTCTTTGATTTTTTGTATTTTTGTAGTGTCAGATCTGAGCACTGGTTGCTATAAACCCTGTCCTCTCCCCTGTCTCTATCTGATCCCCAGTGCTTGGGTCCAGCAGGTTCCCCCTGCTTTGTGAGACCTGAGTGGGCCTCCTGGAAAGTGTCCTGCAAAGCTGGGGAAGTCACATGTCCACCTTGGGATCTCTTCTAACAACTGAAGAAAATGTAGGCCCTCTTAGTGTGATGCTGTGCCAGCCTGAGGGAGGGGCAATGTGTTCAAAGTGAAACCTCTCCTCTTACCCTTCTAAGGTGGTCTTTCTTGGTCTCTGTGGTCCAGGGGTGTGTTTCAGCCTTACCCCCAGGGTTCTGGGTTATTCACAGTGGCAAGCTATCTATGGATAGATGCTAGATGGTCTTCTTGCGTCAGGGACTGAGGTCAAGAACAACCTATGTCACCATCTTGATGATGTCATTAACCTGGGTTTCATTATTTTCATCTCTTATCTCTCTAGATTTCATTTTAGGTCATTTTAAGTATCTATTTTGTTGTCTACTAATTCTCTTTTTAGCTGTGTTTTATTTTATCCCTTCATTGAAGTTTTAATTTCATTTATTTTAATATTTATTTCTAGAATTCTACTTGGTTCCAATTCTGTGTGCCTAATTACTCTTTCTGGGCTCTTGTTTCTTTCTCATATTTTCAAGCCTCTCTTTTATTTATTTAAATTATATTCAATATGGTTATTTTATTTTTGGTACTTGAGAATACCATTTGCAGATCTTTTTTGGGTCTGTTATATGTTTCTCACTCATAATGCATTATTTTCCTTGTGTGTTTAGTAACTTTTCTTTCTACTGTGGTCTCTTCTTTTTCTTTGGAATTTTATCTCTGGGAAATAGATGAGCTCTGGATTGACACTGGGTTCCTCTAGGAAGGGTTAGCATTGGTTTCTGCCAGTTGCTTAGTGGAACTACCAAATTGGGACCACCTTGAGTTAAATTCTCTGCTTGAGGATTTTTGTTCTCAAAGGTGGTGTGAATTCGGACTGTATATAAACTCATGTGCAAACTAGCTTGTTATTAATTATCAGGGGATTTTTTTTACCCCCTCTATCTAGTAATAAAGCAAAAACAGTCAAGATTTGGCCATCCCTTTTTGTGCAGTGGGGCTCATTTTGCTGAGACCGAGGTGCTCCAGCTTTATGTGTAGTTTTATTTGTTTGCTCATTTTTAATAAGTTATAATTTATTTACAACAGAATGGGCATTGATTGCAGATCAATTGGGAAAACACGGTGTTTTCAATAAATGGTTGCTGCAACAATAGGTTTTCCATACATTACGTTCCATAATGTAATGAGATCTTATATCACAGCATAAACAGTAGACCCTAGGAATGAGCTTCTTTCCATTGAGATCCATGTGGTCATCAAAGCAGACGCTTAAGGTCCCTACGGTTCAGCAGAAACCTCAAGATAAAAGCCAGTTTTTTTTTTAACATCTTTATTGGAGTATAATTACTTTACAATGGTGTGTTAGTTTCTGCTTTATAACAAAGTGAATCAGCTATACATATATCCCCATATCTCCTCTCTCTTGCCAATCAAAATCCCAATAGAGAGTCTCATGAAATACCACAAACTGATCTTAAAATTCTCACAGAAGAGCCAAAGATTAAGAAGAGTTATGGGGGTGAAATATACAGCATAAGAGATATGGTTAACGACATTGTAATAACTTTGTATGGGGACAGGTGGTTACTATACTTATAGTGGAGATCATTTTGTAATGTATTTACATGTTGAATCACTATGCTGTACACCTGAAACTAACACAATATTGTATGTCAACTATTATTTCAATAAAAGAAAAAGAAGAGCTAAGATAAGTTTGAAATACAAAAAAAAAAAAAAAAAAACCAGTTTTGGTGTCTGCTTATCTGCCTAAGCCTGTTTTCACTGCATTTTTGGGCTTTGTATCTTACTTTCTTACCTGCTCAGTTTTACATTGAATTGCATTTAAAAAATATTTCATAATTTTATCCAACACGTTACTGTTTCAACCCTGAGAGGGCTGTTCATCCACTCTCATCCACCATAGTGCCATAAATGGAAATTCTATTTCTCTTTATTTACTCTTTAATCTTTTCCCTGTATTTTTGACATTCACTTTGATAATAAGAAACTTCAATGCAACTATAAAGTGAGACTTTCTGGTGTTTAAATACTAACTGGGAGTATTTGAAACTTATGGAAATAACTTTATTTCTGAACCATGACAATATTTTAAAAATAGATGAGTTTCCAGCCCCTAGCTCTCTTGGTAAACTTAACATTGACTTCTAAATATTCATTTATTTCCATGTTGACTTTCTATTTCTTTCTTTTTTAGTATTAACAAATGATTTTGTTTTAAGTTTATTATTTATTTTTGACTGCATTGGGTCTTCGTTGCTGCGTGCAAGCTTTCTCTAGTTGCGGTGAGCAGGGGCTACTTTTCGTTGCGGTGCGTGGGCTTCTCATTGCGGTGCGTGGGCTTCTCATTGTGGTGGCTTCTCTTGTTGCGGAGCAGGGGCTCTAGGCGCATGGGCTTCAGTAGTTGTGGCACGTGGGCTCAGTAGTCGTGGCTCGTGGGCTCTAGAGCACAGGCTCAGTAGTTGTGGTGCACGGGCTTAGTTGCCCCGCGGCATGTGGGATCTTCCCGGACCAGGGCTTGAACCCATGTCCCCTGCATTGGGAGGCGGATTCTTAACCACTGCGCCACCAGGGAAGTCCCAGCAAATGATTTTTAATTAAAGATAGAGAGCATCCATCCTCCATTAGCTCAACCCTTGATGAACTTTTGTTTTCCCTGCCACACAGTCATACTTTAATGCTAACGATTTTTATTATTTAGGCAGGAGCATTAAAATCATCAGTTCCCTTCAAAAGACCTCATTTAATCAACTGCATTAGTAACCTACTTAATGCAATCATAGGCTAATTGAGTGAAAAAGAGAAAACCAATACATTATGCTGGTTAAGCTATTAAAATCTGTAGGGTTTGATGGGAAAACAGAATTAAATTATAAATTCTTTGTTATATACTCTACTTCAGTTCTTTCTTCCTCAGTGGGAGAGAATCTGTATTATAGCATTATTAGTATGTAAAATACTTAATGGTGCCTGTAAGTGTGCACACCTACATTTACAGTATTTTTATTCATGCTATACTTTGGCGTAAAGAACTATCTACATTTAAAAACATATTAAAGATAGTTTAAGACAGGAGATTAGAAAGACAGTAAGCTGATGAGATTATTCTTCTTAAGAATTTTTTTTCAGGTCACACTGGGAGAAGGTATATTTGATATTTTCCTCCAAACTATTGGTTATTTTAAGATTACGTTAGCTAATTTCTCATAGGAGTACATCTTTCTTAGGTGGTCAAAAGCATCGTTATATCACTAAGCACATTACTATAAAGTGAAGAGCATTTTAAAGTTTGGGTATCTTACTGTTCTGATATATTGAGTTAGTTTAGCACAAACTTCCAGATAGATATGAAAGGCCAGAGGAGGGTTTTCTCTACCTGCCTATGGTTTTCACCCAAAGGTCTTCAACATTGGCTTTGGTATTGCTTAAGAAGGTATTTCAAATGCTACCCTTGCCTTGGAGAGCCATCTGAAATATTTGCAGAGTGGTCCTTTTGTTCTGCAGGTAATCTAGTCCAGACGTGGTGCCCCAGCTGGGTTAGGTGATCTTTTGTGCTCTGTAGCTTCCTATAGGAAGCACGGGTCATGTAATCCTGATTTCTAAGTGTCTCTCCCACTAGATTACCAGGTCCTTTGCTCTGCAAGGTATCATGCACATAATAGGCATGCAATAAATGCCTATTAAGTAACTGAATATATGAATGCTTAGACTTTTTTGGGGAATGAGTTTCCTGTAGTCTTTCTTTTGTCTCTCTCTTGCCCTTATCTCAGAATGACCCCTAAAGAAAACTAAATCTAGAGAAATCCTTTATCATTTTCAGTATGGATTTGCTGGCCAAAAGAAGGTTTCAAACTCAGATTTGTGCCTATTTCTTGGAAACTGGCATTTGACTCTGCATTAATACTCATTTTTGGCTTTTGCAACATGTGAAACTAAAACCACATGCCAATTCTTCACTTACTTGGTGAAAAGGAGCTGTGCTGTCATATTATTAAGGCCCTTTACAGTTAGGTTTTATAAGTTTGTTTTATGTGATGAATCTTGATTCTTGCTTTAACTTTTTTTAACTCGCACTTCGATTCTACACATATTTTGTCATGCATGGAACACTGAATATTCCATGTGAGACATGAAGAGTTAAGAATTAGACTCTCCTTATTCATATTTTAGAACTAATGGACAAGGAGGTGGTTGAAGTTATATCCAAGGTAGAGATGCTCTCTGGAAATGAAGGCATGTGTTTGTCATTAACCTGTTATAATTAAAGCACTAGGGAGGAGCCAGTACTCTTTCTCCACCTGTGAACACCTTTATCCCAGAAGGCAGGGCTAGGAATTTCCTAGGTTGTTTAGGTTTCTTTGTTCCCCTATTCAACAAATATTAATCGAACATCTGGCACATGCTAGGACTGTGCTTGGGGCTTGGAATCAGTACTTCTGC
Source organism: Balaenoptera acutorostrata (assembly GCF_949987535.1). Taxonomy (NCBI): domain Eukaryota; kingdom Metazoa; phylum Chordata; class Mammalia; order Artiodactyla; family Balaenopteridae; genus Balaenoptera; species Balaenoptera acutorostrata. Next base: position 93,881,273 of record NC_080069.1, read on the forward strand.
AGTTGTTTTCTCACTGCTGGGGAAGGGCAGACATTGTTACCACAGTGTCTGGCATATGGTAGAAACTCCATACATATTAGTTTTTGTGATTGTTATTATTCAAGTAGTCCCACATTGTGCACAGCCCAACAATGTCAGTTATACTGTGATTCCATCTCAGAGGCTTGGACAGAGGGTAACCAGATTTCAAGAAGAAAATGTGGGAACTCCACTGTATTTATTTATTTCAAATTATTTATTTCAAAGAGAACCCCTGCCCCAGGAAGAGCAACAACCCACATTTGCTGAGTCAGTGCAGCAACTTCAGGGGAAGTCCAGTAAAATTGGAGGCCCCTTGGGGGCCAGTCCACAGCAGGAAGTGTAGTAAGGATCTTTGTAGACAGTATCATCCAGCCCTCCTCACTGCTGCTCAACTGTGCAGGGCCCCTCATCCATTCACTGCAGGCAACAGCAGCAGGTGCCCTGGCTCTCTGTCCATTTCCCTGCTCCATGCTGCCTACCTCTCATAGTAGCCCACACTTCATCCAGGTGGTCTAATATGCTTTAGTATATTTTAGTATCTTTATTTTGTTATTGCTTATTTCTCTTTTAGGAGATGCTCTTACTTACTTCTTTTGGGAGATCTTTTCTTTTCTTTTATACCTTGATGGCAAATTGGAATTCCAAGACCTAATTCAATTTGTGATACTGGTGCCTTAATTTATGAGCCTCCCACTTTAAAGGAGCATTTGGATTCAATATGGGGCTACCGTCTTAATATGAATATTTTGGTTCTGAGATTCTGCCCTAAAAATCATACCAGTGTGCTAAACTGTTAGTGACGTTTTAGGCATGCTAATCTTGGTTTATGAATTGATGTCACAGGGAAGGAGTGAGTCAGATTCCAGTCACTACTTTTTCATGTCTATAGTACCTCCTATGTAATGTTCCCCCACACATGACTTTTCATTGTGAACTTTCAAAATAAAGTCATGTTCTGCTTTTTTTTTTTCTATTTGAAATAAACAAAAAACCAATTTAGCAGTAGGGAAGAAACTTTATTAATGAAATGACAACATATTTTTTAGAAGGCTCAAATTAAGGAAAACTGTTGGATACTCACCAACCACAGTGATGTTCTATCAAAAAACAGAGTGAATTAAAATTATGATCATATTTTTAGCACATTATCAGATATGTCACCTATAGGGATTCCCATGTGCAGTGGTGATATTGTCCAATAAAATATGTCACTTTAATATGTTTTATATTGTTTTAAGTAAAAACTTGTTTAAAAGAAAACATGCATGTAATCTCAGCATTTTCCTGCACATTTTTAAGATTATCAAATTTTCAAGTCACTCCCCCATCTTTATTTTCAGTATTAAATGCCCTTGTTCAATTTAATTCAAACATTGATTGCACATTTACTATGTGTCAGTTATATCTTTCTCCCTTTTCTAAGCTCCAATAAAACGTGCTGTCTGAACCACTTATATGGCACTGATGTATTTTGTTTTTTTGAGTTTGTCTTATCTACTCGACTACATTTCAAGATCTTGAAGGTTAGGGAATTATATATTTTTTATTCCCTTTACAGTGTCTAATACTTATGTACACAGTAGGCAGTCAGTAAATATTAGCTGATTGGATTATGGATTAAATGAGTTAATCTGTGTAACAGCACTTAGAACAATTCCTGGGACATGATAAGCAATGTTTGTGACTGGTTAGTAAAATATGAAATTATTAACTAAATAAAAAATATTCCTGAGGCTGGTATATTTTGGGAAGTGTAGTTAGGGTCTGACATGATGTTGGGCACACAGAATGGACAATAAATTTTTGGTAAATTATTCAATTGAAGATTCATATAAATCTATATAGTAGTAAGTTCACTGAGAAATTAGATCTGTTAGGAGATCTGTTTGGAGTCAACCAGACAGGACTTCAGTCACTTGGTAGAAATATTTGGGCCAAGGAAAAAGTATAGTGGGGATTAATCAGAAGGTGATAGGAAAAAGGATAATTTATCCTTGGCTGAGCATATGTTGATAAGAGTAAGGGATGTTGGAATGAACTAGAGAGGAGGACTGGGTTTCCTTCCTGGTTAGGACAGGTGGGTGGGTGGGTGGAGAATCAAGTGCTGGGAGGTAGTCAGTTCTACCTACCAATGTTCAATCTTAGATTCTATCCAGTAATGACTCTCAGCTGGCATTGTGGAGGAGGGGGTAAGGAATCTAATGCAGAGCAGAGCAGGACCAGATGCCCGAGGGTACCCCAAAATATAGTCTCAGTTGCAAGGGTAGAGTCAGATCTGGATGGGGTCATTCTAGTTGGCATCTGCTGGGGAAGTTGGTCCCTGTGCTCACACCATCATCTTTTTTGGAAGAGCTCAGTTCTTATTATTTATCATAAGTTAATGTGTCCTGAGGCCTGAAGGCATCAATTGATGGGCACCACAAATTGAATCAGACTTTCATATTCAGAGTAGTTGGTTACCAGCAAAAACAGAATCTGATACAAATTTTAACATCTAACAAAATTCTTTTCCATTTCCTTGGTGTTAATAGATGTGGATATATTGAAGGCTGATACGATTCTCTCTCTCTTTTTCTCTCTCTCTCTCTCTCTCTCTCACACACACACACACACACACACACACACACGTCTGTGTGTGTACATGCACATCCAACACATTTAATTTTTTTTTAGCTTTTTTGTTAGAGCTTCAGCTGCAGCACGTTTGTCTTTGAAATTGAATGCACTGCTTTTTGTTTTTTGTTTTTTTTTAAATCCAAACTAAAATTAAAATTTCCTTTTATACTTTTAACTGGTTATGTGCCTCATCTGTTTGTGAGAACACATTTGCATGAATATCCTATATCCTATATTCAAAGTCTTTTATTACTTCTACTCTGGCTTCCAGCAATAAATACAGTCTTCACCAGGTTCTTTGGAAACCCAGATGCTAAATCCCATACTAAAAAATCTGTCCTATTGTCAAGCCATCTGGCTTTGGAGTTTTGGCCTCTCTGTTGCTCTGTACATAAGCCTTTGCTTACTCTGCTTTAGATCACCATAAGATTCCTGACTGGCAGCTTTTGTTTTACTTCTTTGCATGAGTATGGGCACAAGTCTTTCCCAGAGTGTGTTGCCATGAGATGGCTGAGGCCAGACCACAACACTGACAAAACTAATGATGATTCAAAAACAGTGGAAGGGAAGTTTTCAACATAGAGTGTAACCTAAATAACTTCTAGATGAGGATTCTCTTATCTTCTGTAGGCCTGGATCCAGAGTGTTGGGTCCCTGATGGTGTCCTCAAGGCTGGTGACACTTTGGAGGCCAGATCTAATTACCAGATAGATAAAGGATTTTATCTTTGCCTCACTTCTCAACCCTCATTTTCTGCCCCAGGATCTGCTCTTTCTGTGAACAATTGGCAGCTAAAATATTTACTCCTTTTAAGGAAATCCCAAAGGCAAGTGATCTTGACCAGTGGCTCTCACCAGGATAATTATACCAAATTACAATAGTCCAGCATCACCACACATAGGGGTTTTCAGGTTTAAGTAACATGGCATATCAGAGGAAGTTGTCCATATTGAGCCGTGCTGAGTTCAGTTTAATTTGCTTTTAAAGCAGTTGAATATCATACCTGCTGCCTTTCTGCTGTTGTGGGAGTCTCATATCCTTATCTACATAAGCAATTCTCAGTACACCTGCCTTTTCCTATCCCTGAACCCAGCCATTTCCCTGGGAAAAACAATGGTATTATTTAAATCCATGTATAGGAAAGAAATAGTACTCTAAAAATAAATAGTAAAGCCTTAGAGACATAATCCTGGCAAAGGCCTTTTTACAATAATCCATATCACCAATAGAAATTGTATCTTCTCAGACTAAATATCTACATTTGTGTTATTTCACCATTTCCCCCAAGAATTATGCGTGAGAGCATTTAATTAACCGAAGAGCTCATCTGAGATTATTTTTCCTTAAAAAAGATAGAATCAATCACAAAGGTGAATTCAGGTCTTCTTTAGAGAGACCAAGATGACCTGCAGCTACTTGACCAGCTGTTCTGTTTTCCTTCCTCCTTTTTGCTTCTTTCTGCTTTCGCTTTGTCCACTTTCCCCCTGTGAACTTCCTGTCCATCCGTGGATTATGTTAATGGGGACTAAACTAAGGGACCAACTTGCCACAGCAATTCCCTCTCTCTCTCTTTTGGATCTTTTTATTATGGAATATTTCAAACATCCATCATCGAATAGTAAAATGCACCTTCATGTACCCATTAACCTTTGCTCATCTTATTTCATCTGTTCTCCCCACATCTTTATTTTTTGGTAGCATATTTAAAGCAAATCCATATTATTTCACCCATAAATACACCAGTATGTTTACAATAGATAAGGACTTAAAAACACTGCTACACAGTAACAAAGATTTTATATTATCTGATTAAACAATACCTCTGAAAAATTTCATATTTGTCTCCAAAGTGCCTTTTTACAGTTGTTTTATTTGAATTAGGATCCAAACAGGGTTCATACATTACATTTGTTTGCCATCTTTCTGAAGTCTCTTGATCTCTAAAAGCCCTCACTCCACTTTTTCATGCTGTTTATTTCTTAAAGAAACCAGGACATTTTTACTGTGACATTTTTCCTGTACAGTTTTTCTTATTTTGAAGTTGGCTCATTGCATCCTCATGCCGTCGTTTAACATCATCCTCAATCTTGTTTTTTGTAGACTGGTAACTTGATCTAGAGGCAACTAGATTTAGATTCAATTATTGGGCAAGAATAATTCACAGATGGTGAAGCACAGAAGGACTGTTTTTTCTACTTTTCATACTATTTTAAGGTTGGTTACTGGGTTCAGGTGATTTAAACCAGAGTGTGTAATGTAAAGTTCACCATCAACCTGTCACTTAATGGTCTTAGCTTCCATTGGTAACTGAGGTCCAGTTCCTTTATTCATTATTATTTACATAAAGGGTGATTTTTCTAGTTCTGTTATTTCTTTTGCATTATTAGCAGGTATTCTTCTGTGACGAAGAACTTTCCTTCATCATCTCTTTGGTTTATAAAAACATTTACTAATCCTGATGGAGCATATAATGCTTTTGCTCTTGGCAGGCTGCCTCTCCCAGAATCTGCTCTGAAGGCCCTTCCCAGCTCGATGAGCCTGATGGAACACGCCAGCTGCTCCCTCACATCTCACCACTGATCGGTGGCTCCCCTCCTCCCACCATCTTCTATTCCTTGGCAGTCTATTTTTATAACCAACTGGTGCTCAGAGGGAAGCATGGAGCCTTTTGACAAAAGAGGCTTTCCTAGCCAAAACTATGGGGTGGGACTTTTCAAAACACTCTCACACCTGTGAAGATTGCCTGCATTCATTTTGTTGCCTGCACGTTCTTGACACGTGTGTTGCAGTCCCCAGCATTGGGTGTTTTGTGAATTTTCAGGGTGTTGCTGAGTAGGCAGGCATGACATGAACTTTGCATCGTTGTTTAATACTGTCTGGAAAGCTCCCTGCTCAGGAACCCTGGAGCCGAGCCTGTCAGCCTTCTGCTTTGTGATTTCTCTATGTGGGAGGACTCCATTTGCTGTGGGCTTATAAAAAGTGCCTCGATCTGTAGCTAAAGAGAAAATTCATTGCTCTATTAACAAGTAAATGTGACTCATAAATTCATATTCTGTATTGGTGCAAGTAAAAAAGAGGACAAAAATCTGTATCTTCAAATTCAGCTGCTAATTTCATAAAGTCCTTAAACATATTTTCTTTCCCTCCAGAATGGAGCAGTTAACAAGGAACGCTCTCAAAAACTAGTTACATTTTTATCCAGATTCTTCCCCAGTACACTGGAAAGCCACAGCATATTTCATTACAATTCCAGATATTCTGACATTACACTCCTTTCTTCAGATTCTCCCTTTGAAAGAGTGGTTGAAAGACTTGCTGTACAGAGATGAAATCCTCTCTCCTATCCCTGAATCAGTTTTATAGAGTTTGCTCCATGGGCAAATTGAGTTCCACCTTTTTATGCTCTAGGATAGCTTTTAAAACATGAGCTCCAGGGTTTTCAGTGCACTTATCCATTGCTATATTTGAATTAAATTGAAAAAAAATTCCAAGAATTTTGATTTCTATGTGTTTTTAAAATATTTTTCTATGAATTTCTTTAGGTTAACACTTAGTATGAGTTGAGAAGGATTGATGGCTCTGCCATTGCTTGACCAATAATTATATATGTTGAAAGCCTTTGAGCAAGGTAAATATCTTCTTTTCCAGTTGCCTTTTTCCCAGAGTCTCCCCATCTGAGACAGTTGGAAAAGGCATGAAAAATGAATGTGACAGGAAGTGGCTTTAGCTCCCTGACACGCCGATATTCTGGAACTGCTTGAGATTTATTGAAGCAGAATCAGTGGCAAGAAGTATCCAGTGCTGCCAACATGTCCAGTGGGCTAAGGTACTATAAATCTATGGAATAAATAGCTGCATAGTGGTATTTTTTCACCTATTTATTAACTGGTAGATAAGTCTCTTTGTTGCCATGGCAACATGAGAGTGGAGAAAGGAAATAGTTGGCAGGTTGTTACAAAGTATCAAACTTCTTTTACTCCTTCCTACATTCAATTTTTTTCCGTTTTGTGGGCTTGCGGCTCTACTGGCAAGTGTATTTTTGAAAAAGGCATTGTTTAGGAATTCTCAATGTCACCTATGGCATCTGAGGGGCTCTACAGAATGCCCCTAAATACTGAAGCTCTTACCCTATAGGAGCTCACATTAAGAGCTGTGAGACTTGACATCTCACAAGACAGAGAGGGACCTGGGAGGATTACTTAGGGATAAAAAAAATTTTCCTTTGAAAATTGTCCTTTGATTAAGAAAAGAGAAATGGATTTTCTGTAGCAGAGTCTTAATACCTAAAATTGGATTTTCCTAAATACAGTAGTATTAGGACTCTAATTTATAATAAGAGTGTTCATGTATCCTTTTCAAAGAACTTTCCCATCCTCTTCCATACTAAGCTTTTCTAATTCCACTGTGATAAAGGTAAGCCTTATCTCTACGTTCCAGACAGAGATGCTGAAGCAGTAAGTGTAGATGAGTAGGTACAGAGCTACAAGCATGATTAGTGTTTTCTGTATCTTAAACCTGGGCCCAGTCTGTTAGGATTTTCTTGTTCCCTTCTTCCCAACCAGGATACACTGAGTATAAATATTCATTGGTGATGCTGAATAAATTTTGAATGGTTTACACAGGGTGTAACTTTCGGTTATGTTTCAATATCCAGTCACACTCCAGGTTCAGTTTCCTTTGACTCACTGTAAAAGATTGGATGCACTTGTAATCTCATAATTTTTTGTTTGGTTTGTTTAAATCAAGGTTCAACAATTCAAATGCTTACAGGGCTGAGGCTGTGTAATTTAGTGTAATAGAGTGGTTGTGTGGCTTGTGGCTAATTGGAATCTCTACTTAGTATTCAAATTAAAAAAAAATTAGAGCAAGGTTCAACCCTTTGTCTGGGTTGAATTCAACCAGCAGTTTCAAGACTGGCATCTCCAGAAACATTTAAATGCTTGAAAAATTATTTGCTTAACAAAAAAATATGACTCAACTATTTATATTACTTTCTTAAACATTGACAATTATACTGAATTGAAATTATTGGAATATTTGAAATATATAATTTTCTTAAATGTTGAGAGAACATAATTAATTATGCACTTTAAAAGTCACACATTTCTTGCAAATCAAAACTACAATGCTATATCATCTCACACCGGTCAGAATGGCCATCATCAAAAAATCTAGAAACAATAAATGCTGGAGAGGGTGTGGAGAAAAGGGAACCCTCATACACTGTTGGTGGGAATGTAAATTGATACAGCCACTGTGGAGAACAGTATGGAGGTTCCTTAAAAAACTAAAAATAGAACTACCATATGACCCAGCAATCCCACTACTGGGCATATACCCTGAGAAAACCATAATTCAAAAAGAGTCATGTACCACAATGTTCATTGCAGCTCTATTTACAATAGCCAGGACGTGGAAGCAACCTAAGTGTCCATCGACAGATGAATGGATAAAGAAGATGTGGCACATATATACAATGGAATATTACTCAGCCATACAAAGAAATGAAATTGAGTTATTTGTAGTGAGGTGGATGGACCTAGAGACTGTCATACAGAGTGAAGTAAGTCAGAAAGAGAAAAACAAATACCGTATGCTAACACATATATATGGAATCTTAAAAAAAAAAATTGGTCATGAAGAACCTAGAGGCAAGACGGGAATAAAGACACAGACCTACTAGGGAATGGACTTGAGGATACGGGGAGGGGGAAGGGTAAGCTGGGACAAAGTGAGAGAGTGGTAGTGTATATATGGACATATATACACTACCCAATGTAAAATAGGTAGCTAGTGGGAAGCAGTCGCATATCACAGGGAGATCAGCTCCGTGCTTTGTGACCAGCTAGAAGGGTGGGATAGGGAGGGTGGGAGGGAGGGAGACGCAAGAGGGAAGAGATATGAGTATATATGTATATGTATAACTGATTCACTTTGTTATAAAGCAGAAACTAACACACCATTGTAAAGCAATTATACTCCAATAAAAATGTTAAAAAAAAGAAAGTCACACATTTCAGAGGGAAATGACATGCCTCAGTATTGGGTATAATAAGGCCAAGTGCCTCAGTCTTTAAAATTATCCTAAGAAAATTACTTAAGAAAATACTGGTTATTATTGCCTTGAATTTCCAAAATTTTCCTAGTCTTATATGCCTCTGTCCCTCCTTCCCTTCTTTTCTTTCTTCCTTCTCTCTCCCCTCCTTTTTCTCTGTCTTTCCTTCCCTTTTCCTTTCCTTTTCTCTCCTCTCTTCTCCCCTTCCTTCCTTCCTTCCTTCCTTCCTCTCTCCCTCCCTCCCTTCCTGTAGTAAAACTACTTTTAGTACTATTTTTCATAAACACACATCAGATATTCTAAGATGTCTTTCCTGGAGCAATCCATATAACTTGGAGACCCCAGTAATCTTGCAGTAAACTTTAGGCGGTAGACAAATGTCATCCTGGGACATTTCTTTGTTGCTTTCATGTTGGGGTCCTTATATTCTGTATCCTGTGTTTTCCTATTTTTGGGCTAACTCCCTTGTTTTGCTGTATTACATTTTCCAGTAACTTCCTGAGAAAAAGTGTGTAGAAGGTAACTTTATATTTTTGTATAATTGTAAATGCTTATATTCTATCATCACACTTAACTGGTAATTTGGCTAGTATAGAATTTACATTTGGAAATAATTTTCCCTCAGAATTTGGAAGGCGCTGTTTCATTAACATCTAGTTTACAGTATTGGTCTGGAGAACACATCTGATTTCTGAGGTTTTGCACGTGACCTGTTTTTTCTCTATTCAGTGTTCTAAACTTTTGGAATGGTGTGCCTTGGTGTGGTTCTCTTTCATTTACTGTGTTGAGAACTTGGGTGGGCTCATTCACTATTAGAAATATTCTTATTTATTCGATAACTTCCTCTCCTTACTTTTCTGTTTTTATTTTCCTGGAAAAACGTTAGAGGTTGTACTTCCTAGAAAGATCCTTTTCTTAATTATTCTTTTGTGTTACCTGCCCACCCATCCCTCCTACCCCCCCCCCCCCACTCTCTAGGAGAGCTCATTGACTCCATCTTCCAAATTTTCCATTGCATTTTTCACTTCTGCTATTGTATCTTAAAGTTTTTAGAATTCTTTCTTCTTCTCTGCTTGTTCCTTTCTTGGGTTACATCTCCTGTTTATTCATGGATGTAATAATTTAACCTTTCTAATATATTTGAGGATATTAGTTATAATTTTTTCCCAAAGTTGTTCTGATGCATGAAATTTTTCTGTTGCTTCTATGTTCCTTTTATCTGTTTGTTTATGATCTTCCTTTTGTGTTAGAACAGTCTTTCTCGATTTTTTTTTTCTCTGAAAAAAATCCTTGAAATAATTTTCAGGTCTCAGGGAACTTCTGCATAAAATTATTAAATCTTCAGGTCAAGATATATAACATGACCACTAAATTTTGGATATAATAATTCAATAATAATTTCCAATGCTCTTTTGAGTAGAGGATAATATTTTTCCTGCAAATTTGCTTATTTTGTTCAATATATTAGCTAATTCTTTTTGTGTAGTGCCCTTTCCCATATAGGATGTCGACTTTATGTAAGTCAGTAACATAGATAGTGGTAACTTCAGATTTTTTTCTTTAAACATTTCCTACTTGATTTTAAAAACTTTATCCAAATAGCCTGAAGTCTTATTCAAATTTCTGCTATATAAAATCCTAATGAGTTATGATATGTGGTATAACATGTATGGAAGAATAGTTTTCCTCCTATTTTAAACTAGAAATGGCTATTCAATATTTTTTTGAAACAACTAGGTAGTAAAGATGAGCTTATCTTTCTTGAAATTAATATTTTTCTCTCTTTTTAAAATAAATTAAAAAATCGCATGAAGCAGATATAAATTCTATTCAATAACTGGTTTAAGCCAACGTGGGATTTGATTTTTCTAAATATGGGTTTGTAGATTTAAGAAGAGGTTATGTATATGTATAGCTGATTCACTCTGTTATACAGCAGAAACTAACACACCATTGTAAAGCAATTATACCCCAATAAAGATGTTTAAAAAAAAAAAAGAGGTTATGAATTGATTTTAATTAATGGTATTTACAACATGAAAATTTATTGACAATGTTGAATAGTGATGCTATTACAACCATAAGCAAAAGCAATATGAATGAAATGCATTGTAAGAGACAACTGTATATAAGACTGAAAAAATATTTTCTTATTGCATTCATGACCAGGATTAATTTTAATTTTAGCAATTACATATTATTATAAATATGTGTTGGTTTCTGTTTCTCTCTTATGGACTATATAGGCATAAAAGAGTATTATTTTTGAAACTGAAAATAGAGAATAAAATTTATCTAATTACTTTGAAACCTGTGCTTCTTTCTTCCCACACAAATACTGAAGTCTGGGTCAAATTTAAGATAGGCACACATGTATTTCATTTTCACTCAAAATGAAATGATCTCTTGATGATTGCTAAATAAGAAAAGTTTGCTCAGACATGTTGAAAGTTGAAAACTAGAGCAACATATTCATTGTCTTTCTGTGAGTGACTGGCCTTTTTTTCAATCACCTGTTGCACCATTGCAGTGAAATGAATCTTGAGATTATAATTCTTTATCCCTAATTTATTGGAATTGCCCATTGACAGGTTTAAAATTCTTCTTTTCTAAATCATACCTCATCTTCAAAAATAACCATTTTGAGCCATCAGATATGTTTGTTAAATATAATGCTAATAAAGTATAGGATAAAGACAACAAATAACTATACAAAGTATCACGAAAAATGGAAGCTTCACAGTACAATTTATTTCTAACCTCTACAACCCACGTCTTGCATGTTTAAAATAATAGCAAAATGACAGGGAGGCAATTGAATCACAGTACATAAAAATTTGTTCTTTAGAATGAAAATTTTTCTATAATTATTTTATTCACCAGCAGAACTTATTTATTCACATAGCAGTCCATAAATAAAGATGGTTGAAGTAATTTGATGTCATCAGCCTACCATAGTCACCTCCATGCAGTGTAGCACTCACCAGTTATCAACAGCCTTCTCTTTCATGTCAAATACTGAGAATGGGCTTAATGCAATAAACATGATCCTATACTGCACTGCTGAAAGATCTCTTACTAAATTGCTAATGGAGCTGTTGGGTCACTGTCCATCATTTTTTCATAAGGCATGTGAGGTTCGAAACTGCTGTTTATTATTACTTTTTGAATCACGACCTTTCACAGAGGCCCTAGTGACACTTTGTAGAACCCTAGGGTTCCTTGAGAAATACTATGTTGGAGATATTTATCTGCTCTTCGAGGTTAATTGTACATAAAGTTTCTGTGAAGTATTATTGGTTGGGACCTTTCTTTTGTTGGGGATCCCCATGTGTCAGTACCTATGTCTTTTCTTGGGGCTATTCAGGACCCTCAAAATTTCTGCCTGGAGATTAGGGGTTATATGCTTGGCTTCCAGTACTCTTGGATCTCAGCCATGCAAGGAGACTGGATGAAAACCTCACTATTCAGAATGTAGACTTTGCACTTACTACCCTTGTTTTTAGCATGGTACCTCTTCCCTACCTTCCACTGTATCTAGTGTATAGACTTAGAGAATCTCTGGTTTAATTTCTTCAAGATTTAATTCGCAGTCTGACCACTCCTTGTATAGATGTTCAGCCAATGCTATTTTCAGTCACAAACTTCGTCTGCAATTTTGTATACCTGGTGCCACTAGTCCCTAAGTTTTTATGGGGCTTATGGTATGAATTGGTTTATTTCTCTTCTCCTTATCACCCTCCATTGCAGGTTTTTTTGTTTTTTGTTTTTTTTGTTTTTTGAGGTCTTTCTTGTATTCAGCTTTCTCAGCTATGATAAATCCTCCATTCATTTTCCATCTGCCAAAAGTTTGTTGGCACCTCTCATCTGTGTTGTCTCCTTTCCTGTTGTCTTTATTATTGTGGTTTTCTCTACTGTTCTTAGTCCTTATGGGATTCTACCTCTTTATTTCTTTATTCTCATCAGTGGAGTTCCAGGAAGGAATAGAGGTAAGAACATGTGTTCAATATTGCCTTGATTAAGCAGATGTCCTTCATTGAAAGTCTTAATCCCTTTCTTGTTGAGGAACAATTCAGCAAGGCAAAGAATGCTCATGAAAAGTTTTCGAACTCAAGTGAAAGAAGTTCAGGCTTAGGCTCAACCCAGAAGTAGAAAACTGTCAGCCTGCAGGTCCAGAACAGTCCCCAGATCTCTTTTGTTTAAATATACAAAGTTTGTTCTTTATTTAATTAGTACTATTTTTTAAATGGGGAAGAGTTCACATTATAACCAAGAATTCAGACATCTTTAAAACAAATCAGAAGATCTGGTTGTACATTATTGCATGGTAACAATTGACTAGGTGTGAGGAGTGAATGCATTCGCTCACTGGCTTGCTACATTTATACCCCAGTCGGCTCCAGTCATAACTCTGAAGCACTTGATTTTGCCCTGCCCCCACTGCAGAAGAGTATTTCTTGGATTTAGGAAATTCACCACAGGTTATACATTTGTTGTGTTATCTTCTGTCTACTGAAAAATGTCATCAGTAACCCTTTTCACTGAAAATATATCATTTCCTCCCTCATTTTTTCCCCCAATATGATATCTTTTCTTTTTCTTTTTTTTTTTTTTTTTTTTGATTGATTGATTGATTGATTGATTTTGGCTGTGTTGGGTCTTCGTTTCTGTGCGAGGGCTTTCTCCAGTTGTGGCAAGCGGGGGCCACTCCTCATCGCGATGCGCGGGCCCCTCACCGCCGCGGCCCCCCTCGCCGCGGAGCACAGGCTCCAGACGCGCAGGCTCAGCAGTTGTGGCCCACGGGCCCAGCCGCTCCGCGGCACGTGGGATCCTCCCAGGCCAGGGCTCGAACCCGTGTCCCCTGCATTAGCAGGCAGACTCCCAACCACCGCGCCACCAGGGAAGCCCTCTTTTTCTTTTTAAATTAATTTTTATTGGAGTATAGTTGATTGACAATGTTGTGTTAGTTTCTGATATACAGCAAAGTGAATCAGTTATACATATACATATATCCACTCTTTTAGATTCTTTTCCCTTATCACCCTCATTCACTTTATTTTTTTAATTAAAAAAAATTTTAACATCTTTATTGGAGTATAATTGCTTTACAATGGTGTGTTAGTTTCTGCTGTATAACAAAGTGAATCAGCTATACATATACATATATCCCCATATCCCCTCCCTCTTGCGTCTCCCTCCCACCCTCCCTATCCCACCCCTCTAGGTGGTCACAAAGCACCGAGCTGATCTCCCTGTGCTATGCGGCTGCTTCCCACTAGCTATCGATTTTACATTTCGTAGTGTATATATGTCCATGCCATTGTCTGACTTTGTCCCAGCTTACCCTTCCCCCTCCCTGTGTCCTCAAGTCCATTCTCTACAGCTTAATCTTTATTCCTGTCCTGCCCCTAGGTTCTTCAGAACCATTTTTTTTTTTACATTCCATATATATGTGTTAGCGTATGGTATTTGTTTTTCTCTTTCTGACTTACTTCACTCTGTATGACAGACTCTAGGTCCATTCACCTCACTGCAAATAACTCAATTTTGTTTCTTTTTATGGCTGAGTAATATTCCATTGTATATATATGCCGCATCTTCTTTATCCATTCATCTGTCAGTGGACATTTAGGTTGCTTCCATGTCCTGCCTATTGTAAATAGAGCTACAGTGAACATTGTGGTACATGACTCTTTTTGAGTTATGGTTTTCTCAGGGTATATGCCCAGTAGTGGGATTGCTGGGTTGTACGGTAGTTCTATTTTCAGTTTTTTAAGGAACCTCCATACTGTTCTCCATGGTGGATGTATCAATTAACATTCCCACTAATAGTGCAGGAGGGTTCCCTTTTCTCCACACACTCTCCAGCATTTATTGTTTGTAGATTTTTTGATGATGGCCATTCTGACTGGTGTGAGGTAATACCTCATTGTAGTTTTGATTTGCACTTCTCTAATGATTAGTGATGTTGAGCATCCTTTCATGTGTTTATTGGCAATCTGTATATCTTCTTTGGAGAAATGTCTATTTAGGTCTTCTGCCCATTTTTGGATTGGGTTGTTTTTTTTTTTGATATTGAGCTGCATGAGCTGCTTGTATATTTTGGAGATTAATCCTTTGTCAGTTGCTTCATATGCAAATATTTTCTCCCATTCTGATGGTTGTCTTTTTGTCTTGTTTATGGTTTCCTTTGCTGTGCAAAAGCTTTTAAGTTTCATTAGGTCCCATTTGTTTATTTTTGCTTTTATTTCCATTTCTCTATTTCCATTTCCATTTCCATTTCCTTTTTGAGGTGGGTCAAAAAGGATCTTGCTGTGATTTATGTCATAGAGTGTTCTGACTATGTTTTCCTCTAAGAGGTTTATGGTGTCTGGCTTTACATTTAGGTCTTTAATCCATTTTGAGTTTATTTTTGTATATGGTGTTCAGGAGTGTTCTAATTTCATTCTTTTACATGTAGCTGTCCAGTTTTCCCAGCACCACTTATTGATGAGGCTATCTTTTCTCCATTATATATGCTTACATCCTTTATCAAAAATAAGGTGCCCATATGTGCGTGGGTTTCTCTCTGTGCTTTGTATCCTGTTCCATTGCTCTATATTTCTGTTTTTGTGGCAGTACCATACTGTCTTGATTACTGTAGCTTTGTAGTGTAGTCTGAAGTCTGGGAGCCTGATTCTTCCAACTCCGTTTTTCTTTCTCAAGATTGCTTTGGCTATTCAGGGTCTTTTGTGTTTCCATACAAATTTTTTGTTCTAGTTCTGTGAAAAATGCCATGGTAGTTTGATAGGGATTGCATTGAATCTGTAGATGCTTTGGGTAGTATAGTCATTTTCACAATGTTGACTCTTCCAATTCAAGAACATGGTATATCTCTCCATCTGTTGGTATCATCTTTAATTTCTTTCATCAGTGTCTTATAGTTTTCTGCATACAGGTCTTTGTCTCTTTAGGTAGGTTTATTCCTAGGTACTTTATTCTTTTCGTTGCAGTGGTAAATGGGATTGTTTTCTTAATTTCTCTTTCTGATCTTTTGTTGTTAGTGTATAGGAATGCAAGAGATTTCTGTGCATTAATTTTGCATCCTGCTACTTTACCAAATACATTGATTAGATCTAGTAGTTTTCTGGTAGCATCTTTAGGATTCTCTATGTATAGTATCATGTCATCTGCAAACAGTGACAGTTTTACTTCTTTTCCAATTTTTATTCCTTTTATTTCTTTTCTTCTCTGATTGCCGTGGCCAGGACTTCCAAAACTATGTTGAATAATAGTGGTGAGAGTGGACCTCCTTGTCTTGTTCCTGACCTTAGAGGAAATGCTTTCAGTTTTTCACCATTGAGAATGATGTTTGCTGTGGGTTTGTCATATATGGCCTTTATTATGTTGAGGTAGGTTTCCTCTATGCGCACTTTCTCAAGAGGTTTTATCATAAATCGGTGTTGAATTTTGTCAAAAGCTTTATCTGCATCTATTGAGATGATCATATGGTTTTTATTCTTCAATTTGTTAATATGGTGTATCACACTGATTGATTTGCATATACTGACGAATCCTTGCATCCCTGGGATAAATCCTACTTGATCATGGTGTATGATCCTTTTAATGTGTTGTTGGATTCTGTTTGCTAGTATTTTCTTGAGGATTTTTGCATCTATATTCATCAGTGGTATTGGTCGGTAATTTTCTTTTTTTTGTAGTATCTTTGTCTGGTTTTGGTATCAGGGTGATGGTGGCCTCATAGAATGAGTCTGGGAGTGTCCCTTCCTCTGCAATTTTTTGGAAGAGTTTGAGAAGGATAGGTGTTAGCTCTTCTCTAAATGTTTGATAGAATTCACCTGTGAAGCCATCTGGTGCTGGACTTTTGTTTGTTGAAAGATTTTTAATAACAGTTTCAATTTCATTACTTGTGATTGGTCTGTTCATATTTTCCATTTCTTCCTGGTTCAGTTTTGGAAGGTTGTACCTTCTGAAGAATTTTTCCATTTCTTCTACGTTTTCCATTTTATTGGCATAGAGTTGCTTATAGTAGTCTCTTAGGATGCTTTGTATTTCTGTGGTGTCTCTTGTAACTTCTCCTTTTTCATTTCTAATTTTATTGATTTGAGTCCTCTCCCTCTTTTTCTTGATGAGTGTGGCTAATGGTTTATCAATTTTGTTTATCTTCTCAAAGAACCAGCTTGTAGTTTTATTGGTCTTTGCTGTTGTCTTCTTTATTTCTATTTCATTCATTTCTGGTCTGATCTTTATGATTTCTTTCCTTCTGCTAACTTTGGGTTTTGTTTTTCTTTCTCTAATTCCTTTAGGTGTAAGGTTCGATTGTTTATTTGAGATTTTTCTTGTTTCTTGAGGTAGGCTTGTATTGCTATAAACTTCCCTCTTAGAACTGCTTTTGCTGCATCCCATAGGTTTTGGATTGTCGTGTTTTTGTTGTCATTTGTCTCTAGGTATTTTTTGATTTCCTCTTTGATTTCTTCAGTTATCTCTTGGTTATTTCATAACGTATTGTTTAGCCTCCATGTGTTTGTGTTTTTTACGTTTTTCCCCCTGTAATTCATTTCTAATCTCATAGCGTTGTGGTCAGAAAAGATGCTTGATATGATTTCAATTTTCTTAAATTTACTGAGGCTTGATTTGTGACCCAAGATGTGATCTATCCTGGAGAATGTTCCTTGTGCACTTGAGACGAGAGTGTAATCTGCTGTTTTTGGATGGAATGCCATATAAATATCAGTTAAATCTATCTGGTCTACTGTGTCATTTAAAGCTTGTGTTTCCTTATTAATTTTCTGTTTGGATGATCTGTCCTTTGGTGTAAGTCAGGTGTTAAAGCTCCCCACTATTATTGTGTTACTGTCAATTTCCCCTTTTATAGCTGTTAGCAGTTGCCTTATGTATTGAGGTGCTCCTGTGTTGGGTGCATATATATTTATAATTGTTATATCTTCTTCTTGGAATGATCCCTTGATAATTATGTAGTGTCCTTCCTTGTCTCTTGTAACACTCTTTATTTTAATGTCTATTTTATGTGATATGAGTATTGCTACTCCAGCTTTCTTTTGATTTCCATTTGCATGGAATGTCTTTTTCCATCCCTTCACTTTCAATCCGTCTGTGTCCCTAGGTCTAAGTGGGTCTCTTGTAGACAACATATAGATGGTTCTTGTTTTTGTATCCATTCAGCGAGCCTGTTTCTTTTGGTTGGAGCATTTAATCCATTCACGTTTAAGGTGATTATTGATATGTATGTTCCTATGACCATTTTCTTAATTGTTTTGGGTTTGTTTTTGTAGGTCCTTTTCTTCTCTTGTGTTTCCCACTTAGAGAAGTTCCTTTAACATTTGTTGTAGAGCTGGTTTGGTGGTGCTGAATTCTCTTAGCTTTTGCTTGTCTGTAAAGTTTTTGATTTCTACATCAAATCTAAATAAGATCCTTGCCGGGTAGAGTAATCTTGGTTGTAGGTTCTTCCCTTTCATCACTTTAAGTATATCATGCCACTCCCTCTGGCTTGTAGAGTTTCTGCTGAGACATCAGCTGTTAACCTTATGGGAGTTCCCTTGTATGTTATTTGTCGTTTTTTCCTTGTTGCTTTCAATAATTTTTCTTTGTCTTTAATTTTTGTCAATTTGATTACTGTGTGTCTCGGTGTGTTTCTCCTTGGGTTTATCCTTCCTGGGACTCTTTGCCCTCCCTGAACTTGGATCTCTATTTCCTTTCTCATGTTCGGGAAGTTTTCGAGTATAATCTCTTCAAATATTTTCTCAGGTTGTTTCTCTCTCTCTTCGCCTTCTGGGACCCTTATAATGCGAATGTTGTTGCGTTTAATGTTGTCCCAGAAGTGTCTTAGGCTGTCTTCATTTCTTTTCATTCTTTTTTCTTTATTCTGTTCCATGGCAGTGAATTCCACCATTTTGTCTTCCAGGTCACTTATCCGTTCTTCTGCCTCAGTCATTATGCTATTGCTTCCTTCTAGTGTATTTTTCATTTCAGTTATTGTATTGTTCATCTCTGTTTGTTTGTTCTTTAATTCTTCTAGGTGTTTGTTCTTTAATTCTTCTTGGTCTTTGTTAAACATTTCTTGCATCTTCTCGATCTTTGCCTCCATTCTTTTTCCGAGGTCCTGGATCATCTTCACACTCACTATTCTGATTCTTTTTCTGGAAGGTTGCCTATCCCTACTTCATTTAGTTGTTCTTCTGGGTTTTTATCTTGTAACTTCATTTGGTACATAGCCCTCTGCCTTTTCATCTTGTCTCTCTTTCTGTGAATGTGGTTTTTGTTCCACAGGCTGCAGGATTGTTGTTCTTCTTGCTTCTGCTGTCTGCCCTCTGGTGGATGAGGCTGTCTCATAGCATGTATTTTAAAAGAGTTTGTAAGTTATGTGCATGAAGGTAATTTTTAAAGTTAACTATAATAGCAGGAGGGAAAGAAAAGGAGGGGAGAATATTTAAACACCTAATGAAAGAGAATGATTAGGTATCCTGTGATGTAGTAACACAAAGGGAATATTATGGGTTTATTTAAAAATATAACCAAAATCTCTGTTTTATGTTAGAAAGATTATAACACAGTGCTTGATGAAAAAAACCAGAGTATTCCATTGTATATTTATATCTTTTACAAATTATGCAAATTAAAAGCATACAGATCAAGACCAGAAAGTTATTATTATTTTTTTAATGTAATATAAAGTAGAAAAGTTACTATTTTTTTCTGATTTTAGATGTGATATATTTATTTATAAAAGTTGTGAAATAAAGTGAAGTATATAGAATAAAATAAAAACCAGTCTTAATTCTACCACCCCAAAATAACCACTGGCAACACTTTGATACATATGTGTATATATATTCTTCTGTTACAGCTTTATTGAGGTATAATTAATATAATAAAGTGTACTTATTTTTTTAACATCTTTATTGGAGTATAATTGCTTTACAATGGTGTGTTAGTTTCTGCTTTATAACAAAGTGAATCAGCTATACATATACATATATTCCCATATCTCCTGCCTCTTGCATCTCCCTCCCAGCCTCCCTATCCCACCCCTCTAGGTGGTCACAAAGCACCGAGCTGATCTCCCTGTGCTCTGAGGCTGCTTCCCACTAGCTATCTATTTTACGTTTGGTAGTATATATAAGTCCATGTACATATTTTTAAAGTGTACAGTCTCATAAGCTTTGATTTTTTTATATCATGATGTATACACATATATATCCACAAATGATATGTATATCAACACAATCAAGATAACATATCCATCACTCCCAAAACTTTCCTTGTCCCTCTATTATTCTTTTCTCCTATCTCATCTTTTAAAGGCAATCATTGATTTCTGTCACTATAGATTGGTGTGAATTTTCTAGAATTTTATATAAATGAAATCATACATGAACCCTCTTTTTGGTCTGGCTTATTTCAACCAACATGAATATTTTGGGATTCATCCATGTTGTGGCCTATATCAATTGTTCATTCCTTGTAATTGCTGAATAGTATTCCATTGTATAGATTTACCACTATTTGTTTATCCATTTACCTGTTGATGGACATTTGGATTACTTGCAGTCTGGGTATTACAAATAAAGTTGCTATCAACATTTGTGCAGAAGTCTTTGTGTGGACATATACTTTTACTTTCTTGGCTAAATATCTAGGAAAGAAATGGCTGGATCATGTAGTAGGTGTATGTTTAACTTTTTAAGAAAATGCCAAAATATTTTCCAAAGTGGTTGTACCATTTACTTTCCTACCACCAGTGTTTCAAGGTTCTAAATCCTCCACATCTTTTCCAAAACGAAATATGTTCAGTTTTTAAAATTTTAGTCATTCAGAAAGGTATGTAGTGCTTTTTTCATTGTGGTTTTAATTTGCATTTCCCAAATGACTAATGATGTTGAACATCTTTTCATGAAGATGTGTCTGCTCAAATCTTTTGCTGATTTATTGTTATTGTTTTCCTATTATTAAGTTTTGAGTTCTTTATATATTCTAGAAACAAGTCCTTTATTAGATATGTGACTTATAATTATTTTCTCCCAGTCTGTGGCTTGTCTTTTCATTCTCTTTACAGTGTCTTTTGAAGAGCCAAAGCCTTAACTTTGATGAAGTTCAATTTATCAGTTTTTTCTTGTATGGGTCATGCTTTTGGCACTGTATCAAAATTATTTTTACTTAACTTAAAGCTTTTGTTGTACAAAGTTTACAGTATTAGGTTTTACATTTATGTCTGTTTTGAGTTAATTTTTGTATGTAGTTTAGTTATGGATTGAAGGAAGGTCCTTTTTTTCATATATTCTTTTCGGGATTGCATTTGCATCTTTGTCAAAAATCTACTAACCATATATGTGTGCATTTATTACTGGACTCTGTTCTTTTTTACCTATATGTTTCTCTTCATGCCTATACCACACTGTCTTGATCACTGTAGCTTTATAATAAGTCTCTGAGTCAGGTAGTGTTAGTCTTCTTTGTTCTTTTTAAAAAGTTGTTTTGGCTATTCTAGGCCATATGCATTTCCATATAAATTACGTGATTTGGCTTGTCAAGTATTGATATTACAAAAGAGTCCTAGAATTTTGATTTGGATTGCATTAAATCTATGGATCAATTTGGATAGAATTAACATTTTAACAATGTTGATTCTTCTGATCCATAGGCACAGCATATCTGTCTATTTACTTATGTCTTTTTACGTTTCTGTTAACAGTGTTTTGTAGTTTTCAGTATCCAAGTATTCATTACCTATCTTTGATCAGATTTATCCCTAAGTGTTTCATATATATACAAATAGAGTTTGTTTTTGTATTGATCTTGATAAATTCACTTAGTAGTACCTCCCTCTTCTTCCCTCCCTCCCTCTTCCTCTCTGTCTCCCTCCTCCTTTCCATCCCTCCTTTCCCTCTCTCCTTTCTTTCAATGCATTATGATTTCCTACATAGACAATCATGTTATCTTTGGATGAAGACAGTTTTACTTTAGTTAGAACCTCTAGTACAATATTAATAGATGGGGGTGAGAGCAAACATCCTCATTTTATTCCTGGTTTTAGGAAGAAAGTAATGATGTTTCCTTTGTCATGGAATTTATAAAAGTTGCTTATTTCGGAGAACCGCTTGGAATTCCTGGACGTAAAACCCGTGAAAATGCGGTGGCTCTTCTAAGATTGGGCCCCGGGGGTGTTTAACACTAAAGTTAGTCCACATTTGGCCTCCCGCAGTTCACCAGCATTATCATTTGTGTGTGTTCCTACCAGTTACAGGCTCCAGAGGTGTCTGTTCCAGTCTTTTGTGGAGTCTTCTCCTACATTGACTCTTGAAAATTCTCTCGTGCTATTGGGAGCTCTTCTTCCACCATACGAAGAAGACTGGCTAGCTTGTTGAAGACATGGGGATCAACCCAGAGCCAACAGCAACCAGCAGACACAAAATAAAATTAAGAGAGGGCAGACAGCAGAAGCAAGAAGAACTACAGTCCTGCAGCCTGTGGAACAAAAACCACATTCACAGAAAGATAGACAAGATGTAAAGGCAGAGGGCTATGTACCAGATGAAGGAACAAGATAAAACCCCAGAAAAACAACTAAATGAAGTGGAGATAGGCAACCTTCCAGAAAAAGAATTCAGAATAATGATAGTGAAGATGATCCAGGACTTCGGAAAAAGAATGGAGGCAAAGATCAAGAAGATGCAAGAGGGGCTTCCTTGGTGGCGCAGTGGTTGAGAATCTGCCTGCCAATGCAGGGGACACGGGTTCGAGCCCTGGTCGGGGAAGATCCCACATGCCTCAGAGCAACTGGGCCCGTGAGCCACAATTGCTGAGCCTGCGCGTCTGGAGCCTGTGCTCCGCAACAAGAGAGGCCGCGATAGTGAGAGGCCCGCGCACCGCGATGAAGAGTGGCCCCCACTTGCCGCAACTGGAGAAAGCCCTCGCACAGAAACGAAGACCCAACACAGCCAAAAATAAATAAATAAATAAATAAAATTAAAAAAAAAAAAAAAGAGTCAATTTGTATTTGTAACCTAAAATATTAAAAAAAAAAAAAAGAAGATGCAAGAAATGTTCAGAGATCTAGAAGAATTAAAGAACAAACAAACAGAGATGAACAATACAATAACTTAAATGAAAACTACACTAGAAAGAATCAATAGTAGAATAACTGAGGGAGAAGAATGGATAAGTGACCTGGAAGACAGAATGGTGGAATTCACTGCTGCGGAACAGAATAAAGAAAAAAGAATGAAAAGAAATGAAGACAGCCTAAGAGACCTCGGGAAAACATTAAACGCAACAACATTTGCATTATAGGGGTCCCAGAAGGAGAAGAGAGAGAGAAAGAACCTGAGAAAATATTTGAAGAGATTATAGTCAAAAACTTCCCTAACATGGGAAAGGAAATAGCCCACCCAAGTCTGGGAAGCACAGAGAGTCCCATAGAAGATAAACCCAAGGAGAAACACACAGAGACACATAGTAATCAAATTGGCAAAAATTAAAGACAAACAAAAATTATTGAAAGCAGCGAGGGAAAAACGCAAATAACATACAAGGGAACTCCCATAAGGTTAACAGCTGATTTCTCAGCAGAAAGTCTACAAGCCAGAAGGGAGTGGCATGATGTACTTAAAGTGATGAAAGGGAAGAACCTACAACCAAGATTACTCTACCTGGCAAGGTTCTCATTCAGATTCAATGGAGAAATCAAAAGCTTTACAGACAAGCAAAAGCTAAGAGAATTCAGCACCACCAAACCAGCTTTACAACAAATGCTAAAGGAACTTCTCTAAGCAGGAAACACGAGAAGAAAAGGACCTACAAAAACAAACCCAAAACAATTAAGAAAATGGTCATAGGAACATACATATCGATAATTACCTTAAATGTGAATGGATTAAATGCTCCAACCAAAAGACACAGGCTTGCTGAATGGATACAAAAACAAGACCCATCTATATACTGTCTACAAGAGACCCACTTCAGACCTAGGGACACATACAGAGTGAAAGTGAGGAGATGGAAAAAGATATTCCATGTAAATGGAAATCAAAAGAGGCTGGAGTAGCAATACTCATATCAGATAAAATAGACTTTAAAATAAAGAATGTTACAAGAGACAAGGAAGGACACTACATAATGATCAAGGGATCAACCCAAGAAGAAGATATAACAATTATAAATATATATGCACCCAACATAGAAGCACCTCAATACATAAGGCAACTGCTAACAGCTATAAAAGAGGAAATCGACAGTATCACAGTATGCACAGAAGTCTCTTGCATTCCTATACACTCATGATAAAAAATCTGAAAGAGAAATTAAGGAAACACTCCCATTTACCATTGTGACAAAAAGAATAAAATACCTAGGAATAAACCTACCTAGGGAGACAAAAGACCTGTATGCAGAAAACTATAAGACACTGATGAAAGAAATTAAAGATGATACCAACAGATGGAGAGATATACCATGTTCTTGGATTGGAAGATCAATATTGTGAAAATGACTATACTATCCACAGCAATCTACAGATTCAATGCAATCCCTATCAAATTACCAATGGCGTTTTTTATGGAACTAGAACAAAAAATCTTAAAATTTGTATGGAGACCCAAAAGACCCTGAATAGCCAAAGCAGTCTTGAGGGAAAAAAACGGAGCTGGAGGAATCAGACTCCCTGACTTCAGACTATACTACAAAGCTACAGTAATCAAGACAATATGGTACTGGCACAAAAACAGAAACATAGATCAATGGAACAAGATAGAAAGCCCAGAGATAAACGCACACACCTATGGTCAACTAATCTATGATGAAGGAGGCAAGGATATACAATGGAGAAAAGATAGTCTCTTCAGTAAGTGATGCTGGGAAAGCTGGACAGCTACATGTAAAAGAATGAAATTAGAACACTCCCTAACACCATACACAAAAATAAACTCTAAATGGATTAGAGACCTAAATTTAAGACCGTACACTATAAAACTCTTAGAGGAAACCATTGGAAGAACACTCTTTGACATCAATCACAGCAAGATCTTTTTTGATCCACCTCCTAGAGTAATGGAAATAAAAACAAAAATAAACAAATGGGACCTAATGAAACTTCAAAGCTTTTGCACAGCAAAGGAAACCATAAACAAGACGAAAGGACAGCCCTCAGAATGGGAGGAAATATTCGCAAATGAATCAATGGATAAAGGATTAATGTACAAAATATATAAACAACTCATACAGCTCAATATTAAAAAAACAAACAACCCAATCCAAAAATGGGCAGAAGACCTATATAGACATTTCTCCAAAGAAGGCATACAGATGGCCAAGGATCACATGAAAAGCTGCTCAGCATTACTAATTATTAGAGAAATGCAAATCAAAACTACAATGAGGTATCACCTCCTACCAGTTAGAATGGGCAACATCAGAAAATCTACAAACAACAAATGCTGGAGAGGGTGTGGAGAAAAGGGAACCCTCTTGCACTGTCGGTGGGAATGTAAATTGATACAGCCACTATGGAAAACAGTATGGAGGTTCCCTAAAGAACTAAACATAGAATTACCTTATGATCCAGCAATCCCACTATTGGGCATATACCCAGAGAAAACCATCATTCAAAAAGACACATGCCCCCCAATGTTCATTGCAGCAGTATTTACAATAGCCAGGTCATGGAAGCAACCTAAATGCCCTTTGACAGACGAATAGATAAAGAAGATGTGGTACATATATACAGTGGAATATTACTCAGCCATAAAAGGGAACGAAATTGGGTCATTTGTTGAGACGTGGATGGATCTAGAGACTGTCATACAGAGTGAAGTAAGTCAGAAAGAGAAAAACACATATTGTATATTAACGCATATATGTGGAACCTAGAGAAGTGGTACAGATGAACCGGTTTTCAGGGCAGAAATTGAGACAGAGATGTAGAGAACAAACGTATGGACACCAAGAGGGGAAAGCCATGGGGGTGTGGATGTGGTGGTGTGATGAATTGGGCGATTGGGATTGACATGTATACACTGATGTGTATAAAATTGATGACTAATAAGAACCTGCTGTATAAAAAAAAAAGTTGCTTATTTCTAGAGATCAATAATTAGGTCACACTTTAAGCAACAAATATATTGTTTAATAAAAAATTAGTTTTCAAACCAATTTTACTATAATTTATATGAGTGTATATTGCAGTTTCTTCCCTTTCAGGATCTAACAGAATACATGTAAATATTTAAGATTTGGAAGGTGTCATAGTAACTACTTTCCAGTAATAAACATGTCTTTCCTATTTAAAATTTAAATAATGTTTGAAGGGGCCAGTAGCAACATCTTAATAAAGTGGTGTTTGTAGTAGCTGAGGAACAGCTAGAGTTGGATAAGCAGTGGTGGTTCTTAGGAGATTAGCAGAAATTTTTGCTTTGTAACATTCAGACTGTACTGGACAAAAGAGTAAGATTTTCCAAATCTATAAAGCTGTTCTTTTCTATGCTACATACTTCAAATGCTGACCATGGTAGCAGAACCTGATTTGAGCCTAAAAAAAACTTAGTTAATCATGAGCCTTGATGGGAAAAGCCTACATCATAAAATTCATCTTTGTCCTTGGGATTTTGCTGTCAGACTCAGCAGAGTTCAAACATTTACTGAAGACCAAAAGAGTCTTCATCCTTGGTAACCATGGGGGTTGTCATCTAACAAGTAGAATTGCTTGAGCAGTCCTTGAAAGGGGTTTCAGTCCCAGAGGATAAAGAGGCTCTTAAAAACACTCTGCCCAGAATTCATCATATTTACTTGAAACTTCTGTTAGTTCCAAGAATTATTTAGAGTGCTGTCAGAGATCTCCAAGGAGCTATAAAACACCTTGTGTAATATAGTATCTGTACCAGCTAAAATGGTTACAACTCTTAGAAGCTCACCTATGGGGTCTGAGAATGTTAGTTGAAGGTGTGGCTGTCTTTTATGCCAGAAACAAATAAAACGAGCCATGCTGTTTCGTCTCCCCATCCCACCCTATACTTTGCCTTTCAACTCTTACTCATCCTTCAGGTCTCTCTGCACCCTGCTCCTCACCCTGGGTTAGATGTCCCTACTTTCTATTCTGTTAGCACTGTCTACTTCCCCTAGCACACATTTATTGACTGTATTGTGATTGCTTCTCAACTTGTTTGAATGTTCTACTAGGTTATAACTGCTGAGAGGGCCCCTACTGTATCCAGCTTATTCATTATTATGTCACCAGCAGCAGTGCTTAGCCCGTAGTTGGGACTCCTAGACATTTGTTGGATGAATGAATGTATGAATGAATAAATGCATAGAGCAGACCCTGAGTGGGTAGGAGTATTTCAGTGCCCAAGTAAAAATAATAAGACAAAGGTCTCCTTGTTAATGGATTGAATTGATGAGAGATCAGGGTTTGAAAAGTAAATGAAGGAATAAACCCAGACTTTTAGGAAGAGAGGAAGACAACCATTGCTATATAGATTAGAGGAGCCTAACATAGGAACCTGTGAAGGTCTGGTAGTGAGGTTACCTGCTTGTGACTAGGGGTCTGGAGCATGATGTAGGCACAGTGTCTATGACTTTGATGTTTAGATAGAAGTGTGCTCTTATAAAGCAGGTTGATGCATAGATGTGGGTCACTATGGTAAAGACTCAATCTGTTATGAAAATTTAGAATACTCTGACAAAGGGGAAGGGGATGCTGCTTGTTCTTACTTGTATGTGACCATTTGTATTGATCCTTGAAATGTTTCTCAATTTTTCTGAACTCTGCCATTGTAGTGGGGAGTCATAAGATAGATAACTGGTGCTCTTTTGGTATCTTTATGTTTCCTGAAATGTTTATGTGTCTAGTTTTCTTTTACCTTCATTTTCCTTTAGGTTTTCTCAACATGATTGGGTTCTAGCTGGGGAGAAAATGGATATAACTGGCATATACAAAATTTATCTTTCAATATATATATTTGTTTTTAAAATAGCTGTATTACTGAACTCTCCTTTTAATTCCGATATTTATTTCAATTGATTGTCTTGGATTTTTTTTCAGGTAGATATATTGTTATGTGCAAATAAGGATAATATTTCCTCCTCTTTCCTAATATTTTACTTCTTTTTAATGCTAGTGGTCTTATTCAATTGCTTAGGACTACCAGAAGGATGTTCAAATACTAGTTGCGATGGTGAGCATTTTTGTCTCACTTTTTATATTAATACAAATGTCCATAGTGTTTTTCTTTTAAGTATTACATTGCCAATTAATCTGACTACAAATATTCCATATCACATGAAAGAATACCCTTCTATTTCTAGGTCATAGATTTAAAAGATTATCACTTGCTTTGTAAGAAACATCTATTGAGATACTCAGATGGCTTTTCTCCTTTGACCTATTAATATTATGAAATATAGATTTCCTAATATTGGCCATAATTGCATTAATTCCTGGAATAAATCCTACTTTGTCATGGTGTATTATTCTTTTAATATCCTGACAGATTTGATTTTCTAATGTTTTATTAATGATAAATGTATTTATAGTTACAGTTGAGATTGCCTAGGAGACTGTGAATTTGCCTCACAGTTACTACTCCCTGGCCAGTTCTTGCTTCCAACCCCTGCAGTTCTGAGCTGGGGTGGGGAGGCTGTTTATGACTTTTTCCTTAGGTTCTGGTCACTTTCTTCTCAGCTAGATTATGTTCTTATCCTTCCTTTATTTTGTCTTTGTCTGTTGTCTTTGTAGTAGAATTTTCTTGAATCTTCTCTCCTGATTTCCTCTAATTTAGTTTGCTTCTCTTTTCCCTTTCTTTTCTATTTTCCTTTGGATTTTATTCATCAGACACTGGGAAAGTGAGGGGTAGGCAAAACACATTTTATTAATCCAAAAGCCCCGATCTTGTGCTTCAAATCTCAGAGCAATATGCAAAACCAAATTACACAGTATTTTCATTCAATTCACATTTGAGACTGTAGCATTTCTGAAAATCTGGTATTAGCTTTCAAAATTTCATATTAGTAAAGTGTCTGCCTCAGGGAGGGGACAGTATCACTCAACTACTTCCCTAGGAGTTGCGAGTGTCTCAATGGTTGGCTCAAGATTGAAGCTGAGGATGTTGACGTTGCAAATCTTGTACGCTAAGCCTTGTGCCTTGAGGAGTATCTTTAATTGTGAAGGCTTTTGTGTAGGTGCAATAGAACATTTGGTTAACTCTGGTAATTGGAATAAGATGCATACTTTTGCTTAAGACCAATAGACTTCTTTTTGCTTTAATTGTGCTTTGGGAGACACATTCTGAATCTTGTGTATATTTGCTCTTAAGCCCTGAGATATCTGGAAGAACATATAAGCACAGTCCTCAAAAAAACCACTCTCACACCAGCAGCCAATTGCAAACACCAAGGGTGTACAGAGCTCGTGCTAAACAGCACTTTACCATCTGTGTGGGTCACCTGGGGGATGGTCCGTACAGTGGATGCTGCACTCGAGGGTCCCTTCTCAGCAGGGTCTTTCTCCCTTTTCCTTTTCTTTCTCCAAGTCCTCCCCTGGGGTCATACTTTCTTCAGTTGGTGCTCCTTGTAGTCAAGGTCAGAAACTCTAATTCTAAATTCCATCCTGGAAAAAGATTGAGGCTCTTCCTGGCTCAGGAATTTGAGGTTCTTTGGGGTAGACCATAATTTTGACAAACAAACCCTTCTCTGGTCAAGACTGATTTTTTTTCAGTAATGCAAATCTGCTGTTTAGCCAAAAAAAGATCCCCTCTCCACCAGAAGTGAATATCTGGAGGGATGAAGGATACAGAGGCCCTTCCTGTCACATGTTTTAAGTAGTATGGGCCATTTTGACAGTGATTTTACAGAGCGTGGCTAGGCTGACTAAATGGATGTTTCACCCATGGGTCTTTGAGCCCAGGGTGTTGAATTTGTTTTTGCAGATCCAGTAGTGGGTAAGCAGTCTGGGCAAGAGTTCCAGGGCTATGGTCTCTCCAAGCCTCTGTGTCCCTGAATGACCTTAGGCAAATGCATTAACTTCTCCCTCTACTGTAAAAGAAAGGTGATTGTGCTGTCTCCTCCATTCTACAGCTGATGGGAAGAAGAATGTGAATGTGACAGTAAAGAGCTCTGAGCTTCCCTGAGAAGGGTGCCACGTAATCGCAAGATGTTACTATCACCATTTCTGTTAGGTGAGTTGAGATTGTATGGCTGGAACTAAATCAGTTGCACTTACCTGTCTTTATCTACAGCTTTAATGCTTCTGGTCTCCCACACAGCCTATAAGCACATAAATATTATTTTCCTAGTCAGGCTGCCTTCCAAGGAGCCAGGGCTGCCTCTCGCCTTATACCCTCGAGCCTGGTCTCTTTGGTTGGGTATATAGTGAAGTGGATTCTTTTCTTGGGCAGATAGCCCCTGTCTCACTGCTGTTGAGCAGGGTGACCTTGGACCTTTACTAAACCTCTCTAAGGCTCTGTGTCTTCACCAGTAAAATTGGGTTACTTAAAACTATTTTATGGATTAAATGAGATTAGTTCTCTAAAACTCCTGGCAAACAGAAGGTGCTCAATAAATGTTAGTGTTTTGAAATTTTATTTTCTTTTATTCTCTCCCATTTTGGCCCTGACATTAATGTGACATGTGCATTGCTATCCCAGCATCTTGTTTTGGGTAGCAGTAGCTACTTTGGGTGCTTTGAGATATGACATCATTATTTCTGAAAGACTTCATTTTGAACCATGTGTCTTCATTCTCAATGTCTTCAAAGCAATTTAAACAAACCAAATGTATAAAAGCATTTACTTTGTGACATTTATTTT
The DNA here is from genome assembly GCF_949987535.1 of Balaenoptera acutorostrata. Taxonomy (NCBI): domain Eukaryota; kingdom Metazoa; phylum Chordata; class Mammalia; order Artiodactyla; family Balaenopteridae; genus Balaenoptera; species Balaenoptera acutorostrata. The sequence continues at coordinate 93,911,777 of NC_080069.1, forward strand.
CTATAGCTTGTGAGCCCTGACATACTCTTAATAGAAAGTGAAAGCTGCAAAAGCTGTTCTGGCTGTTAGGAGGTGCTATTTAAAGCCTTAGTGGGCCAAAAATGACAATTTTGAAATTGACTGTGGAGTGTGACGATGCCAAGTACTAGCAGACGCTCAGGAAACCTGTCACACTTGCCATGTGTTACCAGAAATCTCAAGAGTCTGCAGAGGTTTTAGAAGAATTTTTGTCTTAGGAAGCTTTTGCCATCTTAATCTCTAGATTTCCCTTTTGCTCTGGATGGAACATGCTGCAGCAGAGGAATCTCAGGCTGCAAACTGGGGTCTGTGGATAGGGAGGGTGTCCCCCATGCAGAGATATTTGTAGGCTTCCAGCTGAGCTTAGCTACATGACAGCTTTATGCCTGGGAATTAGTGATTTCATTGAAAAGTGGCTATTTCTGCTGCACCCAGTTGTTTTACAGTGGTTTAGAGGTCTGCTCTGCCTCTGACTAGCTAGGTGACCTTGTAGGGTTATTTAGCCCAGGAGTCTCAATTTCACTGTCTATAAAACTGTGATAGTGGTACCAACCTTGTGGTATTTTTATACAAATTTGTTGTAAAGTATATAAAGCTCCTACATTGGTATTTGACATATAGAAGGAGCATCAATATATTTTAGCTATTATTTTTAATAAAACCAATGAAAAATAATCATTGTGGTAGGCTGAATAATGACCTTACAAAGATATCCTCATCTTTGGAACCTGTGACTATGTTACCTTTCATGGCAAAAAGGACTTTGCAAATATGATTAAGGACCTTGAGATGAGGAGGTTATCCTGGGTCATCTGGGTGGGTCTAATCTAATCACTTGAACCCTTAAAAGGAACCTTTTCCTTTTGTGGTCAGAGAAAAAGACGTGACAGCATAAGCAGGGTCAGCAACATGCTATGTTGCTGGATTTGAAGATGAAGAAAGGGGGCCACAAGCCAAGGAATGCAAGCAGCCTCTAGAAGCTAGAAAAGGCAAGGAAACAGATTCTTCCCTAGAGACTCTAGAAGGAACCAACCCTCCCAACACCTAACTGCAGTCCAGTGAGACCCATGTCAGATTTCTGACCTATAGAACTGTGAGAGAATAAGTTTGTGTAGCTTTAAGCCACTAAGTTTGTGATAATTTCTTATATAGCAACGATGGAACACTACTAACACATAATTGAAGAGAATGTCAAGGACTTGTGCAGCTGTAGAAAGGATGAGACCCATGATGCTCTGTATTTGGATAAGCTATTAGGGTATATGTGCTAAATTCGAGTCTCCTTGAAATCCTTCCAACTTCTCTTCTGGGCAGGAGACATGGCTTGCTTCACAAGAATTGAAGTGTTTTGTTATACCCCCAAAGATCTGAATCTAGTCTGAAAAAGTTGCATTAATTATATTTGAATTTTGGAACTACTGTAATTGCACAAATGCCTTGTTTCCTCTGAATAAACAGCAAAAGAGTTTTGCTATACCTTATTCTGTGGAGGGAAGAACTTAGAAGTCAAAGTCAGAAGATATGAGTCTGAGTCCTGCTATCCTGGAAAAACAAATCATGTAACCTCCAAAATGGATCTGTAGAATGGAGATGATAATACTTGGTTTATTTACATGTTGTGTGGGTCAAGGAGATAATGTGAGTAAAGAGGCATTGAGAACTGGCCCACTATACAAATTTCAGGTGTAATTGTCATTATATTTGTTGTTGTTATCATCATGTGACAGAATCATAGAATGTTAGATCAAGAAAGGGCACTAGAGATCATTTAGTCCACTAGCCTTGGAACTTGGGTCAGGAGAGGCTAAATAACTTGAAAATGTTCTCTTGGCTCCCTAATGTCCAGCCTCTGACATGGCCCGGATAATTACAGGTAGATGGGCCAGGCTGGGAACTTTATCTCATTTGAATGGTACAGGCCAGAGTGGGAAAGGATACAGCTGTAAGAATTGAGAGGCACTTCACTATGTGATAGGCTCACATTCCCAGAACTTGGATCTGTAATTTTTGTCCCGAAAGTTTGTTTAATATCCAGACTCATCATGGGTAATCAGGTAAAACAAAACAAAACAAAACAAAATAGAACTCTTTATAAGGCAATAGCAATACTAAATTCTTCTCTGGCTCCCAAGGTCTCCTGAATGTACACATACTCAACCAAACACATACTTACACACATCATACATGTGGACACAACAGTCATACCACACTCACACACACAACTCACACCACACTCATTGTACATGTACACACACTCACACTCAAATACACACACATACCACACATGAATACACACTGTTAAAGAGAATTATACTACCACTGGTTTCAGGATCTTTTGTGTATTTTGTTTCCAAAGTAATATACTGAATTTTATCCCAATATGTGCTATGTAGAAATGTGACCTATATACAATATATTTTCTTGGATTTTATTAAGTGACCATTTGCGAATGAAGAATGGATTGGAAGTGGAAGAATGAATTGACTACCCCTAGATTCTAATCTAACAGTAACAGTTCTTTATGGTTTTATATGGAGGTAGAATTCGGAGGGCTTTCATATTCTCCAGTGCATTGTATCCCCCAACAATCCTGTGAAAGAGTCAGGGAGGTGTCTTTATTCCTGTCCCACAGATGGCACTCAGGAAGGTGACCTGAATTCACCAAGGTCAGAGTTGGGTCTAGAAGAAAGGACAGGTGGCCACTTTTCTGTAACCATGAAGCTGTTTCCCTCATCTAGTTGCTGAAGAACCACAGCAATAAAGAAATTTTAAATGAGGTTTAAAATTGATTTTAAAATATAGATTATTTAAAGATTTTCCCAATCTAAGTGTTAAACATGTTTGCTATGCAAAATTTCAAAAACTTAGAAAAATGGAGAAAATTACATTTAGAGATGACTATTGTTAAGATTTTTGGTATATTTCTTTTTCTTTTTTTTGTCCATGCTGCATGGCCTGCAGGATCTTTGCTCCCCAACCAGGGATCGAACCCAAGCCCTCAGCAGTAAAAGCTCGGAGTCCTAACCATTGGACTGCCAGGGAATTCCCCTGGTGTATTTCTTTTAAAATATTTTCTATGCATAGAACTTCTTTGTCATTTGATTTGTTTACTTAGTAGGGTAAGACTGAGTTATAACTTTTCTTATTTTTTTCATAAAACATTTGTCATATATTTTCTTGTATGTATCTTATAATCATATGAGATATATATATATATATCTTATATATGTATCTTATAATCATATAATAGTTGCAAAGTACTCCATCAAGGGGCTGTACCATAGTTTATTTAGCAATCTCTGTCTTAGGATCTAGGTTGTTTCCAATTTTTGGCATTTCCACATTTGATTTAATTTTTCAGGGTAGATATCAAGAATTGGGATTATCAGGCTAAAACAAATTGGATATATATTTGCCAAATTACTTTGTAAAAGTGTTATGCCAATCTATCTCTTGTATTATAGAAATGAAATGAACTTAAGATGGAGTACTGTTCTTAAAAGACTTCCAGGCACAGGTAATTTCCAACTGGCCGCCTTGCCCACAGGAGCCAGCATCTGGCTGTGTTGTTCAGCTCCATCGCTCCCTTCTTCAATCCCATTTCCAACCTTTCACTACTCACCCCACCTCAACATTCCATTCATTTCTAAGGCACAACAGTTTGGTTTTGCTTTTTCCTTACATTATAAGCTCTCAGGAGCCTCATCTTTCCCTCAGGACCTCATCTTTGTCATCCAGAATGGCTCATCAAAGTATTTTTCTAAACAAAGTTAGCTCCCTCCCTACAAAAGGCTCTGGAGTTAGCTGTAAAGATAAATTTTAAAAATTGAAGTATAGTTGATTTACAATATTATATTACTTTTGGGTGTACAACATAGTGATTCATTATTTTTATAGATTATAAGCCATTTAAAGTTATAAGAAAATATTGGCTATATTCCCTGTGCCGTACAGTATATCCTTGTAGCTTATTTATTTTATTCATAGTAGTTTGTAACCCTTAATTCCCTACCCCTATCTTGCTCCTCCCTGCTTCCCTCTCCCCACTGGTAACCACTAGTTTGTTCTGTATATCTGTGAGTCTATTTCTGTTGTGTTATATTCATTCATTTGTTTTATTTTGTAGATTCCATGTATAAGTGAAAACATACAGTATTTGTTTTTCTCTGTCTGACTTATTTCACTAAACGTAATACCCTCAAGTTCCATTCATGTTGTTGTAAATGGCAGAATTTCATTCTTTTTATGGCTGAATAATATTCCATTGTGCATATATACCACATCTTCTTTATCCATTTATGTGTTAATGGACACTTAGGTTGCTTCCATATATTGGCTATTTGTGAACAGTGCTGCTGTGAACATTGGGGTGCATGTATCTTTTCAAATTAGTGTTTTCGTGTTCTTTGAATATATACCCAGCAGTGGAATTGCTGGATCATATGGTAGTTCTAGTTTTAGTTTTTTGAGGACTCTCCATACTGTTTTCCATAGTGGCTGCACCAATTTGCATTCCAACCAACAGTGTAGGAGGGTTCCCTTTTCTCCACATCCTCTCCAACATTTGTTATATGTAGACTTTTTGATGATAGCCATTCTGACAGGTATGAGGTGATCTCATTGTGGTTTTGATTTGCACTTCTCTGGTGATTAGCAATATTGAGTATCTTTTCATGTACCTGTTTGCCATCTGTTTATCTCTTGGAAAATGTCGAATCAAGTCTTCTGCCCATTTTTTAATCAGGTTGTTTGTTTTTTTGATATAATGTTTTCGACACTCCATATCACTCGTCAATGCTTGAAAAACATCTATTTATTTATTTGTTTGAAAAACATCTATTTATTTGTTTGTTTGCTTATTTAGGCTGATGGATTTCAGGATCTTAATAAGGATGAACTTTGTAGTTATAACAGGTGGCCTAAGGAGAGAGCGGCTTGCAGGAGGTGATGAGTTCTCTGCTATGGGAGATGTCCAAGCAGAGGCTAATGATCACTTGTCAGGACAATTGTAAATGGAATTCAAGCAACAGCTGACCATCGGGTTAGAATAGATAACCTTGAAGACCTCTGTAATCTTGGGATTCTGTGAATCCACAATTTTCGCCTTCTCTAAATATTTAAAACACTTATTCATTAATGATCCATTTTAAGGCCTCTCCCTTTAATAACAGCAAGCATAAATCGTTGAGCTAATGGGTCAAACACCTATGTCATGTTGCTTCCTCACCTGCGATTCAATATGATTAGCTCCCTCTGGCAAGGTTCCTCCCAGTGGAATCCTTTTTTAGGTAATTTTTCTGCCTCTGAGACATTTCAGCCCTTTAACTATTTTAGGAAAATAGTGATATGGCTGACACAAAGGCCATAACACCTTGCCAAGAGGAATTCTCCATGAATGGAATAAATTAAGAGAGAAAGTCTGTGAAATATGTGTCAGTGCAGCTGCTCTGACTTTCCCAAATTCAACACAGCTTGAGGTTGAGGATTCCTGATACTCAGGGCCAGATGATGCTTTTCATATCTGGAGTTAGTTATATCAGCAGAGCACTGATACCTCAAGTAGCCTGGGCTTGGAGATGCTGGTGTGGTCGCCAGCCCTTGTCCACCAGAAAGTCACCTTTCATTTCAACATCATGTCTCTGTTCAGAGTGGCTAAGGAGCACATTACCCTAACTTGAGGTAATTATTCTACTTTGCTAAGAAACAATCTCCTAGGCCCCTTTCATAATAAGCCAGATGTTAAATATTGCAAAGAACTCTGAGTGATGTAAGTACTGAGATTTAAAATGTACCAAAAGGTTTAAAAGTGAATATACCTTTTATCCCAACAACTTCACTTCTTCGTAAGGAAATAATGAGAGATATGTTCAAGCATGCCCAATTGCAACACTTTATAGTATCCATATCTGGAACTTTCCTAAATGTCCTCGAATATGTTAAATGAGGTACATCCATACTATTAAGAATCATGTTGTAGGAAAAGCTTTAGAGGTATGGAGTTGTTTATGATACATTACTTAGTAAAAGAATCAGGTTAACAAATAATTGACTTTTTTCTTTTTGTTAAAAATATATACGTATTAAAAAATTTTATTTATTTGTTTATTTAATTTGGCTGTGCCAGGTCTTAGTTGCGGCACGAGAGATCTTCGTTGTGGCATGCAGAATCTTTTAGTTGCAGCATGCGGACTTCTTAGTACGGCATGCATGCAGAATCTTTCCCCAACCAGGGATGGAACCTGGGCACCCTGCGTTGGGAGCGTGGAGCCTTACCCACTGAACCACCAGGGAAGTCCCCCAAAATATATATGTATTTTTAAAGAGTGTGTTTGATACAGATATAATAATAATAGTTAATATTTACTGAGTGCATACTGTATGTCAGGCACTGTCCAAATTGCTTTACATGTATTAACTTATTTAATCCTTAACAAAACTCTGTGAGGTACTATTATTCCCTCTGTTAGCTAACTGCCTTGAAGGGACTGAACATTGTGATAATGATAATAATAATAACAGTAATAGTCACAACAATAATAGCTAACACGTATAATATAGTGTTTTCTATATGCCAGACACTGTTCTAAATACCTTACATATGCTAACTTGTCTAATCTTTACTGTAACCCTCTGAGGATGACTGTGGTAGGCTGAAAAGTGGCCCCCCAAAATGTCCATGTCCTAATCTCTGGAGCCTGTGAATATGGTACCTTACACGGTCAAAGGGACTTTGCAGAAGTGATTAGATGAAGGACCTTGAGAAGAGGAGATCATCCTGGATTATCTGGGGAGGCCCAACATAATCACATAGGTCCTTAAAAAGATAAAACCTTTCCCTGCTGTGGTCAGAGAAAAATATGTGAAGACAGAAGCAGGGTCAGAGAGAGATTATGCTACTGGCTTTGAAGATGTGGGGAGGGGAGCCATGAGCCAAGGGAATGCAAGGAACTTCTAGAAGCTGACAGAGGCAAGGAAATTGATTCTCCCCTACATCTCCAGAGGATCTAACCCTTCCTACCTCTTGATTTTAGCTTGGTGAGACCCACTTCAGACTTCTGACTTCCAGAATTGTAATATAATAAATTTGTGTTGTTTTAAGCCATTAAGTTTGTAGTAATTCATTACAACAGCAATAGGAAACTAATAGAGAGGATGACTGCCAAGTTAATAGATGAGGAGACTAAGACTTGGCGAGGGGAACAAGCTTGCCGAGGTTTGCACAGTAATAGCTGGGAGTTCAGCACAGGTAATCTGATTTCCAGAGCCCATGCTCCTCACCACTGTGCTGTACTGCTTATGAGAAAAGGAGGCCTGGCAGTGACTGTCCCCACCACCTATGCTGATGTGACAAAATGGAACTTGGTGAGCTACTGGTAAACAGTGACTCAAAAGGGAAATAAACACTCATATAAGCTCCTCAGTCTTTGTCATACCAAGTTTTAAACTCTTAAACTCTGCTGAGAACTTTGAGCCTGCATTAAAAGTTGATCATCCTGACACTTTTGAACTTAAATTCCTATTTGCTTACTTTGCCAATGGGTATTTTTTGGTCATCCCTTTAAATTTTATAATCTCTTTATGGTTTACAAAACACATTAGTCTTTGTTACTTATTTAATTCTCATAATAATCCTGTGTGGTAGATAAAGTAGATGGCTCTGAAGCTTAGAAAGTTTATTTTGCAGCCAAACAACCAATAAGGGTCAAAGCAGGAATTCTGGAGTTCCATTCCAAATCTAAAGCTATCTCCAATACATCTTTTTTTTTGAATGATAGGTTTTGTTCAAAGATGTAAATCTACCATTGTATTTTCTTTTATATTGAGACCAAGCACCACCACCTCTTTTTAAGAAATTGTTACTCAGAGAGTCTGATAATGATGCATGAGTGTCTTTAAGAGCGTATCTATCACTTCCAGTTACAAACCCTAGGAAATGAATCTCAACATCGGAGATAACTAAAATCCAATTTCTCTCTTTCTTTTGTCATTTGCCAGTGAGTTATTCATTATCTTCAGTCATTAGTCTGTAGTTGTTTCATGAAGTCACTGTATTTAGAATAACACTCAAACTGTCTTATACAACTGGGTCCAAATCAGTTTTGTGTATGTATGACAGGCAAATCCAGAACATTGAGAAAAGAAAACTCTGTGTCAGATGTAGTTTTTTCTGTTTGAAGAGCTATCCTATGGATATTGAAACCTCAATGATGGGAGATTTTAGTAGTGTCATAGCTTGCTCACACTCTGGGAAAAGTCATAGAAACACTCATCATAAAATAACTGTGCCTGCATCAGCTAATTAACACATTAAAAATCTTCTACAAAGGGCTTGTTATGTGCCAGGAACTGTGATAGTTATGAAGGAGAATCCAAAAGTGAATTAGACACAGTTACCACTCTCAAAGAGCTCACAGAATTCCAGAGGAATACAGACCCATAAAGCATAACCCTCAAGGCAGTCGGGTCGTAGAGGATCTGTGAGTCTTTTGCAGGTAGATGGTAGGCTAAGAATAATCTTTGAAAATAGGAGGTACAGTTCAAGCAAAGGAATCAGAGCATGAGAAGGGAGAGAATTTTTAAGAGTTGCCAATGGAAGCTAAAAAGTTGTACCTCTGTGTGTGTGTGTGTGTGTGTGTGTGTGAGATATGTTGTGTGGCCATGCCAGGAAGTGGGGGTATGTTCAAGGAGGTAATATGAGTCATTGAAATATTTTAAGCAGAAACAGATAAAATCATTTTTACAAAATTTAAATGTATTACTTTGGTTGCTATGTGGAGGCCTAGCTGAGGATCAGTTATTAGATCCATTGCTGTAGTTAAGGTGAGTGAGGCTAAGGGCCTGAACTAAGATCGTGGAAGTGAGAATGGAAAGGGGTAGAATTGAGGGGTCTCTTAGAAATGAAAGCAATGGGAATTTGTGAGTAATTGAATGGAGACAATGTTGAAGGAACTAGTTTTAGTGTTGTGTCATTAATTTTTCTGAAAAGATACTCTATATAAGTATAGTCTATTTAGTGTCCACATGGTTTAGATTTTCATTTAGTCATTCATTCAACAAGCATTTATTGAGTAGCTCCCTTAAAAGCAAAACCCAATGTTTTAAGCATGATGGGACTTGCATATTGTACATATTTTATATATTATTTGGTCTTGAACCTTAAGGAACTTATAGTGTAGTGGAACTTATTTAAAGATTTGGGAAATATTGCTTTATTCTTAAATCATGTTTCCAAGCTTGGACAATTGGATACTCTCTCCTGGGACTTTGCAACTTGAGCAAGTGGCATAGAACCAATGGGCGGTGGTCCCTTGTCGGCTGTGCCCTAGAGCCTCTTCTGTCCACAGGTAGACCAAACTTCTTGCATCTTTACCCTCTGACGTTCTCTTAGTCCTGTCTGTTTCCAAACCTGGATTTCCAGCCTTTATTGATTCTGTAAGCCCCTAGAAATCCATTGAAATCATTCCCTTTTCCTTATATTAGTCAGTTTCTTTGGCTTGCCTTCCTCATGTGCTCGTATTTTCAATTTTCTATCTTTGCTTTTTCCCCCTCTACATTTGTTGAAAAATTTCAAGTTTGTCTTCTGCATCATTGATTCTGTTTTCTGAAGTATCGATTCTCCTCTGCCTCCAAAGCTGATCTTAATTCCTCAGTTGCTCTTTGCTCCTTTCATATCCTTTTCCATTGCAATCTCATCCCTATTGTTTTTAGTTTCAAACTGTTCTCTTCATATGGATATCTTTTCCTCTTTCACAGGGGATTTGCTTCCTTCTTACAGTTAAGATTGCCAAAACATTTTATTCCCATCAAATATTTTCTCACCACAGAAAGAAGTTTCCTTGAATATTATTTAATTCCTTAAATCAATTGCGTTATTAGGGAGAAAGCCTATGGTCCAGAAATGCTGCTTTGAAGATTGTATCACAAGGAAACTCAAGTACATTCCTTTCTACTGCCCACATCAAAATATCTTGGATTCAGATACAAAAAAAGAAAAACAAAACAAAAGAAACCATAGACACCAATGGCTCTGTGGCTGTCAGTTTGCGGTGTTTAATCTCCCCCCCCCCCGCCACCCCACTGTATATAGCATCTACTTCCCTAGGATTCACAAAGGCCATTTCTTCAACAAGCAAGGCTCATCAGCACATTTTTACCCCTGCCTTGCCATGTTCAGACCTCACATACATCAAAATATTTTAATGGACTAGAAAGACTTCTTCACATTGTTACTAGCTGAATCTATTCTGAATCATCAATTTACTAACATTCTCAGGTTAGTAAAGATCCTAATCTGTCCACTGAAGAGTTATGGCTCACACCCAATTCCCACTTTCCTTAGCATTTCTATCATTTTCTACAAAATGGGAAAGACTCTCCTTTGCCTCTTTTGAAAAAACAAAGAATATCTTGCTCTCTTTATTCTTGTCACTCCTGTTATTTCAGAGGCTGAGAATAGGCTGACTGCAGGAGATTATATAGACTTGCTCTTTTATGTCTGTTTGAAGGAGAGTGAGAAATGGAAGTAGAAAAAACTTACGTAGTATTATTTTATTACTTCTTTTTTATGTGCCTTGCATGTCTAGCTGCCTATGCCGTTTCCACTTGGATAGCTCATAGGGTTTTCACATTCAATGTGTGCAAAACTCTGCTTATCTCCCTTATCCCCGAACCCAACCCAAAGCCTGCTCCTTCTTCAGTGGTCCTGAATTCAGGAAATACCACCACTGTTCACCACCCAGAAAACTAGCAATCATCCTTGACACCTCTTTCTCTCTCAGACCTCTCATTACCAAATTCTATTGAGTGTATCTCTTAAATAAATCTCAAATTTGTCACATTTACCCACGTTTACTGCTACAACTCTAGCCCCTGCTAATGGTGTCTCTATCCTGGAATACAACCACCTTAGAGATAACTCCGTAAAGAATCTTTTGGTAGCATGTAATAGAAAACAGCCTAAACAATAAAGGACTTTCATTGCCTTATATAATTGAAAAAGGCCAGAGTTAGGATTGGCTTTGGGCAAGACTTGATTGAGAATGTCAATAAGGTCACCCAAATCCTGGTTTCTTTCCATTTCTCCTTTCTACCTTCCACTGTGTTATCTCCCTGCTCAAACGGGATCACCCTGTCAAATAAGGGGGCTGTCGGGAGGTCCTAGGTCCTCATGCTTCTTTGTTCATGATCTTTGGGAAGGGAAAACATTTCCCCCAGTAGCTCTCATAGAAGAGTGACAAAACTTCTTTCCTAGTAGTCTTTAACCCCCTCCCCTCCAACTCATGGGTCACATGTCCTTCCCTGAATCAATCACCATAGTCAAAGAGATGGATTTTGTTGATTGGAGGCTTACACTAAGAGTTAAGGGGAGATAAATCCCATTCAAACTCCAAGGCAAAGAATGTCACAGGGGAAATAACTTGAAGGAATTTGGGGGACTTGTTAACTGAGAAGGAAAGTAAAGTAAAGCACACATGAGTTATCCATGACACCACATTCACTTTTGCTTCCCTCTAATCTTTTACCACAGTGTAGGCAGTACTGTCTTTTAAAAAAAGAAATGGTGTTGCGCCACTTCATTATTTAAGCCCACTTTGCTCCTTGGATAAAGATAAAAATAATCCTTAACATGCTTTACAAGTTCCATCTGGCCCTTCCTACCCCTCCCGCCTCATCTGTTACCACTGTCAGCTCTTGATCACCATCCACTCACACCCCTGGCTTTTGTTCATTTTGTTGGATTATCTGGCTTTTTCCTATCTCAGAGCCTTCAAATCTGCTGTGCTATCTACCTAGAATGACCTTACCCACACTCTTCACATGGACAGCTCCTCTTCACTTATGCTTTTCTGTTACAGTCCCTTTCACTGTTTAAAATAAATTGTAAGGAGATTGTCTACCTAATGCTTATTTTTTCCAGCTAGTCTGTAAGCATCACAAAGGTAAAAGTAGGGCTTGTACTTGTAAAAAGCACTGTGTCTGTGGCATCTAGCATAGCTCTTGGGCCTTGTTCAGCAAAGACACCCACCACTGACAGCATTGCCCACCCTGCTCTTCACTTTGAGGAAAACCCTTCACTTTAAAGAGCATTAAGTGTCCTCATATCTAACCTGGGAAAAAGTTATTTACCTCTTAGGATGCTATAAAATTAAATTAGTTAAAGTGTGTATAAATACTTAGAGCACTCGATATAGGCTGATGAATAACTGCAAACTTAAAGTTGGCATATTTATTTGGAGCACTTTCTACCAGGTGGTGTCTGTCCTAGTATTAACTTCTGGAAAATAACTGAATGACCCTTGGAAAGTTATTTTGCCATTTATCTTCATAAATATGTGTTGAAATGTGTGGCGTTTTCCCAAGCTATTCAGGGACAAGTGAGAAAGGGAATCTGGAAGACAGAAGAGATACTCTCCAGAGCTGCTGGTCTTATTTGCACTTCATCCCAACTTGACATTAATATACACATTTTGCATTGAAATCGTTTTCTGTTATTGAAACCTGAATTTCATTATATACCAATCTACAGGGTCTTTGTAAAGGATTTTAGTTCTTTGATCTTGTTTTCATTTTTCAGGTTGTATTTATGTTTGGCTGGGTGTATTCTTCAGATGTGCTTTGTTAAAGGCACTATCATAAAACAGTCATTTTTATATGAATTATAATTTCAAGAATGGATTTCTTAACCTATTCCTAAATACTCACTAAGGAGATTCCTAGGAAAGGAGTGGCTAATATAGCTGGGCACCTTAGCATTCATTATGTCATTTCATCATTTTAAAAACTTACCTTTTTATTATAAAAACAATTCACAGTCACTCTAGAAAATTTGGAAAATATAGATAAGGAAAAAAACAAGCATTTGAAATCTTACCACCCAAAGAGATAACCACTGTTGACATTTTGATGGTCTCATCCTACACATGCGTGTGCATACACACACATGCACACATGCATGGACCCTATTTCAAATGATCAAAAAAAGTCAAAATATTCATCAAGTGTTTTAATGTTTTCCAGTTAACAATAAATTGTGATCTTCATTAACTCTTTTAATCAGTTCCTGTAGTTTACCATTGATTTTCTTGCATTTGTCAGATAGACCTATCACAAACAAATAATATTTTGACCTCATTTTAGCAAATACTTATACTGCTGATTTTGTTTTCCTGCCTAATTGCGTTGAATTTCCAGAACAATGATAATTAATTTTGATAGTATTAGCTTATCATGTTCTTGACTTTAATGGAATGGTACAACTATGTGTATATTATGAGTGTGTGCATGTGTGTGCTGTATGTGTGTGTCAGTGTTGATGATATTACATGAAAGGTGTCCTGAGAGTCTATGGTTGGTGGAGTGGGATAAGTAACCATCAGTACAGTTTAAGGGACTGAATAAATTTAGAGGAAACAAATTGTTCCAGCTTTGGGGAGTTAAGAAAGGGTTAACGATGGAAAACTAAAGGCTGATTCACCACTATACTTTCTAAGACAGTAGCAACTGGTAGAAATTCACTTATATGCCATTTTTTGGGGGGGAGGAATGGGTGAGTTGGGATATAGAAAGGAAACAAACCACCTAGAATCCCTTTTGCTGTCCTGGAGCAACAACACTTGAAAGCAAGCCCAGAATCCATGCTAAATCAAGCACAAGGCTGGCAGCACGGCAGGGCTTTTGCACCCAGCAAAAGGTCCAGAAAGGAGGCCTTTGAGGGCCAAACCAGGTAATTGGCTCAGAGGCCAGGCTAAGCATAAAGCTTTTAAAAGAAAGCTGGCCTCTGTCACAGATGTGTAAGCAAACACAAGGAAGAAAAGGCACATGAAGTTTCCTTGCTACGGCTGCCATTCATTCACAGAACTGTTACGTAAAGCTATGTAAAACAGAATTCATACTTAAGCTCGAAGAAATTCCAACAACAGCCAGGTAGGCAGTGAGGGAAAACCTAGGCCTTGGCAGACCTCTTCTAATTCCAGTGTGAGCAGATAAAGGAAAACTAATATGGGATTCTTCAAAAAAAATAGGAAGGTAAAACAAAGATGTTATAAATTCAGAGGAAGCACAAACTTTTTGAAAAATATTTGCTATGGGATTTATAAAGTATTTTGATAGCATCTGTTTATGGGATTAACTAAATTTGTAGTGTTTCATCAAGTTTATGATGAAAGGTGAAGGACAGTATAATGAGACAGCCTATTCACGTGACCAAAGAGCTTCTTGAAAGGCATACAGAAATAAAGACCTGGCTTAGAGTTTAATTAAATTAAAAACATAATCTCAGATTTAAAATCAGAATTAGGAACACACAAGGCAAAAGAGATTTTAGGAAATTACATAAGATATGCAGAAGACAATTTTGAAATGCTTTTTTAGAATATAGAGAAAAGGATATGGAAATGTGAAGAAGACAGAAAAATCAGAGGAATGGAAAATAGAGCAGGTATTAAAATATGAATAAATGCCATAGAAAGAGATCAGAACAAATGAAAAATAAGTTGCTTTAAGAATTTTTTACGTACTGGAAAACCACCTGAGTTTGCAGGACTCACTGCGCCTAAAGTGACAATCCTGGTAAGATGAATAAATTTTATGGATAAAGGAAGACTCTCTAGTGAGGGCCATGCCACGTGGAGCTCCTTTTTTCACTATAGATCAGTAACATTTGGAAGCGGCTCTGATGGGGCTCAAAGATTATTATTGTCATACCAAATAGGAAGACAGCAGGTATCAGGCCTTTGCTTGGCATGACTTCTCACTAATAAGATGGTCACCCCAAAAATGATGGGCAGTAATGTGAGGAAGAATGAGTACAAGGAGTAGAGAGTCAAATACGGACAGGTGGCTGTGGCTTCTCAACAAAGACATGATTACCAAAAGATAACTGCTGAGACTCTCCGCAGTCCCAGATCTCTTCCTCAGGCTACTAGATTATGGAACTTTCCTTCATTTTGGGATTTAAGAGGAATTTAATGGTGTCCAGGGAAGGGACTCAGGGAGAAATTAACAAGATCATTTTAGGGTAAAGAACAGTTCAGGTTAAAGTTGTCCTCATTCAAGGATGAAAATAAAGCAAAACAAAACAGATGGAACCTGACAGAAATTATGAAATGATTATAAGAGATAAACAAAGAAAATAGAAAGGGATAGAGAAAAAAATACTTTTGAGAACAATTTTTAGCAAGAAACAGAATGTACCTATACTAACTATGAGTTAAAGAAAACATGAGATTTTGAGACAAGAGTTAATTGATGAGATATTAGAACAAGGAACTGAATTAAAAATGGAGCCATCCCAGCAAAGCAAAGAGTATAGGGCAATGTCCCAAAACACCTGTTAAATTGTAATTAGAGAAGTACAAATTAAAACCACAATGAGATATCACCCTCTAGAATGGCTATAATCCAAAAGACCGACAATATCAATGGAAAATAAGTTAAAATTAAAATTTTTTTTTACTCACTGGAAAACCATTTGAATTTGTAGGTCAAAAGGACTCACTGTGCCTAAAGTGAAAATCCTGGTAAGATGAGGGAATTAATTACTGGTGGGAATGAAACGTGGTATAGCCATTCTGGAAGACAATTTCATGGATTCTTAAAAATTTAAACATATATTTTCCAGATGTCCTAACAGTTCCACTCCTATGGACCTATCCAAGGAAAGGCTTGCATGCAGATGTTCATAGCGGCATTATTTGTAATAGTTCAAAAGTAGAAACAATACAAATGTCTGTTAACTGATGAATGGATAAACAAAATATAGTATATACATACAATGGAATAATATTCATAATAACAAAAGGAAACAAGCTACTGATACATGCCACAGAATAGATGAACCTGAAGCACATTATACTCTCCTGTCCCTTGTCCTTAGAATGTATCTGTCAGGGGCAAAACCCCACCACTAGATGAGCCCACTGTCTGCCTTTGCCTTATTTGCACTCAGCTTTCTAGTCCTGTGAGTAAAAAAGCCACAATCCGATCAAATTGGTGTCAATATAAATTTGTGGTTACGAACCTCCACTGGTCTGTGCTTACCAGTTTCCTCAACAGCTCAAACTCTAGTCCTCCACAACTGTTTTATACTTTCTCCCTTCTCCTCAATTCTGACGCCTTCTTTTCCCAATTCTCCTTAAATTTGCAGCAGATTAAATTACTGCCTACTTCATAGAGAAAGTAGATTTTTTCAAATAAGACTTCTGTAAACCTCCCTTCAATGAGCTTGTTAACCTGTAATTTTCCTTTTCCTTTTATCTCTCATCCTTCCCATCTATTTGAAGAGTTGTCTCGCATCTAATTTTTCCACCCTTGTGCTAGGAATTGTAGCGAACAGATCTTTGCCTATATGGACCTTACCTTCCGGTGGGAGGAGAGAGCGTCAGTTCTTTGGGGAACCCTTTTCTAAATCAAAGACTATATAAATCTTTGATTGATGCACCCAAAGTATCCAGAACCACCACAGTAGAACTATTGATCAAATTTTCAACTACTTGTTCAGTGTCGTTCTTTCCTATCACACTGTTAGCTTCATGAGGGCAAGGGTTGGTCCCTGTTCACTGCTGTATTTTTTAGCACTTAGCACAATATTGTGTATATGGTAAAGTCACAGTAGAATTTTACTGAATGACCAACTGAAATAAATGTCTTTGTTAACCATGATTATTTCTAAGTGATGGAAGTACTGCTGATAATTTATTCATAATTTAAAAATGTCTCTATATTTCCTTTAGTTTATATTATTAAATTAACATTTTATATTAAAAACAATAAACAAAACATAATTAAAAACCAGTGGATTTGAATCCAAGTGATTTTTGCCTACATAATCTTGGGAGGAATTTCTTAGAATTATTTTGTGTTTATTCAAACTGAAAAAGCAGAAGCTAAATAATCTGCTTAGAATTGAGAAGCAAATTTTTGGTGGGTTGTTAGGTAACAGAATCAGATACAAAAATCCAGTAATCTTTCTACAATTAAATGATAGAAACTTGCATTTAAACTTCTAAAGGGACTGTGAGGTCATGCTAATTGGCTTTTTAACAATTTGTTGCTTATTAAATATTTAGCAAGACTCTGAGGAGTCTTGCTGTGGTATCATATGAGTGGCTTTCAGACTTTTGCCCATAAAGTTGAAGAGTTCAAAATGATCCTATATGACAATGATGCTGCAAAGAGTTAAGATTATAAATATGTGTAGTATAAAGGTCTTGCCACTGAAGGGCCAGAGAAGGCATTCAGGAAATGCTGCAGTGAAATACTGTAGTTTTGCGTACTACTAATATCATTATATTTAGGTGAATTAACTTTTAATTTCATTATAAAATTCCCTTATTAAGTACCAGCAATTTCTCAAAGCTATTTATTCATTTGCCTAGTTTGTTTTTATACAGTATCTAATCTCTGACTTTTGTTAATGAGTGTTGACATTGCTATAAACTGGATCACTTAATCAGTGGATGGCATAAAATGGAAAATCATTCTTCATGCTGCATTTCCTTTTGCGATTATATAACTCTACAGGCTCTTTTAGGGCAAATAAGAAAGCCAAAGGGATAAGGATTATCAAATATATATTATGAACAAGAAAGAAGTCCTTCAGTTTCCTTCAGTATATAGTGCTCTTTGAATTACTTTTCAGATAAGCTGTACTGAGCCCTCTGCTTACACCATCATGGTAACAATATATTTTACTATATTATCTTTGGCTTTAGTGTTATTTTGAATCCTCCTCTGTTATAGAATAGGAGCATAGAGTAGACTGTCATTATGAATTATATGTATTTATTTACATATGCACTCACATAGAAATACATTTGTGATATCAGCATCACCGCTTTATTACAATGTCATATCTGTGTACATTTGACTCTTTTTATGCTGTAGCATCAGGAAAAAGTATGGAGTCAAAAGAGTTGTGTTCTCATCCCCAATCTACCATTGACCGACCATGACTGGGTACATCAACGTGCCCTTCATTTTAGATCCCAGAGAAGGGATGTGATCAGCATCCAAATGTACAATGAACAAAGTCAAGGAAATAAAAAAAAGAACAAACCAAACCTGTCTGTTGACAAACATGCTGTCTGGGCAGGCTGCTTCTCATTTTATGATGAAAACAACCACTACCGCCACTTCAGCAACATCTGCCACAACAACATGAAGCCAATGGAAGAACTGCGGCAGAGCCTGGGAGAGGAAGAAAGGATGCAGCCTGACTCGGAGGCTGAGGCTAAAAGTTTTGTGTATCTGTAAATTATGAAGCTAAAAATTAAAAATATATGTATTTATATATATACACAGACATTTTAGAAAACTATTTGTTAATAAGAGTTATAGCTGTTTTGAGAGAGAAAAGAATAGCATAAAGAAAGAATAGACATAAATAGAAACAGAAGCAATAATGGGGATGTACAAGTGGAAAAGTTTCCTGGAAGGAATCTATAAAAATGAAAAAGAGAATTAAAAAATAAAAAGAGAGAATCACACCTGCATATTTACTGGCAAAATGTACTTAGATGAAGAGAGACATCTCAATGCATATAATGTTTATCTGTGAAGGAATAAAGCTCTGGCTGGCTCAGAATTCTCCTGAGGAATGATAAATGCTGGAGAACAGTGGAGCAATGGGTTAAAATTTCTATGAGGAAACTCTTGAGACCTCACAAATTTAATACCTGTTTGTTAGATTTCATGTGTAAGGGCAGGAGAAACACATTCTCATATGTGCAAAGCATTGAGAAACACTTAAAGTTATTGGATGTTTTACTCCAGTGGCCCAAGAATGAGCAAAACATGGTATAAAAGAACTTGTGGTTATTTGAAACCAAACACAGGAGTAAGCCAAATATTTATAGTAAAATGAGTTTTTTAATTAAATGCAAATTACAAAATTTTTCTTGAAAGAGAAAAGATGTACTCTTACAATTTTATTAACAATAATTTGGACCTAAGATGTCACGTAAGGTGAGGGTGTATATGGTGAGAAGCATTCCATATTTTACACACACTGTTCTTATGTACTCAGTTGCTGAATGCAGGGATGGAAGGTGGTCAGCACACATGCACCAGGTGCCCCTTGCTATTGTTCCATTTGTTTATAACTGGTATCTCTTCTGATTGGCCAAAGTGTACCTTCTGATTGGTTGTACCATACCAGTTGCTAAATGTTTTGAATATCAACCAGGTTGAATAAATGAATGGATTAATGAATGATCAGAGTTGATCTCTTCTTTTATCCTTACCCCTATATTGTTTGGGGTATTTTTACCCTCACATTTAAGAATCTCTGAGCAGGTGTATATTTTATTCATACTCAGTAAAATTCTGCCTCTCCTTCCTTTACATCAACCACAATATTCCATTTGTGTGCAGCTGCCTACCAAGTCTGAGGACAACAATAATGTTGCATTTGACTTTATTATTTTTTCTTAAATATCAAGATTTCTTTGTTCTCTATCCATACTCTACATAATAGTGTATAATCATCTGAGACTGTATTATTTCTGAATCTACTCTTAGTTACAGTCTTGTGGACACCACTGGGTACCTTGGGCATTATTGTAATTCCTTCTATGTCATGCCTGCTAGGACTCCTTAGTAAGTGGATCCATACCTCACTTTTTCATTTTCTCATCTCCCTTTAGAGATACATTTAATATTAAGATTAAAAAAAGATTAGAAAGGCTCATAGGCATTGTATTGTCATTTTAAAAGTGACTAGGATGAAATGGGTACTGTGATTTGGTTTAATTATGCTTAATTGATGCAAAGCTTAAACCAGTGTCCAGATCTCCTGCTCCATTGCTTTTTTTTTTTTTAACATCTTTATTGGAGTATAATTGCTTTACAATGGTGTGTTAGTTTCTGCTTTATAACAGAGTGAATCAGCTATACATATACATATATCCCCATATCTCTTCCCTCTTGCATCTCCCTCCCACCCTCCCTATCCCACCCTTCTGCTCCATTGCTTTTAATCAGGGTAGTTCATTTTCGGACAAACATATGCTTCCTTGTACTACTAACATGTGCTGCATTTCTAGCCCAAAGCTTTATCATTTTGCTGTTTTAGATTGTAGTCCAGAAACCTAAATTTTCTTCTTTGACACCATCTGCATAGCTAGTCTTTCACCTCCCATAGCCTCCTTTCTCTTTGAAACTCCCAACTGTTAGTTGGAAGAATCAATGACAACACCACCTGTACCCCCACAGATTCCTAAGCCAGATTCTCTAGTCCCAAAAGATGTTTCCTGGAGACTACTTTCTTGCCTAATTAATTAATTAATTAATTAATATTTATTGAGCAGCTATTGTGTGCCAGGAACTGTGCTAGTTGGTTCTTTCCCAACTGAATAGTAATTGAACTGATAATGAACTTAAGGGGAATTTCTATTGCAATATGCAAACAAATAAGTTACCTTTCTCCCCACTAAGGGCATTTCTGTCTTGTTTTCCCCTTAAAATTCTAGAGATACACTTAAGATATCTTACAATAAAATTTCCATTTCATTTTTTAAGCTTCTATTTTTTTCATTTTTAGGTAAGTTATGTTCATTCAGACACATTAGAAAATTCAGATTAAAAACAAGAGGAAAACTGGCAAAAAAAGGAAAAAAAAATTTTTTTATGATCATATGGTTTTTCTTCTTCAATTTGTTAATATGGTATATCACATTGATTGATTTGCATATATTGAAGAATCCTTGCATCCCTGGGATAAATCCCACTTGATCATGGTGTATGATCCTTTTAATGTGTTGTTGGATTCTGTTTGCTAGTATTTTCCTGAGGATTTTTGCATCTATATTCATCAGTGATATTGGTCTGTAATTTTCTTTTTTTGTAGTATCTTTGTCTGGTTTTGGTATCAGGGTGATGGTGGCCTCATAGAATGAGTCTGGGAGTGTTCCTTCCTCTGCAGTTTTTTGGAAGAGTTTGAGAAGGATGGGTGTTAACTCTTCTCTAAATGTTTGATAGAGTTCACCTGTGAAGCCATCTGGTCCTGGACTTTTGTTTGTTGGAAGATTTTTAATGACAGTTTCAATTTCATTACTTGTGATTGGTCTGTTCATATTTTCTATTTCTTCCTGGCTCAGTCTTGGAAGGTTATACCTTTCCGAGAATTTGTCCATTTCTTCCAGGTTGTCCATTTTATTGGCATAGAGTTGCTTGTAGTAGTCTCTTAGGACGCTTTGTATTTCTGCAGTGTCTGTTGTAACTTCTCCTTTTTCATTTCTAATTTTATTGATTTGAGTCCTCTCCCTCTTTTTCTTGATGATTCTGGCTAATGGTTTATCAATTTTGCTTATCTTTTCAAAGAACCAACTTTTAGTTTTATTGATCTTTGCTATTTTTTTCTTTGTTTCTATTTCATTTATTTCTGCTCTGATCTTTATGATTTCTTTCCTTCTGTTAACTTTGGGTTTTGTTTGTTCTTCTTTCTCTAGTTCCTTTAGGTGTAAGGTTAGATTGTTTACTTGAGATTTTTCTTTTTCTTGAGGTAGGCTTGTATAGGTATAAACTTCCCTCTTAGAACTGCTTTTGCTGCATCCCATAGGTTTTGGTCATCATGCTTTCATTGTCATTTGTCTCTAGGCACTTTTTGATTTCCTCTTTGATTTCTTCAGTGATCTCTTGGTTATTTCATAACATATTGTTTAGCCTCCATGTGTTTGTGTTTTTTACGCTCTTTTCCCTGTAATTGATTTCTAATCTCATAGCATTGTGGTCAGAAAAGATGCTTGATATGATTTCAATTTTCTTAAATTTACTGACCCAAGATGGGATCTATCCTGGAGAATGTTCTGTGTGCACTTGAGAAGAAAGTGTAATCTGCTGTTTTTGGATGGAATGTCCTATAAATATCAATTAAATCTATCTGGTCTATTGTGTCATTTAAAGCTTCTGTTTCCTTATTTATTTTCATTTTGGATGATCTGTCCATTGGTGTAAGTGAGGTGTTAAACTCCCCCACTATTAATTTGTTACTGTCGATTTCCTCTTTTATAGCTATTAGCAGTTGCCTTATGTATTGAGACGCTCCTATGTTGGCTGCATATATATTTATAATCGTTATATCTTCTTCTTGGATTGATCCCTTGATCATTATGTAGTGTCCTTCCTTGTCTCTTGTAACATTCTTTATTTTAGAGTCTATTTTATCTGATATGAGTATAGCTACTCCAGCTTTCTTTTGATTTCCATTTGCATGGAGTATCTTTTTCCATCCCCTCACTTTCAGTCTGTATGTGTCCCTAGGTCTGAAGTGGGTCTCTTGTAGACAGCATATAGATGGGTCTTGTTTTTGTATCCATTCAGCGAGCCTCTGTCTTTTGGTTGGAGCATTTAATCCATTTATGTTTAAGGTAATTATCGATATGTATGTTCCTATTACCATTTTCTGAATTGTTTTGGGTTTGTTTTTGTAGGTCCTTTTCTTTTCTTGTGTTTCCCACTTAGAGAAGTTCCTTTAGCATTTGTAGTAGAGCTGGTTTGGTGGTGCTGAATTCTCTTAGCTTTTGCTTGTCTGTAAAGCTTTTGATTTCTCCATCGAATCTGAATGAGAACCTTGCCGGGTAGAGTAATCTTGGTTGTAGGTTCTTCCCTTTCATCACTTTAAGTATATCATGCTACTCCCTTCTGGCTTGTAGAGTTTCTGCTGAGAAATCAGCTGTTAACCTTATGGGAGCTCCCTTGTGTGTTATTTTTTGTTTTTCCCTTGCCGCTTTCAATAATTTTTCTTTGTCTTTAATTTTTGCCAATTTGATTACTATGTGTCTCGGCATGATTCTCCTTGGGTTTATCCTGTATGGGACTCTCTGCGCTTCCTGGACTAGGGTGGCTATTTCCTTTCCCACGTTAGGGAAGTTTTCGACTATAATCTCTTCAGATATTTTCTCGGGTCCTTTCTCTCTCTCTTCTCCTTCTGGGACCCCTATAATGGGAATGTTGTTACATTTAATGTTGTCCCAGAGGTCTCTTAGGCTGTCTTCATTTCTTTTCATTCTTTTTTCTCTATTCAGTTCCACCGCAGTGAATTCCACCATTCTGTCTTGCAGGTCACTTATCCGTTCTTCTGCCTCAGTTATTCTGCTATTGATTCCTTCTAGTGTAGTTTTCATTTCATTTATTGTATTGTTCATCTCTGTTTGTTTGTTCTTTAATTCTTCTAGGTCTTTGTTAAACCTTTCTTGCATCTTCTCGATCTTTGCCTCCATTGTTTTTCCGAGGTCCTGGATCATCTTCACTATCATCATTCTGAATTCTTTTTCTGGAAGGTTTCCTATCTCCACTTCATTTAGTTGTTTTTCTGGGGTTTTATCTTGTTCCTTCATCTGGTACATAGCCCTCTGCCTTTTCATGTTGTTTATCTTTCTGTGAATGTAGTTTTTGTTCCACAGGCTTCAGGATTGTAGTTCTTCTTGCTTCTGCTCTCTGCCCTCTGGTGGATGAGGCTGTCTAAGAGGCTCGATGGGAGGGACTGGTGGTGGGTAGAGCTGACTGTTGCTGTGGTGGGCAGAGCTCAGTAAAACTGTAATCCACTTGACTGTTGATGGGTGGGGCTGGGTTCCCTCCCTGTTGGTTGTTTGGCCTGAGGGAACCCAACACTGGAGCCTACCTGGGCTCTTTGGTGGGGCTAATGTCAGACTCTGGGAGGGCTCATGCCAAGGAGTACTTCCCAGAACTTCTGCTGTCAGTGTCCTTGTCCCCACGGTGAGCCACAGCCCCCCTCCGGCCCCCCCCCCCCCCGCCTCTGCAGAAGACCCTCCAACACTAGCAGGTAGGTCTGGTTCAGTCTCCCCTGGGGTCACTGCTCCTTCCCCTGGGTACCGATGCACACACTACTTTGTGTGTGCCCTCCAAGAGTGGAGTCTCTGTTTCCCCCAGTCCTGTTGAAGTCCTGCAATCAATTCCCACTAGGCTTCAAAGTCTGATTCTCTAGGAATTCCTCTTCCCGTTGCTGGACCCCCAGGTTGGGAAGCCTGACGTGGGGCTCAGAACCTTCACTCCAGTGGGTGGACTTCTGTGGTATAAGTGTTCTCCAGTCTGAGAGTCACCCACCCAGCAGTTATGGGATTTGATTTTACTGTGATTGCGCCCCTCCTACCATCTCATTGTAGCTTCTCCTTTGTCTTTGGATGTGGGGTATCTTTTTTGGTGAGTTCCAGTGTCTTCCTGTCAATGATTGTCCACAGCTAGTTGTGATTCTGGTGTTCTTGCAAGAGGGAGTGAGAACACGTCCTTCTGCTCCACCATCTTGGTTCCTCCAAGGAAAATATTTTATATGTGCATGCATTAAAACGATCTGAAAGAATGTACTCTTCATGGAACCTCTCTGTGAAATGGGACTCGAGACAAGGAGGGGAGGAGGCTGGAGAAGGTATTTTGCTTTGCTCCCTTATGTATGGCTTGAATTTTTATGATCATATATTGTTTTTATAATTAAAGATCTAAATGCAGAACATGAAACAAAAAACATCAAGGCCATCTAGAGTTGGCAATCTTTTTACGACAGTGGCACATAGGAACATAAAAGACTAAACTATACTTGCATCTAATTGTTAGGATTTTATTAGATTCAGAATGTGGCTTGTAATCTATTGATGATGTCTAGATCTTGCCTTGAGGACACTATTGAGAGACAGTTCTGAAGGATGCTGGTATCATCTAAAAGATGACATTGGAGCCCTAACCCCCGTACCTCAGAATGTGACCTTATTTGGAGACAGGGTATTTCCAGAGATAATCAAGTTAAAATGAGGTAATTAAGGTGGGTCCTAATCCAGTATGACTGGTGTTCTTTTGTTTATTTATTTATTTTTTAAACATTTTTATTGGAGTATAATTGCTTTACAATGGTATGTTAGTTTCTGCTTTATAGCAAGGTGAATCAGCTATACATATACATATATCCCCATATGTCTTCCCTCTTGTGTCTCCCTCCCTCCCACCCTCCCTAATCCACCCCTCTAGGTGGTCACAGAGCACCGAGCTGATCTTCCTGGCAAGATGATTTTTTGAACAAGAAGAAAACTTATTATTTTTTGGGAAAAGTAAGGGCCTTGTTTGAATCCCTGATCATATCCTTGTGAGATATATAGATATAGATAGATATATATAGACATGTGTGTGTGTGTGTGTGTGTGTATAGCCATTTAATGATAACCATTCTTACAGGTGTGAGGTGATACCTCATTGTGGTTTTGATTTGCATTTCTCTGACGATTAGTGATGTTTGGCATCTTTTCATGTACCTGTTGGCCTTTAGTATGCATTCTTTAGTTTTGTCTGTTTTATTTACTTCTGTCTGCTCAGGCTTAGAGTGGAACCTGGTATATAAAATTTACTCAATAAATAGTTGTGGGAAAAATAAAGACCATGTGATAGCGTTTTTTTTTTTTTTTAATTATTTATTTATTTATTTATGTTTGGCTGTGTTGGGTCTTCGTTTCTGTGCGAGGGCTTTCTCTGTTTGCAGTGAGCGGGGGCCACTCTTCATCGCGGCGCGCGGGCCCCTCACTATCGCGGCCTCTCTTGCTGCGGAGCACGGGCTCCAGACGCGCAGGCTCAGTAGTTGTGGCTTACGGGCCCAGTTGCTCCGCGGCACGTGGGATCTTCCCAGACCAGGGCTCGAACCCGTGTCCCCGGCATTGGCAGGCAGATTCTCAACCACCGCACCACCAGGGAAGCCCCATGTGATAGCGTTTTAAAAATACTTAGGTGATTCTGATTCAGGTGGTTCTAGGAATATTCAACTACTGGTTAAAATTGTAGAATATTTAAAAGAAATTAAAACTATTTGCAGGGACAAATAATTAATAGATCAGAGGAAAGATTTATTATCTGATTTGCTTCAGAGGTGGATATGATTTCTTAAAAGATAAAAAGCATTACCCATGAAAGAGGTGGATAAATTCAGTTACCTTAAGATGAAGAACTTTTATTCAACAACAGACACCATGAAAAGAATGAAAAGATAAGTCACAAATCAAGAGATGTAATTTGCAACACATGTAACTGACAGAGGACTAGTATCTGCAAATAAATAAGATTTTATTTAGAAATAAATAATACCTATAAATCAATAAGAATAATACAAGCTGATATAAAATGAACGAAAGGCCTGGGTAGACATTTCCCAAAAGAAATCCAAATGACCAGTAAATATATGATAATGTGCTCATTTTACTGGTAATTAAGAATTATAAGTTAAAATCACGATATGACATTACACATTCATTAAATTAACAAAATTAAAAAGACAAATCTGCCAATATTAACTGTTGGAGTAGATATGGATCAATGGAGAATTATACCTTGCTAAAGGAAGTAAATATTGGTACAGCCATTTTCAAAATGATTTTTAGCACTATCTTTTAAACTTGAATATATCCCAGCACCTGGCATTTCCTTTCCTAGGTATATTCTAGAGAAACTCTTGCATATAAACACCATATACATGCAAGGATGTTCATAGCTGTTTAGCATGATATTTGTGAAAGAAAATTATTGGAAATACCCCAAATATCCACCACCATGACAATAGCTATATAAATAAAATGGAATATTATATGTAGTGAAGATGAAGAAATCACAGCTACACTGCTATAGCATGCCTGAATTTTGAAAACATAATATTGAGTGAAAAAAAGCAGGTCACAAAAGAACCCACACAGCTAAATACGATTTTTAAAGTTTATAAGCAAGTGAAACTTAATTTACTATTTAAGAATACATACATATGGAGTAATACCATAAGAAAAGCAAAGGAATGATAAATACAGATTTCAGGATAGTGGTTAGTTCTGGTGGGGGTGTAGGAAGAGGCAGCTGAGGGGATTAGAATGGGGCGTGTGGATTAGTACAGGGATGTTGGGAATATTCTAGTTCTGAGGGTAGGTGGTAAAGTCATGAAGTAATTATTTTTATGCTTCACGATTTATGTGTATGTGACCTTCTTTTGTATGCCTATGAGATAATTTTAAAATCCAATCATAAGAATGATTTTTAACTATGGAAACTTTTAGTTTGTAGTTAACAGATTGTAAATTCCTTGAGTGTACCTGTTTGGCACAAAGAAAATAGCAACAATGATTTGATGAAGGAAGATTTTTGTGATATGTGTATACCAATACTTCTTGAAAAAACGTAGTTAGAAGAGATTGAAGACTCATGTCCTCTGTAGTCCTCTTATTACTTTGTCTTAATTTGCTTAAGATAGTCATTTTTTTTCACAGAATATAGCTAAATCACCATCCTACTTCATGAGAATATCAAATTAATGGGATCTGAATGAATGTGCTTTTACTAATCTGTATAAAATTGATAACTAGCTTGTATGGAAACATCATTTGGCCTAGCATATGCAATTCATGTCTTGAAAGGTGCTGATGGAAGGAATTAGAAGATATAATTAATGCTGTGAAAATATTCTTTCTGAGACCTCTTTATATGGTGCAAAGATTTCTTAAAGAATGTTTTATGATTATCTCAACCTTGGGATGGAGTGTAAGGGGATGGAGTCATAAAAAGGTAAAGATGTCTAGGATTGGAATGAAAGTAAGAAGGTAAAATATTCTACTCCTCACCAAATGCATCTTTTGTTTTTATGTTCTGGGTTTTTGCTTCACTAAGCAATAGAAAACAATTGAAGTAATATGAAGAAAGCCCCTGCTTCAGGTGACTCTGTCTTGGAAGGGAATATGGTATTTAGAAAAGGGATTCTATTCATATTCTCTGGGTTGATGCTGACACTTGACACCTCTACCTTGGATGAGCTCCTGAAGTTGGAACTTAATGGCAGTTGAGCTTGGTTCAAGAAAGATCATCAACACTAGATGCACTACAGTTTACGTCCATTCCTAGGGAGGATGCTTAGACCTAGGGAGTGTACTGCTGTGGGATTAGTGGAGATGGATCCTTGGAGGCATTATTGTTTTTTGGACTAGTGTCTTCCAATGTATAGGCCTTTGCTTCAAGATCCAGGGTGTCTTAGGTATTCATTTGGCTCAGATGGGTCAATTTAAGAGGCGTGATAGAAAATGCTCCCATTCCCTCTAGGTAACTCAGTAACCAGAAGAATGATTCTAAGCATCAGACTCCAGGAAGGAATAGCCTGAAGGCCTCTGAGGCAATCACTGTCATCCCCAAATTAGTTTGGGAGCAGAAGACATAGGTAAGGAAAAAGAACCAGATCTGTAAGAAAACTTAAGACCCTAGTTATAAAATATTAATCTAATCTTATTCAAATTCTTACTTAAAAGAAATTAAAGATGATACAAATAGATGGACAGATATACCATGTTCTTGGATTGGAAGAATCAACATTGTGAAAATGACTCTACTACCCAAAGCAATCTACAGATTCGATGCAATCCCTATCAAACTACCACTGGCATTTTTCACAGAACTAGAACAAAAAATTTCACAATTTGTATGGAAACACAAAAGACCCCGAATAGCCAAAGCAATCTTGAGAAAGAAAAACGGAGCTGGAGGAATCAGGCTCCCTGACTTCAGACTATACTACAAAACTACAGTAATCAAGACAGTATGGTACAGGCACAAAAACAGAAATATAGATCAATGGAACAGGATAGAAAGCCCAGAGATAAACCCACACACCTATGGTCAACTAATCTATGACAAAGGAGGCAAGGATATACAATGGAGAAAAGACAGCCTCTTCAATAAGTGGTGCTGGGAAAACTGGACAGCTACATGTAAAACAATGAAATTAGAACACTCCCTAACACCATACACAAAAATAAACTCAAAGTGGATTGAAGACCTAAATGTAAGGCCAGACACTATTAAACTCTTAGAGGAAAACATAGGCAGAACACTCTATGACATACATCACAGCAAGATCCTTTTTGACCCAGCTCCTAGAGAAATGGAAATAAAAACAAAAATAAACAAATGGGACCTAATGAAACTTAAAAGCTTTTGCACAGCAAAGGAAACCATAAACAAGACGAAAAGACAACCCTCAGAATGGGAGAAAATATTTGCAAGTGAAGCAACTGACAAAGGATAATCTCCAAAATATACAAGCAGCTCATGCAGCTCAATATCAAAAAAACAAACAACCCAATCCAAAAATGGGCAGAAGACCTAAATAGACATTTCTCCAAAGAAGATATACAGATTGCCAACAAACACATGAAAGAATGCTCAACATCATTAATCATTAGAGAAATGCAAATCAAAACTACAATGAGGTATCACCTCACACCAATCAGAATGGCCATGATCAAAAAATCTACAAACAATAAATGCTGGAGAGGGTGTGGAGAAAAGGGAACCCTCTTGCACTGTTGGTGGGAATGTAAATTGATTCAGCCACTATGGAGAACAGTATGGAGTTTCCTTAAAAAACTAAAAAACTAAAAATAGAACTACCATATTACCCAGCAATCCCACTACTGGGCATACACCCTGAGAAAACCATAATTCAAAAACAGTCATGTACCACAATGTTCATGGGCAGGACATGGAAGCAACCTAAGTGTCCATCAACAGGTGAATGGATAAAGAAGATGTGGCACATAGATACAATGGAATATTACTCAGCCATAAAAGAAACGAAATGGAGTTATTTGTAGTGAGGTGGATGGACTTAGAGTCTGTCATACAGAGTGAAGTAAGTCAGAAAGAGAAAAACAAATACCATATGCTAACACATATATATGGAATCTAAAAAAAAAAGAAAAGTGGTCATGAAGAACCTAGGGGCAAGACGGGAATAAAGATGCAGACCTACTAGAGAATGGAGTTGAGGACACAGGGAGGGGGAAGGGTAAGCTGGGACAAAGTGAGAGAGTGGCATGGACATATATACACTACCAAATGTAAAATAGATAGCTAGGGGGAAGCAGCTGCATAGCACAGAGAGATCAGCTCGGTGCTTTGTGACCAGCTAGAAAGGTGGGATAGGGAGGGTGGGAGGGAGGGAGACACGAGAGGGAAGAGATATGGGGATATATGTATGTGTATAACTGATTCACTTTGTTATGAAGCAGAAACTAACACACCATTGTAAAGCAATTATACTCCATTAAAAATGTTAAAAAAAATTCTGTGTTAAAACAGAAAGGTAGTGATTGGAGATTGATTACAGATGCAGTTTAAGATCTTAAATCCAAGATTTGTAATTGCTAGAATATAAGTTGTCATGGCAGGAAATTTCAGTATTCCAGTCTTGGGAAAAAAGATCATCTTTCCCCAGGTTTAATCTTTTCCACTTGAAGACTGCTGTTATGAGCACAGTTCCTGGTCCTTAGGATACAATGATAGTCTTGTAATCTCATCCCACTTGGTCACAGGACCTCTACAGTGGACCCGACAAAGCACTGAATAGACTTAAATAAAGTTCTGCTGACTGCACAGTAAAGAAATGATTAATAGCAAAACAGCCAGATAGGCGCAAAGTGATTTGGCGTAGTAGATGAGTTTGTAGCTCATCTTCTCAGTTTCTCACATTTTTTATTAAAATGGTAGATTGAGTTTTCTGCTTTCACAGCTTCTTCAGTGTAAGGTGATGCATGTTTTGCCTGGCATCAGCAGCAGCCTGCAATTGTAAGATTGAGTTCCTGTTACTCTGTGTGTGTGTGCGCATGCATGTGCATGTGCACACTCATGCATGGGCTATAGTGCAAAAGTTCTGGACTGAGTGTTAGGACACCCAGGTTTTATTTTTGCTTTCTGCACTCACAATCCAGATGACTTAGTGAAAACCACTACTCTTTGAACTTTTAAATTTTGCAGCAGCAGCGTTTCCTTTGGTTCCTCAGAGGTGTGTGCGAGTGCTTTGTCATGGTTGCTGGGTGAGCCCACGAGGCACTGCAGTGCAATGGTTAGGTTCACTGGTGCTGGAAGCAAACAGATCCTGTTTTGAATCCTGGTCTTGCCATTTACTCTGTGTGAGTGTAGAGAAATTGCTTCTCAGATAGTGTTTTCTCATTTGCTTGAATATGGCTATTGTGAGCTTCAAATGAGAACCTGTCTGTACCAGAAAACCAACAGGCGTGGTGACAACTTGTCTTCTGACAATTATGAATCTTGATGCTCTTTCAACATAAGATTATACCTGGTAATACATCTGACATTAATCTCTAATCACTACCTTTCTGGTTCAAGAGAGAATTCAGAAGAGCTCAGTTAAATATCTTAAAGGTAGGGTTTAAAGTATATGTATGTGGTTCTGGTCCTTTCTTTTTTCTGCCCTCTAAAATTCTTGGGGTCTGCAGTGGGCCTCAGTGACTGACATTGGAGGCTTTCAGATGGACCCTGCATTTGTTGAGTAGATAAATTCATTAATATTGCCACCGTATTATCAATCAACAATAAAGCCTTGATGACCCATCTAATCTCCAAGACATATTCCAAGTGTCCATATTCAATCTTTGTTCCTGACCAACTACGGGGACTTTTATTTTAAAATATTCTCTGTCATTGCAACCAGCTTCTGTTTTCTGGGACACAGCCCCCTCCCCAAAGCTTGCATTGGTGCTTTGAGGAATTATTTATGTTCTCCCCAATTTGCCACAAAATAAGTAAAATGTACATCATAATTATCTATTATTCCTTTTTACCAAAATGTGGCAATATTTTTTTGCACTTTGGACAAAGAGGCATTGCTAAACTTCTTTTTCCTTGTAATCATGGAAAGCAGTAAAAACCTTACAGAGAGTAAATAGGATTTGTTTTCTCAACAGTGGCTGTTACTCAGAGTTAAGGACATTTCATCATTATCACTGCATTTGTAATATGGTGCTTGATGGTTGGTGTTCAGTTAACAATGGAAAATACCAGGTGTGAATAAAGTCAGTAAAAAGAAGATGTTCACTATGAGGAAGCTAATTATTTAACAAAAATGTGTTTCACGTCTAATAGGATTTCTTGGCAATCTCAATGCAAGAACCATTTTGGAGTTTATATCAGGAAAAGAGACCACATTATGAGAGACAAAATAAGTAAACACGTTATCTGGTCATTCTCTGATGTTTAGGTTATTTATATCCTGCCAGGTTCTTAAAATGATTTAAGGTATCTTACAAAGATCCATATATGGTAACAAGATAAAATAAATTGAAAATGAGAATGAAAAATGAAGCAAAGGAAAAACTAAAGATAGGAAGGTACAGTGGAGCCTGGAATTACCTTAGTACAAAAAGACAAGCTGTGAAATCCTATGCACTTTCCAGGGAAGGCCCCAAAAGTTGGCTTAAAGCTTCCTGTTGGCCAGTGTTAAAGGGAAATGTGATCTACTGTGCAGTTCACAATATTAGTAATATAATGAGACATTCCTCCCATGGATATTTATAGAGAGGGCATTTTGAAATCTAGTTAACAACATCCTCAGCAACAAGATAAGAAAACGCAATTTAAAAAATTGTGACAAAATACACGTAACATAAAATTTATCATTTTAACCATTTTAAAGTGTACAATTCAGTGACATTAAGTGCATTCACATTGTTGTGCAGCCATCACAACTATCTAGTTCCAGAATTTTTCATAAAATGAAAATCCCGTACCCACTGAGTAGTCCCTTGGCAACCACCAATCTCCTGTCTGTCTTAACAACATTCCTATAGTAAACATGATAAACACTTTTATAACCCTATGCATTATAATGCCACGGGTAGAAGTGGGTGACAGCATACTGTTTTCATATTTATGTTTGTCTTCTATAATTTTGACTATCTAGAAAAAAAATAAACTGACTTGACAGAAGAGAGGTTAGATAGCCTCCCTCACCTCTGAAACCACCAGGGAGAATACCTGGAGAAGACTTGTTCCACCTAAGTGATTGGGTTGGAAGAACTTCTACAGAGAGACATTCACCAGGATATTAAGGAGGTTAGTTTGGAGGAAAAGAAAGGCTTGGATCAAGTTTGTTGAAGAGTGACTTATAGCCAAGAATTACCTAACTGTCTTAGCATTTATCACAACCCTAAGGGTCAATTGAATTCCTCCTGTTGGAGGCTCATCTATCATGAGGGAGAGAGGGAAGCCACATTTGTTGCCCTGAAGGAAAAAGAAGTAAAGATTTGGGAAGCTGGAGGTGAAACAAGTATGATTCAGCCCATTGAGCTAAATTCTAGATAAGCAAGGTTTTGGGGAAGGGAAATGGGATAGATGGGAATTAGCAGAGAAAAAAGGATTATTCAGAAAGTTGAGCTCAGGCATGTGTATTATTTAGGGAAAAACGCTACTTAAATCCTCATCCTATGTCATAATAAACTGTGGATATATTAATGAAATAATAAAAGCACTCGAAGAAGATATAGGTGAATATTTTTCTGATTGAAGGTTAGGTAAGAGACTAATGGGAGAAACCATAGAGAAAAAAAATGATTGACTTGACAACATGAAAATTTTAATTCTCTAGGTCAAAAATATAAATGGAAAGATATGCACGAAGCTGGTCAGAATGCATGATGAATATAAGAGATCCCTGCTTTTTTATTCTCTAGTCCCAGTCACACTTACCTTGTGGCAGTTACTAGAAACAGTCAGACACCTTTGCGTGTGTTGTTCCTGCTGCATGGAATGCCCTTCCTGAACATCCTCCCGTGACTGGTGCTTCCTAATTCTTTAGGTCTAGGTCAGATATTCTCTTCTTAGAAAGGTCTTCCCTGTTAACCTTCTGTAAAGTAACTAGCCCTCATTGTCTCACCCTTTATGACCTTCACTCTGTCACATTACTTGTTTTGTGTTCTTCATAGCTGTCATCACTGATGGATTTGTTAGTGTTCTCATTTGTTGTCCTCTAGAATGCAAGCTGCATGGATGTATGGATCTCACCTGTCTTGGTCAGCAGCAGCTAGACTTCTTTTTGAAACAGAATAGGTACTCAATAAGTGTTTGTGAATGAATAAATATGTCTCTATGTAGATAAAAAGATGGGAAGGATATGTAACAGAATACAGTAACGGGGTTATTTTTAGGTAGAATTTTGTAGATTAATTTTTTCTTTTTTTTAACTTTTCTGTCTTTCCCAAATTTTCTAAAATGAGTGTGCATTACTTTGTCAGAATTATAACTAAATAGTATTTAATAAAAGTCATATTTTATTAAACAATGGCAGCTATAGTGTTAGATCCTTAATCTCCATTAGCATTGACAAAAGATGATAAACTATGCAGACTATAAAGAACAAATTTCCTAGAAACAAAAGTGTCAGCTTGCATCCTCTTAAAGTATTCACACATTTAACACATCCAGTTAGCATAACTGAATAATGAGGAAATCATGCCAAAAAGTACCATCCAAATTGGATCTTCTTTTAAGATTCTAAAATAAAACTCTTCAAATAAGAAGAAAAATAATTAAAAAAAAAAAAAGTACCACTTCCTAGTTTCAAAAAATAGTTGTCAGGGGTTTAGTCTCCCTGAATCTACCAGACATTAAAAAGGGCAGTTGAGGAGAAGACCTGAATATAAAACAGTTTGAAAAATAGCACAGTGGAACTATCTACATTGCCATCTGCAGAGATACTATGACTCTGGAAAGGTCTGTTATAGTCTTTTACCCATTCTGAGCAATTCTTTGTCATTTACTAACCTTTTTTAAACTGATCAGTTCAACATGGGAAAAAAAAGCATCAGTTTTTTTTTCCTCCAGAATGCAAATTTTTTTGGCCATGAGTGAGACTTGGTCAGGTTTTTTATATAAAATGATTATACTTTATATAAAATGACCTCAAATGGTCAAGTTGTTAGGAGCAAAAGTAAAGCAAGATGTAGCAGCCCTGTGTTTCATTTATTCACTCACTTGTGAAATCTTTATTCAGCACCTAATATGAATCAGGCACTGTTGGGTATTGGGAATGTGATAGTGAGTAAGACATATGATACTTGTCCTCAAGGAGCTTACCTTCTAGTGGAGGGAACACAAGTAAACCACATAGATACCAATTGTGATAAGCTTTGGAGGAGTAATAGTTCCATAAATAATAAAAGGGTAAGGAGCAATAGACAGATATAGAGATAGGGAAGACTTCTTCAAGGAGATAACATTTAGGCTGAGACCTAAAAGGATGAAAAGGAGTATGCTACGTGAAGAGCCAAAAGATGTTCATTCCCAGTGCAGAGATGTCTAGGAAATGTCAGAATCCTGCATGATCAAGTAAAGTGAGAAGTCGAAACGTGAGATGAAGTTGGAAATGTAGATAGAGGCCAGTTCACACAGGATATTGTAGTATTTAATTTTAAATACCATAGGAAGCCACTAAAGTATTTTAATCAGGGGAGTGACAGGATTTAAAATACCATAGGAAGCCAATAAAGTATTTTAATGGAGAAATGACAGAATCCAATTTTAAATGACCACTCCTGCTATTACGAGGAGATTGGGTTTTAAAGGGACAGAAGTAAAAGCAGGAGGACTAGTCAGGAGACTACTGTAGTCATCCAGAAGAAAGGCGAGGGTTGGACCATAGTATTAGCAGTGGAGATGGCGAGAAGTGGATAGATGCAGGATATATTTTGGAAGTATACTCAACTGGAATGCTGTGGGATTGGATACAGGAATTTAGAAAAAAATCAGGTGGAGTCCCAAGCTCTGGCTTGATCTTCTGGGGGCAAAGCATAGGATGAGAAGATTGGCGGAGGAACAGAGCTTTTTGTGAGTGTGGTGAGGAGTTAAGATTTCTAATTTTGGTACTTTAAAATGGAGATGGCTTAAAAAATATTCAAGTGAAGATGCTAATTAAGCAGTGAAGATACCAATTCAAATGGTCGAACAGAATCTTGAAATTTTCAGTAATATTTTGTCACAGACACTGTTAACCCTTCACCATATTCTCTTGGATCCCTTTATCTTTTTTGAGTATAATGGCCCCAGTGTACTTTCCCTCCCAACAGCCAGCACCTGGATCCATTTGCTGAGGGCTGCCCTAAGGCTGCTGGAACCTGCTTTGCCTGCCCAGATGGAGAGCAGGGAGTGCTTTCAAGGGTCAGATGGGGGCAGCCTTAACCAATAATTAAACCATGTGGAGCTATAAATATTCCATCTCTATTTCTTTGAATTGGGATGACTACACTGTCTCTAGAATTCCCCCATAGCCGGAGCTCACTGCAGGACTTTCCTTGATATGGTAGCCTTGCTTGGCTTCCTTTGCTCTCTGATCCCACTTCTCCACTCTTCCACCAGTTTTCCTTGAGAAATTCCCTAATAAAATACTTACCCACATATCCTCATCTCATGGTCTCCCTCTGGAGACCATAACTTAACCGAACATCAACCTGGTCTATCATTGTCCAGCCTCATTGTGAAACAAAAACCATGCTACTGAAACACTGTCTGAGTCATTTATGACATATTCAAAGAGGTTTTCTTTGCTTTATTTGGTTTCCATTAAATGAAAAAATATATTTAAATGTATATGAAAAATTGATCACATTCATTATATACCTCAAATACATTTTCTTAATTTTTCCTGAAATGGAGCAAATTAAGGAAAGCAGAAGTAGAAGAATAACTAATGTATTTTAATAGTAAACATTTCTGCAATTATGCATACCTCTAGTTTACTTGGTTGAATTTCACATATTTATCGTTACTTTAGATTTGGGCTTTATTTAAACAAATAATTCATTTCTCACTCTTCAACTTATTTAGAAGCTGAGTTCTGATGTTTCCTAAGCCATTCTTGATGCTGTTAAAGATGGCAGGTGCCATGCCAAGAGGAAAGTCTGCCTTGGCTCTGTTGATGATGTCATCATCGCTGTGGTCAGTCAGTTTTAAAACCTTGGCATCAACTCTCCTTCTAGTCAGTCACTGAGTCCCATTCTTTATATAATGACATCTCTGCCATATTTGTCTTTTTACCTCTCCCAACTGGCTCCACCCTATTTCAAGCCCATACCTCTTAGCCAGACTTTCATAGTAGCCTTCTAATCGATTCCCCTTCATTCAATCATTTCTCTTTCCCTTCTCACCTACACTGGAGGTCAGAAGGGGCTGAATATTCTTCCTGGATCTCACTTCCCACGTCAAAGACCTTCACAAACTCCACACTGTCAGCAGAGTAGAATCACTTCCCACACCAGTCAAAGCCCTGGATCAACTTATGTATTGACTGAGTTGTTGGACCAGGTGCCCTCTAAGTTTCCTTCTGTATTAGTTTCCTATCCCTGCTGTAACAAATTACCACAAACATGGTGGCTTAAAACAACACACATTTATTTTCTTATAGTTCTGGAGGTCAGAAGTTTGAAATGGTTTCATTGGGCTAAAATCAAGGCGATAGCAGGGCTACATTTCTTCTGAAGTTTCCAGGGGAAAATCCATTTTCTTGACTTTTCTAGCTTTTAGAGGCCACCTGCATTCCTTGAATTGTGGCTCCTTTCTCTATCTTCAAAGCCAGAAATGTCAGACTTAGTCCTTCTCGTGTTACCATCTCTCTGGTTTTCCTTCTTCTGCTTCCTCCAGGCTGACTCGTACGCTGACATCAAGTAATCTCACTTACCCTTTCCTCCAGGTTAGGTTAAGGGGAGGCTTCAAGAGGAGATGGAGGAGGAGTGAGCTTTGGGTCTTTATTTTTCTGTCTTCCTTCCTGCTGGGTATCTGTGGGTTGGGTGTCACTCCTCTTCCAAATGTCAGCTCTTGTGATGTGGCCAGCTCCATACTGCTTTCCTCTCTGGGTTCTGGTAGCCACTCTCTTCCCATGTCCCTTCAGGCCTAGGATACTAATGGTTCCTGGTTATAACTGAGTGTGAACAACTCACCCTGGGTTTGCCTGGTACTTTCTAGATTTTAGCACTAAAAGTCCTGAATCCTGGGAAACCCTCAGTTTCCCACTGGGGCAGTCGGCTGCCCTACTTTTAGTAGACCCTAAATCCTGACCACTCCTTTGAAAATGATTTTTTTCATTATATTCTCAATTTCCCAGTTTGAATGTGTCATGAGTTTCCTGCTGGGACCCTGATAAAGCCGTGTTTGACATGTAAGGTATTTAGAATTTATCCTTAACTTCTTCACTTTAGAAAGATTACTCTGGCTGTAATATGGAGAACCAAATGAAGGGGGTTAGGGTGGATGCAGGGAGACAGAAAGTTGTCAGAGTAGCCAATAAGGTGTGGTCATGCCTGCACTAAGGCAATGGGAATGAAGATGGAGAGGGTGGTGGTGGGGGAACTGAGAAATATAAGTAAGGCAGGTAGAGCAGGGTAAAGCAATTAATTGGATGTGGGGGAACAGAGATAGGGAAGAGACAAGGGCGACATCCAGCCAGTTGCTGGGACACTTGGGTGGACTCTGGTGCTGCTCACTGAGACAAGAAACACCAGGGAAGGGTTAAGTTTGATTGCGAAGACTAGACTGTGAGTGTAAAGTTTCTCTCTGTGCAGCTTTTATTTTCACCTTATTAAAAAAGCCTCTGTTAGGGATTTTGTTCAATTAAAACCTTATGAATTTGTTAATGTCCTGAGTTTGCATGTGATAGAAAGTGACCATAGCTGTCATTATTAGTGCCATAAAAGCCAGCAAAACCTACTCTTTGTGGAGAAGCTTTCACCACTTTGTGAGTTTCTGGAGGTCAATCTAGCAGATTAGCCTGTACTTGATGAGGGTAAATGTGAAAGACCAAAGTTGGAGGGGGCCCTCCCTTTGAGATCGAAAGACTTCAGACAGAATCTTATGAGGAAGGAAGATTCCATGAGAGAATGAATCTGACTGAGCTGCTGAAATTCTCCCTTCAGCAGTCTGGCTAAGCAGGCAGTGAATAGAAACTTTTGAATTGGTGTGTGACCTATGAGCATGTGTAACAAATGACTTTGTACATCTTGGGAACATTTGGAATGCTTGAGTGTCTGTGTGTGACATTTAAATATGAGGAACACTTGAGTAAGTCTCAGAGTTAGCTGGAGTCAATAAATGCTTTAATCGATATGCCGTGGCATTTATAACTAGTACTGCAATTCCTCCTAAATCTCTAGGTGATTATGTCCTGTAACACACCACTTCCATGCTCTTGTTCACATGGTCCCAGCTGCTGCAAATCTCCTCATCTGGAAGTAATTTCTTTTTACTCTGCATTTTCATAGTATTCAACTTGTATATTCCTTACAGTGTACTTCATGTCTTGCCTTTTGTGATGGAGGCAATTTGTATGCATACCTTTTCCCCTAGAAGATGTAACAACTGTCAAACTCTGAGCCCACAGAGATTCCTGATGAATTCCTGGGAGCCTATCTCTTAGTGGCTCATAAATTCCCATTGGCTATTATTAAAGTCTTCTCCGTAGCTTCTGGTGTCTGATCTCCATTCTACCACCTGGAAATCTTGATATCCTACTTCTCTTGCTCTGACCCAGCTACTCCTAGTAGGCCTATTGATTCCAAAGAGGGCCATTATACTCTCTCTGCCTTTTATAACCCTCTTTGGATGTTTGGAATATAAGGCTTGTATCCCTGAGCCAGCATGGGAAGATAATCTATAGTCCTCCACAGTATCTTACCTCCAGTAGTTCTTTCCAAGTCTGGTATCCCATGTCCCATGAATGATTTCCAGATAAGTGTCTTGCATCCTCCTTTTTCTTTTCAGTTTTTTTTTAAATTGTGATAAAATATACATAATTTAAAATCGATCATTTGAACCATTTTGGGTGTACAGTTCAGTGGTATTAAATATGTTCATATTCAACTATCATAACCATCCATCTCCAGAACTCTTTTCTTCTTGCAAAACTGAAACACTGTACCTGTTAAACAAAAACTCCCTATTCCCTCACCCCCACTAGCCTCTGACAAGCACCATTCTACTTTCTGTCTCTATGTATTTGACTACTATAAACACTTAAATTGAATCATATAGTGTTTGTCTTCTTATGACTGGCTTATTTCACTTAGCATAATGTCCTTGAAGTTTATCCATGTTGTAGCATGTGTCGGAATTTCCTTTCTTTTTAAGGCCGAGTGATATTCCATTGTATGTATACACCATATTTTGTTTATCCAGTCATCCATCAGTGGACAAGTGGGTTACTTCCATGTTTCAGTTATTGTGAATAATACTGCTATGAATATGGTGTATCCTTACATTCTCTCTTATTTTAGGTTTGTTTCTTTTTTATCCATGGCATTTCCTAAGAGACTGGATTTATTCTATTTTGATCTCTGTCAATAAGACTCTGAGAAGAGGATTTGTGTGTAAGTGATTGATTAAGGAAGTACTCTCAGGAGACTTAATAAGGCACTGGGGGAAGTAAAACTGGGAAGAGGACGAAGCCATCCATGTGTGCAATTTTAGGGAGCCCCACAGAAGGTAGCATCAGCTCGATCCCCCAGGAGAACTTTTGGAATGTAGATTATGCTTTGGTGCTTTTACTCAAAACAAGAGCCCTGAGTTTCATACTCCTATACCCTCGGTCATCCTCTTTGGGGATGTAAACTCCCAGGCACTTCTGGCTTTCTGTGTGCTTGGGCAAAGCGGCTCCAGCAGTCCCAGGGAAGTTCTCCAAATTAACATTGCAAGTGTGGGCTGTTGGAAGCAAAAGCACACCAGAGCTTTTTGGGAAAGGGGCACGCAGAGAGAGCAGAGGGGTCTGGGAGGATCGGGTAGAGCACCAGCAATGTCCACTTGAGCTTCTCACTGGGAGTTTATGTTCCAGTGTCTTGGGCACAAACCATCATTTACAATGCCCTTTCCATAGCCTTTCCAGGATGCCCATTGAGCATTCATAGAAATATGACTCCTAGTCACCTTCTCCAGTATACATTTCTGAGAGCATTTCTGAACATCACTACGTAAGCCGTCTGAGAATAGCAATTATGTATTTTCAGTTCCGAGACTCCAACCTCTTGACAGTGCACCCTGAATTCAAATGAATTTCTGCTTTTCCAGGCATAGGATCAATTAATTCAATAGCACATGAGGGAAGCCCCAAACAAAAGCAAAATTAGGAAGAAAAATTAGCCCATGTGTGCTTACTGGACTGAAGGTCAATTTCATGGGTTGTATTTCTCGCTTTGAAACCAGGCATTAATGAAAACAACCTTCTTGGGGACTCCAGGTACATTCTGCTTCACATGGGTGAGACCTCCTTGAGCAAATGATCTGTTCGTACTTGGGACTTTTCTTGATATTCAGAACTGTGAAACCGCAGATCTGATTTTCTAAAGCACTCCTTACATGTCCATTATTATCTTTGCAAGCCTGCTCCCATTGAAATTAATTTTGAAGGTTGTTCACAAAGTTATAAGACTGATTTTCCTCTTACCAGCTGTGGAAGGAAAACATTTTGGGACAATATGGCAGACAGGGACATTATTAATATTACTTTACAAACTCATATATATAACCTTGATTATATGAGTACACACTGACACCAGTGTTCATGTTCCAGTGACTTCCTGTTGCTGGCAGTGCTGCATGGAGGGGAAGATGTTATTAAAATCCACAAATTCATCTCTCCCACCGTGAACATAACTTTTAAGTTGACACTCATAAAAGTCATCAACTATAACCATAACCACCATTTTAAAGATAGAGGAAGTGAGACAGAGAAAGTTAATGGCATTTCACTGAAGTTATATTAATACAGTGGTAGATCTTTCCATTATCTACAACTTATTCATTTTCAGTCCAAAATAAATTTCTTTCATGGGACATGACTATTATTGATTAGCAATATGGTTTAACTTTCCTCAAAAATGTGTCTCCTTTCTAGCCTCTGTTCTTTCTATTTGCCATATAAATTTTAGTTAATCCAAATGAGTTTTGAAACTCGATGGTGAGATTGTGCTTTGTGCCATTGGAGCCTAAGGATCTTTGACTTTTGTAGTTCAGGATATGGAAATAGAATTGCACTGAGTGAAGTTTAAATCAGATTTAGAGTCAACCATTAAGTGATTTCTCTGTGCCTTGATCTCATCCATCTTCCAAGTATTATTCAACTTAATCCATACAACACTCTTATGAGAAGAGGTTATTGATCCCAATTTTACAATTGAATATAATAGTTGATCTTGAATACAGATATAATATATAATCATTTTATCACAGTATTCAGCAATATCATTTTCCTAAGTCCCATGATCATGTGGAATTTCTCATTTAAGAACCACATAACTGGTACTCATTGATACTTTGTCAAAATGGGTAAAAAAGATTAAGAAAAGTGATGACCTGATACTAAAAACAGTCCTTAAATATTATGAATATTACAAGTGGTATCTATAGGATTGGGAAATTTCTAAACATATATTTTGGAGAATAAGAGAAGGTAGGAATAAGTAGAGATTATGGGAAAAGATATCAGACTGTGTAAGGGCTTCCTAGTTAGCTCTTGCCAATGTAACTGAAGTTACCAATGGAATGTAAAAACAGTGTAACTGTGATATTAAACAAGCACAGTGCATGGCATATAATAATAAATCAGCTGTATTTTAGAGTCCTAGTGTATCTTATGAAGAGAATTCTCCTACTGGGTGAACACCCTCGTAGGACCCATTGCTTTTCTAGTTACCCTTCGATAATAACATAATCCTAAGGTCAGTTTAAGACATAAAACACAGTTCAATAATTAAAATATCTAGTCTGCTATCATATTAAAAACCTCATACTTTAATCTTGAAGTAGTAAAATATCATACTTCAACCTTGATTTGAAGTTGAGACTTCTCTTCCTCCACAATTAGGTATTTTTAAAGCAGAAAAACTGTAGTTGGGGAAGAGAATCTTGTGCTGAGTTTCTTTCTTTCCCCACCTAGCACATGTGCTCCTCTTCTATTTTGCTAACCTTAGTTTCTGAGCACTGCAGAGTGGACCACAAGGAGGGACATGAGATCAGAGAAGCAGTAAAGTTTTTCATTAACTGAATGGCACTGTCCTAGTTATCTAGCATCTGCATCACATAATGTGGGCCTAAAGTTGACTCTTAACTCTCATGGGCACCTTCATGGCTTCTTTCATGGCTTATCTTCCCCTACTGCAAGAAATTTCTTCCCTGTAATTCCCATGAGGAGGGCAAATGCATGGCTGATAGCTTACTTTTTTGATAGCTAGGCATCTGGCAATACCTGGATCTTCTATAAGCCAAGTTTCAGCAAAGGTCGCCACATTAATTATTTTGAGCAGTAACGGGTTTAATATAGGGAATTATTGCTTTAAAAGATTGTTGCAAGCATTGAGAGAGAAGATTCTAGGTTGAACGTTAAGGAATGACC
Organism: Balaenoptera acutorostrata; assembly: GCF_949987535.1. Lineage (NCBI taxonomy): Eukaryota > Metazoa > Chordata > Mammalia > Artiodactyla > Balaenopteridae > Balaenoptera > Balaenoptera acutorostrata. The sequence goes on from NC_080069.1 coordinate 93,954,972, forward strand.
ATCAGAAAAATAAAGAACTGGCTCACCAGGAGAGCTACTACCTCTGATATCACTACTGGAGCTACGGCGGAATTCAGAACCAACTGCTGCCATTGATTACTGAAAATGTCTTTGGGAGCACAGGGAACTAGAACATGGACATCGTAGCCTTGACCATGGGTCAGCTAACCAAAGCATAACATCAGTGCTGCCACTCCAGCCACCTCTACAACTGCTCATTAACAAGGGAACGGGAGAATGGACACTGCTGCGGAGAAAACTCATATTCCCATGACTTGGCTTGCTAGCTGAAACAGCCAAATAATGTATAGGAAAATAGATTCTGCTTTACTCATGCATTCCAAGTCTCAAACAAGTGTTTCTAATCATCAGAAACACATTTATATACAGAAGTATAGCTCTAAGGGAGTCTGGGAGGTGATTTTAGCTTTCTAAGTTTTCTAACCTGTGTGTGTGTATTGTTTTTCCCCAGCTTTGTTGGGTATAACTAACAAATAAAAATTGACATTTTGATATACATATACAATGTGAAATGACCACAATCAAACTAATTAACGTATCCATCACCTCACATAATTACCCCCCTTTTTTCTTTTTTGGTGTGATGAGAACACTTGAGATCTATTTTTTTTTTAATCAGTCATCAATTTTATACACATCACTGTATACATGTCAATCCCAATCACCCAATTCAGCACACCACCATCCCCACCCCACCGCAGTTTTCCCCCCTTGGTGTCCATACGTTTGTTCTCTACATCTGTGTCTCAACTTCTGCCCTGCAAACTGGTTCATTTATACCATTTTTCTAGGTTCCACATACATGCATTAATATACGATATTTGTTTTTCTCTTTCTGACTTACTTCACTCTGCATGACAGTCTCTAGATCCATCCACGTCTCAACAAATGACTCAATATCGTTCCTTTTTATGGCTGAGTAATATTCCATTGTATATATGTACCACATATTCTTTATCCATTCGTCTGTCAATGGGCATTTAGGTTGCTTCCATGACCTGGCTATTGTAAATAGTGCTGCAATGAACATTGGGGTGCATGTATCTTTTTGAATTATGGTTTTCTCTGGGTATATGCCCAGTAGTGGGATTGCTGGATCATATGGTAATTCTATTTTTAGTTTTTTAAGGAACCTCCATATTGTTCTGCATAGTGGCTGTATCAATTTACATTCCCACCAACAGTGCAAGAGGGTTCCCTTTTCTCCACACCCTCTCCAGCATTTGTTGTTTGGAGATTTTCTGATGATGCCCATTCTAACTGGTGTGAGGTGATACCTCATTGTAGTTTTGATTTGCATTTCTCTAATAATTAGTGATGTTGAGCATCTTTTCATGTGCTTCTTGGCCATCTGTATCTCTTCTTTGGAGAAATGTCTACTTAGGTCTTCTGCCCATTTTTGGATTGGGTTGTTTGTTTCTTTAATATTGAGCTGAATGAGCTGTTTATATATTTTGGAGATTAATCCTTTGTCCATTGATTCATTTGCAAATATTCTCTCCCATTATGAGGGTTGTCTTTTCGTCTTGTTTATGGTTTCCTTTGCTGTGCAAAAGCTTTGAAGTTTTATTAGGTCCCATTTGTTTACTTTTGTTTTTATTTCCATTACTCTAGGAGGTGGATCAAAAAAGATCTTGCTGTGATTTATGTCAAAGAATGTTCTTCCTATGTTTTCCTCTAAGAGTTTTATAGTGTCCAGTCTTACATTTAGGTCTCTAATCCATTTTGAGTTTATTTTTGTGTATGGTGTTAGGGAGTATTGTAATTTCATTCTTTTACCTGTAGCTGTCCAGTTTTCCCAGCACCACTTATTGAAGAGACTATCTTTTCTCCATTGTATATCTTTGCCTCCTTTGTCATAGATTAGTTGACCGTAAGTGCGTGGGTTTATCTCTGGGCTTTCTGTCTTGTTCCATTGATCTATATTTCTGTTTTTGTGCCAGTACCATATTGTCTTGATTGCTGTAGCTTTGTAGTATAGTCTGAAGCCAGGGAGTCTGATTCCTCCAGCTCCGTTTTTTTCCCTCAAGACTGCTTTGGCTATTCGGGGTCTTTTGTGTCTCCATACAAATTTTAAGATGATTTGTTCTAGTTCCATAAAAAATGCCATTGGTAATTTGATAGGGATTGCATTGAATCTGTAGATTGCTTTGGGTAGTATAGTCGTTTTCACAATATTGATTCTTCCAATCCAAGAACATGATATATCTCTCCATCTGTTGGTATCATCTTTAATTTCTTTCATCAGTTGTCTTATAGTTTTCTGCATACAGGTCTTTTGTCTCCCTAGGTAGATTTATTCCTAGGTATTTTATTCTTTTTGTTGCAATGGTAAATGGGAGTGTTTCCATAATTTCTCTTTCAGATTTTTCATCATTAGTGTATAGGAATGCAAGAGATTTCTGTGCATTAATTTTGTATCCTGCAACTTTACCAAATTCATTGATTAGCTCTGTAGTTTTCTGGTGACATTTTTAGGATTCTCTATGTATAGTATCATGTCATCCGCAAACAGTGACAGTTTTACTTCTTCTTTTCCAATTTGTATTCCTTTAATTTCTTTTTCTTCTCTGATTGCCGTGGCTAAGACTTACAAAACTATGTTGAATAATAGTAGTGAGAGTGGACATCCTTGTCTCGTTCTGATCTTAGAGGAAATGCTTTCAGTTTTTCACCGTTGAGAATGATGTTTGCTGTGGGTTTGTCGTATATGGCCTTTATTATGTTGAGGTAGGTTCCCTCTATGCCCACTTTCTGGAGAGTTTTTATCAGAAATGGGTGTTGAATATTTTCAAAATCTTTTTCTGCATCTATTGAGTTGATCATATGGCTTTTATTCTTCAATTTGTTAATATGGTGTATCACATTGATTGATTTGCATATATTGAAGAATCCTTGCATCCCTGGGATAAATCCCACTTAATCGTGGTGTATGATCCTTTTAATGTGTTGTTGGATTCTGTTTGCTAGTATTTTGTTGAGGATTTTTGCATCTATATTCATCAGTGATATTGGTCTGTAATTTTCTTTTTTTGTAGTATCTTTGTCAGGTTTCGGTATCAGGGTGATGGTGGCCTCATAGAATGAGTCTGGGAGTGTTCCTTCCTCTGCAATTTTTTGGAAGAGTTTGAGAAGGATGGGTGTTAACTCTTCTCTAAGTGTTTGAGAGAATTAACCTGTGAAGCCATCTGGTCCTGGACTTTTGTTTGTTGGAAGATTTTTAATCACAGTTTCAATTTCATTACTTGTGATTGGTCTGTTCATATTTTCTGTTTCTTCTTGGTTCAGTCTTGGAAGGTTATACCTTTCTAAGAATTTGTCCATTTCTTCCAGGTTGTCCATTTTATTGGCATAGAGTTGCTTGTAGTAGTCTCTTAGGATGCTTTGTATTTCTGCGGTGTCTGTTGTAACTTCTCCTTTTATTGATTTGAGTCCTCTTCCCCTTTTTCTTGATGAGTCTGGCTAATGGCTTATCAATTTTATCTTCTCAAAGAACCAGCTTTTAGTTTTATTGATCTTTGCTATTGTTTTCTTTGTTTCTTTTTCATTTATTTCCGCTCTGATCTTTATGATTTCTTCCCTTCTGCTAACTTTGGGTTTTGTTTGTTCTTCTTTCTCTAGTTCCTTTAGGTGTAATGTTAAATTGTTTACTTGAGATTTTTCTTGTTTCTTTAGGTAGGCTTATGTAGGTATAAACTTCCCTTTTACAACTGCTTTTGCTGCATCCCATAGGTTTTGGATCGTCGTGTTTTCATTGTCATTTGTCTCTAGGTATTTTTTGATTTCCTCTTTGATTCCTTCAGTGATCTCTTGGTTATTTAGTAATGTATTGTTTAACCTCCGTGTGTTTGTGTTTTTTACGTTTTTTCCCCTGTAATTCATTTCTAATCTCACAGCGTTGTGGTCAGAAAAGATGCTTGATATGATTTCAGTTTTCTTAAATTTACTGAGGCTTGATTTGTGACCCACGATGTGATCTATCCTGGAGAATGTTCTGTGCGCACTTGAGAACAAAGTGTAATCTGCCGTTTTTCGATGGAATGTCCTATAAATATCAATTAAATCTATCTGGACTATTGTGTCATTTAAAGCTTCTGTTTCCTTATTTATTTTCATTTTGAATGATCTGTCCATTGGTGTAAGTGAGGTGTTAAACTCCCCCACTATTAATTTGTTACTGTCGATTTCCTTTTTTATAGCTATTAGCAGTAGCCTTATGTATTGAGGTGCTCCTATGTTGGGTGCATATATATTTATAATCGTTATATCTTCTTCTTGGATTGATCCCTTGATCATTATGTAGTGTCCTTCCTTGTCTCTTGTAACATTCTTTATTTTAAAGTCTATTTTATCTGATATGAGTATAGCTACTCCAGCTTTCTTTTGATTTCCATTTGCAGGGAATATCTTTTTCCATCCCCTCACTTTCAGTCTGTATGTGTCCCTAGGTCTGAAGTGGGTCTCTTGTAGACAGCATATGTATGGGTCTTGTTTTTGGATCTATTCAGCGAGCCTGTGTCTTTTGGTTGGAGCATTTAATCCATTCATGTTTAAGGTAATTATCAATATGTATGTTCCTATGACCATTTTCTTAATTATTTTGGGTTTGTTTTTGTAGACCCTTTTCTCCTCTTGTGTTTCCCACTTAGAGAAGTTCCTTTAGCATTTGTTTTAGAGGTGGTTTGGTGGTGCTGTATTCTCTTAGATTTTTAGGGAGTGATAAGGATCAATAGACATGAATCCAGAAATAGTTCCTCACGAATATGGTCAACTGATTTTCAACAAAGGTGCCAAGGTAATTCAATAAAGGAAGAATAGACTTTTCAACAGAGAGTGCTGAAACAAGTATACATCCACATTCGAAAAATGAAATGACCCATATATCATACCGTATTTAACAGTGAATGCAAAATGGATCACAGGCTTAAATGTAAAATTGGAAACTATGAAATTTCTAGAAGTAAACATAGAAGAAAATCGTTGTGACCTTGGTTAAACAAAAATTTCTTAGCTGGGACACATGAAACATGATACACAAAATAAATATACATAAAAGAAAAAGATTAATAAATTGGACTTCATCAAAATTCAAAATGTCTGTTCTTTGAAAGATACTATTAAAAAAATGTAAGTAGGGGCTTCCCCGGTGGCGCAGTGGTTGAGAATCTGCCTGCCAAGGCAGGGGACACGGGTTCGAGCCCTGGTCTTGGAAGATCCCACATGCCGCAGAGCAACTGGGCCCATGAGCCACAACTACTGAGCCTGCGCATCTGGACCCTGTGCTCCACAACAAGAGAGGCTGCAACAGTGAGAGACCCATGCACCACGATGAAGAGTGGCCCCCACTTGCCGCAACTAGAGAAAGCCCTCGCACAGAAACGAAGACCCAACACAGCCAAAAAAAAAATAATAATAAATAAATAAATAAATAAAATTTATTAAAAAAAATGTAAGTAAAGCCATAGACTGAGATAAAATATTTGCAAAACACATATCAGGATTTGTATTCAGAATATATAAAGAACTTTCAAAACACAATAGTAAAATAACAAAATCCAGTTTAAAAAATGAGCAAGATATTTGAACAGATACTTCACCAAAGAGGAGGTTCTGATGGCTGATTGCAAATAAGCACATTAAAATATATTTAACATCATTAGTTACTGTGGAAGTTTATGAAAACACAAACTGAAGCAATGAGATACCACATATATTTAGCAGAAGAACAAAAAGGCGAAAAGAAAGAACCCTGTGCCTATACTCTTCCCCCACCCCAACCCCAATCTGACAATTGCAAGTGTTGGTGATTATATGAGGATATGGAACACCTGGGATTTTTTAAAAAATTTTTATTTATTTATGGCTGTGTTGGGTCTTTGTTTCTGTGCGAGGGCTTTCTCCAGCTGCGGCAAGTGGGGGCCACTCTTCATCACGGTGTGCGGGCTTCTCATTATCGCGGCCTCTCTTGTTGCGGGGCACAGGCTCCAGACGCGCAGGCTCAGCAATTGTGGCTCACGGGCCTAGTTGCTCCGCGGCATGTGGGATCCTCCCAGACCAGGGCTCGAACCCGTGTCCCCTGCATTGGCAGGCAGATTCCCAACCACTGCACCACCAGGGAAGCCCCAACACCTGGGATTTTTATACACTCCTGGGGGGAATATAAAATAAAAGAGCCATTTTGGAAAGCAGTTTGGCAGTTTCTTATAAAGATAAACAAATAATTGCTATAGGGCCAGAAAACCCATTCCTGGGTATTTACATAAGAGAAATGAAAACATATGTCTACACAACGACTCGTATGCGTATATTTATAGCAACCCAAATGCGCATCAGTTGGTAAATAGATAATCAAATTTTGGCACACCTATACAATGGAACACTACTCATTAATAAAAAGAAACGAAGTGCTGATACATGCAACAATAAAACATGCAGGAAAAAGTAAAACTATAGAGACAAATTACATCAATAGTTGTTAGGCACTGGGGGCAGAGGGCAGGAATTTAAATTTACTGCAAAAGGGCATGAGGGAACACTTTGATTGAAATAATCAATATCTTGATTGTGATGGTAGTTACAAAACTGTTTACATTTGTCAAAATGCACAAAACTGTACACTGAAAGTGAATTTTACAGTATGTAAATAAAAAAGTGGTGGGGAGTAATGAAAAGATTTAAACATAGAATTAAGTCTAAATACTAGTTGCAAATTTGGTTGCAGTATCATACTCAGAGTGATAATTCTTGCAAAAAAGATATTAAAATAAATAATATTAATCATTTGAAATAAGGAACTGGATTCAAAATCTGAGTTTATGCCTTGTATTTTTAAATTGCTAAATTAGAAATAATAAAAATAAATGTACCTAAGCGTTCAATTCAAGCAGTTGTAAAGAGAATGATGAAATAAGTCAAAGGAGACCAGGAGGAAGAAATTAATAAAGGTAAAAGCAGACTTTAGTGGATTAGAAAATAGGAACAAGAAGATTTGGTTAATAAATCCCAAAAATATTTATTGAGGAAACTATAAAATAAATTGCTGCCCAAATACTGAAGAAATCAAGTGATACCAGGAAATAGAATAGGTTGTAACCACAGATAAGAAGATACAAAATATAAGAGAATGAGATGAAAAACTTAATGCTGTGCTAACTTTTCAATTTCTTTTATTTAACATAACATTTATTTATCCTGTTTAAGTAATAGTTTTCATGGCAGAAATACGTGGAAAATAATACTTAAAATGAAAAATCACTCATAATCCTATCAGTAATAACTATCAATAATTTGGTGTATGTTATTGCAGGTATAATTTGCTACCTGTCTATCTCCATATTTATCTATTGATACATTGTAGTTTTTATAAAAAGAGGATAATTCTCTACATTATGAATATTTCTAGAAGCAAAATTCCTGGATAAAATTACATAAAAATTTTAAGAATTTTGATTTTGTTCTCAAATTGTCCTCCAGAAATAACATAATCCTTTATTATCTTGTGAGCAGAGTATGAGTGCCTACTTCCCTACCCATTTGCCAATACTGAGTATTAGATTTTTTTTCAATCTTTGCAATTTAACATGTGAAAAGTGGCATTTAATTTTTAAAATAAATTTTATTTTTTTAATAATTTTTTTAAAATTAATTAATTTTTGGCTGTGTTGGGTTTCTGTTGCTGTGCATGGGCTTTCTCTAGTTGCGATAAGCGGGGGCTACTTTTCGTTGTGGTGCACGGGCTTCTCATTGTGGTGACTTCTCTTGTTGTGGAGCACGGGCTCTAGGTGCCCAGGCTTCAGTAGCTGTGGCACACGGGCTCAGTCGTCGTGGCTCGTGGGCTCTAGAGCTCAGGGTCAGTAGTTGTGGTGCACAGGTTTAGTTGCTCTGCGACATGCAGGATCTTCCCAGACCAGGGCTCAAACCCGTGTCCCCTGCACTGGCAGGCAGATTCTTAACCGCTGTGCCACCAGGAAAGTCCCAATCTTATGCTTTTTATACCCAAATATTACATGTTCTTCAAAGAAACCCTAGAAAATCAGATAAGAGATGAAATTAAGAAAATAAAAACACCCATAATCCTGTACCTAGAAAAAGTTTTGGTGTATATTTATATTCTAAGCTTTATTAAAAGGTGGTATGTATTTGGTCATATTTAAAATGATTTTCAGATTTCAGTAGCTCTAATTCCTGCCCCTTATCTGCCTATATATGAAGTGATTTCTTTCCCTAAACATTTCTAAGACTCCCCAAGATTACTTACACATGTAAAATAGCTGTTTCTCAACTGTGTCACTTCCCTTCTGGGATTCTCTGGCAGAAGAAAAATGTTTTCTTATAGGAAATCAAAGCTTCTGATGTGAGCTCTTTGCTTTCCTTTTATTACCATGTTCATTGGTCTCATTTGTCCCTAAGCAGTGCCCAGAAACCTGCTGTTGCTCTTCTGCTCTTGGATTATTTACCTCACTGAATGCCTCTCACCAGACCTCTGACCCCTGACTGCCTTGCCACCTTGGGTTGTTAGCATTGTGCCACCTCCTCCAACCTTGTGAATCTGGGCTGCCGTGGACTGCTGTCCTCATTGTTGTCCTTCTCTAGCTGGTACCAGTCTCTATGGCTTCACCAAACCTGTTGTCCCTTGATTTTCATTGCTCACCTCTCTCACCAGCCAGGAGGACAATGCCTTCACCTTCTTTTCTTGTGTTCAACTCTTTTCAGAGTGGCGTCCGCATAGCAGAGTTGTTTAGATGTCCAGTACATAACTTTTATTTCTACCACAGTCCTTTTCTTTCTAGGGATTTTTGGGCTCTCTGGGCTTAGGGGAAGGCTGGGGAAACTAATGGGAGTGAGGTCAGGTCCTTCTGCCCTTCCTTCCATTGCCCCTTCTAATCCCTAGGACCTGCTGCTATCTCTGGTGCAAGGTGCCAGATTTCCTCTTTCATGTTGATGTATTCTTTGGACCTCCACGTTCTTTCTTATGTTGAGTCTGGCCTGGCTTTTCTCAGGTCTTCTCTCCTCACAGATCCTCTCATTTATGTCTACATATCTGATGCCCAATTGTGGACAGAGTTTCAGTTGTTTTCTATGGGTCCAAAGAACAAGGGACCTCTTTAAGGTGTCTAAACATTCCATGAAGGTTAAGCAGTTTTCCAGTATTCTTTGACAGTCTTACTCAACAAGTGGTTTGAGAAATTCTGAGATCAAGAGAAAGTGTCCCAAGGAGTTCATGGTATCAAAGGCAATAATGGTGCCTGCTTACATTTATATTAAAGATCAGCAGGTAAAATAATTGTTTAAAAAATATCCCTTTAAAAGTGGACATATAGTTCTTCAATATGTAGTTAGTGCACATCGTGGAGATCAAATGAATGTGCTTGTGACTCAGTCACTTAGCCAGACACGGTGAATTGAATATCAACCACCAGCCATTGCTGGGCTTGGCCATCACACAGCTGTAAATTATTTTTATTCATAATTATAAGTATAAAATTATTATTAAGGCTAGACAATTATTTAAGACCGTGACATAAGGAACACAGAAACTGCTATATATCAAGTTAATAAAGAATATAAAATATTAATAATTCTCAAATTTTCTTCAATATGAACATCACCAAATCTGTAAGCTGCATCCATTTGATCAAAATTCTCATGTAGCACATTAGGAGATATAAGAATAATTTAAAAATTATTATTTAAATGGAGAATGTTAGAAGACTTTTCATGTGTGGGAATAAAGACTTTTTAACCACATGTGTTACAATTAGGAGAGTGTGCATAAGCAGACAAATGAAACAAAATATGAAAATACTAATTGTATTTTTTTGCATGTAAAATATAAGAATATCAGACATCCATAATAAAATAGTTTTTAATTTATTTTATGCTGTAATTCATAGTTAAATTTAAATTTTATTATACTCTTGGCTCCCAAGTATCAATATAGTACACTTTAAAAATGATACTTTTTCTTACACAATTAGTCTACATTAACTGGCATGTAAAAAGTCAAAACTTGTTTTTGTACATAGTGGGTATAAAGTATATGTAAATGTACAATTGTTGAAGATTACATTTAAATGGAATTTATAATACATTTTCAACCTCAAATCATGTCATTATAACATGCAGTACAAAAAAATGGCAGACCCATTAACAAATATCTAAGGGATTGAAGACATTCTATCTCTGTGCTGTTCAATGTGGTAGCAACCAGCTGCATGCAGCTATTACAATTTAAATTAATTAAAATGAAATAAAATTAAATTTAGTTTCCTATTTACACTAGCCACATCCCAATTGCTCAAATAGTGTGTGTGACTGGTGGCTATCATATTGGATGGTGCAGTTGTATGACATTTGCATCATTGTTCATAGAAAATTCTATCTGACAGTGTCGATCTATATTATTGTGAAAGGAATTTGTTAGTTAAAATAGTAGGAAAGACTGCTTTATGTGTTAAAGTTATTCTTGCTAATGTCTTTTCCATGATTATAAGCATTTAGAGAGTAGAATTTATGCCTAACCAGGACTGGTCCATGCTGGATGCTAAATACATACAAATACACTTATTGTATCCCAGTACCAATAATGAAGACAACAACAGCAGAAGGAACAATGTCACCATATGTTTTGATACACTTTATGTTGTATGAAGTGCTTTTGTGTAAATGTTCTCGTTTGAGTTTAAAAACAGTTTCAGGAAGTTGGCAGTGATTATTACTCCCATTTTACAGTTGAGAAGTCTGAAATTCAGGGAAGTGAAAGGACTTTTCTAGATGATAACAGCAAAAATATTAACAGATAATGTTTTTTGATCATAAATTTTAAATGTTTGTTAACAGCTAATGTCTATCGACAGTTAATATTATTAGCTATTGATATCAATAGATAGCGTTTCTTGGCCCCTCAATGAATTATGTAATTTAATTTTCAGAAACCTCTGATTAGGTACTACTTTTACATTTTCCTATTTTACAGATGAGGAAACTGGGGCTTGGGGGAGTTAGGCAACTTGCTCAAAAGTCTGGGATTTGAACTCAGGTAGTCTTTTATGCTTGTATGTTGGGTTAGATTCATACTCTGGCTTTTCCTCTGCTCTAGCTTTGGCCTTTGAGATCCAAAACAACATGAGCCCACTTGGTAACTTGGTGGTCCCAATTCGACCATCTTGTAAGGAAAGAAAATTTAACAACTAGTATTGTGTCAAATAATCCCACAATATACATTATACTGAATGTAGCCAACCTTGAGATGCTGTGTACTGATGGCATCTTGATGGGACAGACTGAATCTGTTGATCAAAGGAAAAATGACACGTGCCTCTTTAGAGTCAGCCTTACATTTGTTTGCAGCTGGAAACAATTATGAGTTTCTGCTACAATAGAGCAGAGTGACAATATGCTGTCAGCCAAAGACCTAGAAATCTCACAATTAAGCCAGTCTCAACTTGGCATTGAGATGCCTCTGTAGTCATGGGTGAGGACCTCCAGGTGTTTACATCATTTTCAGCCCAACATTTTCGGGTACTTCATGTGACTCCAGCTCTGTGACAAATGTGAGTTAAGTTTTCTGAGTCTCAGGGCTTGGGCAGAAATGATGCTATACAGATGGAGGGCTGATGCAGAATTTGAAGAATTGTCACGTTTGTGTCAATGGCTGAAAAAGTTTCTGCAAGCAGTCAGAACATGTTGCTGCACATCAATTAGATAAAAAATGGCTGAGTTTCAGTAAAATTCTGCTGGCCATGAAGGTGAAAACCATATGGTCAGAGTTTTTTGTCATCTATAGGACAAATACTAGGCTTCTTAAGCACTGTGTGTCTGTGTGTATGTGAGAGAGAGAGAGATAGAGAGAGAGAGAGAGAGAGGGAGAGAGAGAGGGAGAGAAAAAGAAATTTCACAAACAGAAGATATTAAGTCTGTGGATATATATGTATATTGGCTGTACTCTCTCAGTTGCAAAAGTCAAATGCAGTTCAGGCTGGTTTAAACAAAGAAACACAAAGTGGAATCCATTGGCTCATGTGACTGGTATTTTCAAGGGATCAAGCTATATTTAGAAATGGCTGAATTATGAGGTTAGATTAATATCATTAAGAAGCTTTCTCTTTTTCTTTGTCTTGCAAATTAAAAAATATACTATTTTTAAATTTGAATTCATTCTCAGGAAGGCTCTTTTCATATGGCCACAAAGCTGTCCTTAACCACATCATCTTAAATGGTTCTTAGCCTCTATAATCCTATAAAAGGGAGTACTTCTTTACCAGTAGTTCAGAAGAAGTTCCATGGAGGGTGCTGATTAGTCTGACATGGGTCATCTGATCATCTCTGAACCATCTTTGAAGTAAACTGGAAGGATGGACACTGAGATTGACTAGCCTCAGTCACGTGCTCACCTCTGAAAAGAGACGGTAGAGGCCACCCTCCTCAAACCACATAGTCTGAGAGTATGGGAAAGGTGTTTCCTAAAATGAAAAATGTGTTTCTGATAGCAGCTAAATAAACAGATGGTCACTACTTGTGTGTGTGTGTGTCAGTGTGTTTGTTGTATTGTGTGTGTTGTTTAAGACCAAGCCCTAACCAAAGTTCACGGGTGACATTATGAGATTCAATTCAAATACCATTTATAACTTTGTAATCTTATCTTTTGTTAGTTTAGAAAGTTTATGCTTAGCTACAATTCCAATGTAAGAGATGAGTGACTGATCTTGGATTGCTGCTAAGAAGTGCTAGAAATGAAATTCAAATGTCATTATGAATTCATATATACCAGCTAGTATTCAAGTAAATTATTCATTTTTTTATACAGATAACTTAAAATATAATAAAATAGTTAACTTTGGTAATATTAACGTAACATTTAGATGTTCAATATATTTCAATAAATATTGTTGACTTCTCAATGCACACATAAGCAAAATCCAAGTTAGTTTTTCTCTATTACCTCATGCTCTTAAAAGAATTTGAGACCAGAGGGCAGACAGCAGAAGCAAGAAGAACTACAATCCTGCAACCTGTGGAACAAAAACCACATTCACAGAAAGATAGACAAGATGAAAAGGCAGAGGACTATGTACCAGATGAAGGAACAAGATAAAACCCCAGAAAAACAACTAAATGAAATGGAGATAGGCAATCTTCCAGAAAAAGAACTCAGAATGATGATAGTGAAGATGATCCAGGACCTCGGAAAAAGAATGGAGGCAAAGATCGAGAAGATGCAAGAAATGTTTCACAAAGATCTAGAAGAATTAAAGAACAAACAAACAGAGATGAACAATACAATAACTGAAATGAAAACTACACTAGAAGGAATCAATAGCAGAATAACTGAGGCAGAAGAATGGATAAGTGACCTGGAAGACAGAATGGTGGAATTCACTGTGGTGGAACAGAATAAAGAAAAAAGAATGAAAAGAAATGAAGACAGCCTAAGAGACCTCTGGGACAACATTAAACACAACAACATTCGCATTATAGGGGTCCCAGAAGGAGAAGAGAGAGAGAAAGGACCTGAGAAAATATCTGAAGAGATTATAGTCGAAAACTTCCCTAACGTGGGAAAGGAAACAGCCACCCAAGTCCAGGAAGTGCAGAGAGTCCCATACAGGATAAACCCACGGAGAAACATGCCGAGACATATAGTAATCAAATTGGCAAAAATTAAAGACAAAGAAAAATTATTGAAAGCAGCAAGGGAAAAATGACAAATAACATACAAGGGAACTCCCATAAGGTTAACAGCTGATGTCTCAGCAGAAACTCTACAAGCCAGAAGGGAGTGGCATGATATGCTTAAAGTGATGAAAAGGAAGAACCTACAACCAAGATTACTCTACCCGGCAAGGATCTCATTCAGATTCGATGGAGAAATCAAAAGCTTTACAGACAAGCAAAAGCTAAGAGAATTCAGCACCACCAAACCAGCTCTACAACAAATGCTAAAGGAACTTCCCTAAGTGGGAAACACAAGAGGAGAAAAGGACCTAAAAAAAACCCCCAAAACAATTAAGAAAATGGTAACAGAAACATACATATTGATAATTACCATAAATGTGAATGGATTAAATGCTCCAACCAAAAGACACAGGCTTGCTGAATGGATACAAAAACAAGACCCATATATATGCTGTCTACAGGAGACCCACTTCAGACCTAGGGACACATACAGACTGAAAGTGAGGGGTGGAAAAACATATTCCATGCAAATGGAAATCAAAAGAAAGCTGGAGTAGCAATACTCATATCAGATAAAATAGACTTTAAAATAAAGAATGTTACAAGAGACAAGGAAGGCCATTATGTAATGATCAAGGGATCAACCCAAGAAGAAGATACAACAATTATAAATATATATGCCCCCAACATAGGAACACCTCAATACATAAGGCAACTGCTAACATATCTAAAAGAGGAAATCGACAGTAACACAATAACAGTGGGGGACTTTAACACCTCACTTACATCAATGGACAGATCATCCAAACAGAAAATTAATAAGGAAACAAGCTTTAAATGACACAATAGACCAGATAAATTTAATTGATATTTATAGGACATTCCATCCAACAACAGCAGATTACACTTTCTTCTCAAGTGCGCACGGAACATTCTCCAGGATAGATCACGTCTTGGGTCACAAATCAAGCCTCAGTAAATTTAAGAAAATTGAAATCATATCAAGCATCTTTTCTGACCACAATGCTATGAGATTAGAAATGAATTACAGGGAAGAAAACGTAAAAAACACAAACACTTGGAGGCTAAACAATATGTTACTAAGTAACCAAGAGATCACTGAAGAAAGCAGAGGAAATCAAAAAATACCTAGAGACAAATGGCAATGAAAACACAACGATCCAAAACCTATGGGATGCAGCAAAAGCAGTTCTAAGAGGGAAGTTTATACCTATACAAGCCTACTTCAAAAAACAAGAAAAATCTCAAATAAACAATCGAACCTTACACCTAAAGAAAGAACTAGAGAAAGAAGAACAAACAAAACCCAAAGTTAACAGAAGGAAAGAAATCATAAAGATCAGAGCAGAAATAAATAGAAACAAAGAAAACAATAGCAAAGATCAATAAAACTAAAAGCTGTTTCTTTGAGAAGATAAACAAAATTGATAAACCATTAGCCAGACTCATCAAGAAAAAGAGGGAGAGGACTCAAATCAATAAAATTAGAAATGAAAAAGGAGAAGTTACAACAGACACTGCAGAAATACAAAGCATCCTAAGAGACTACTACAGGCAACTCTATGCCAATAAAATGGACAACCTGGAAGAAATGGACAAATTCTTGGAAAGGTATAACCTTCCAAGACTGAACCAGGAAGAAACAGAACATATGAACAGACCAATCACAAGTAAGGAAATTGAAACTGTCATTAAAAATCTTCCAACAAACAAAAGTCCAGGACCAGATGGCTTCACAGGTTAATTCTGTCAAACATTTAGAGAAGAGCTAACACCCATCCTTCTCAAACTCTTCCAAAAAAATTGCAGAGGAAGGAAAACTCCCAAACTCATTCTATGAAGCCACCATCACCCAGATACCAAAACCAGACAAAGATACTACAAAAAAAGAAAATTACAGACCAATATCACTGATGAATATAGATGGAAAAATCCTCAACAAAATACTAGCAAACAAAATCCAACAACACATTAAAAGGATCATACACCTTGATCAAGTGGGATTTATCCCAGAGATGAAAGGATTCTTCAATATACGCAAATTAATCAATGTGATACACCATATTAACAAATTGAAGAATAAAAACCACATGATCATCTCTATAGATGCAGAGAAAGCTTTTGACAAAATTCAACACCCATTTATGATAAAAACTCTCCAGAAAGTGGGCATAGGGGGAAGCTACTTCAACGTAATAAAGGCCATATATATATTAAAAAAAGAATTTGATTTATTTTGTAAAATATTCCAGATGTTTGCCCGTGTGTAATGAAACTAGGCTAATGATCACTAGATGCTGTTTATTTTATTTGATTCCCATGGTCTTTCACTTGTTGAGCTCATGAGAAGAAAGACTGCTTTTCCAAACAAGAAAGGAATTCTTGGTGGATAGAATTAGGATTCACTGAATCATAAAATATGAGCAAAGGTAACTGATGGTGATCAAAATGTCTAATTTTCTTTGAACAAGGAATTATTTTGCAGCATTCTTCAAATTAAATCCATAAAATTTCATGCTAATTATGCTTGAAATGTGAATTTTGATGTGATTTTAGGAGCTACTACAGCTTTATTCTGTATCATGTTTCTTTCAAATGGCAATCATAAAACCCTGAGAGATTTTCAGTATAGGATCTTATTTCAGAAATCAACAGCATCCAGAACGATGACTCATTGGAAAAGAAAATTCATATTATGCTATGATTTAGATTATTGAATTGGAATGAAATAATGTTCACTTCTCTTAAATATACTATTTTTTAATTAAAGAAAATAGCTAAAGTTTCAGAGTGCACAGCCATAGAATTGTCTTTTAGAATTTGTTTGTAACTATCCCTATTAAAAGATCATACCACTATGACCTTCTGCACTCCTTTCTATTTATTGCTTTTGAATGCTGTTCTCCTCAAATTATCCTATGATGTATAGTGAGATGAAGTTGCTAGTGTGTAAAATTTGGTATCCCAAATGGTAAGTAAGCTGATAAAGTAGGGGTATCTTCCAGAAGGTGGATTATATTTCCCCTCTCAGGCAGCATTCCATAGGAGCACCACATGACTATTTTATTTAGGCACCTCCAAAGGCTGTCAGCAGTATCCTGTCTACCTTGACCCTAGGCTGTTATCACACTTGTATATAGAAAATCTCAAAAAACCAGTCAGGGCCTCCCAGTTCTTTACATGGGGAATGCTCTGTAACACCTCCTTGGTTCCTGCCCTGCCTCTGCTCCTTTCTAGCTGCTCTATGAGCTGATTCAGCCACTAGCCTTTTGGCCTGTTTTTCACTTTCAGCTCCATCAGCCCTTGGATCTAATTGCACAGCTGCCTCTCTGATTCCATTCTCTTCATTCTTTTCAGTGCCTTGTGGCATGCCACTAAAACTGTCCTTGGTAGACAGCAGTCTTTGAAGTTTATTAACAACTTTAGGGTATTAACTGTTTTCATCTTAAGGCTATTGTAAGGCTAGTCAAAGGCAGAGAGATCAAGGAGCAAAATCTAGAGATACTAAAAACTCAAAATCAAGAGCTGATAAGAAATGAAGGGGCAGTGGAAGGAGAGAAAGTTTGCATCACAAACCAGGTTTTACAGTCAGAGAAGTATTAATTCTATGGAGACTCTGGCGGCATGGGCAGAATCTGAGAGGACAGTTCAATTAGCAAGCTGCGCTGAAAGCTGATGTCAGGAATTAGCAGAACAAATGTGATGGGGATCCCATTGGATCAGTGCCACACAGGCCATCAGAGTCTGGATGGACTTGCTCAGAGAGCCAGCCAGGTTAGTGTTGGAACTAGGACTTCATCCCAGATGTTTTTAAAATCTGCATTGCATCCACATGTGGTGCAGCCCTTTCTGCCCTCAACTCTCAAGAGAGTGAGTAGGTGTTCTTTGACAGTGTGATGATTCAGCCAGCAACTAATGCATCCAGTTGCAATGGAGACCAAGTAATATTTCTCTGTTCTGTTCGGAGGGATATTAGGAGAGGCTTTATCAAATGCTCTGCTTATCTCCAGATAGTTTATGCCTCACATTTCCCTAACCTACCCAACCTATTTACTGGTCAGGATGACTTTTTTTCTGGAGAACTGATGTTTGTCCCTAGTGATCACAGTGATCAGTTTTACATTGTGATGTTCTTCATTGAATATTGGAATTATATTTGTTCCACCTCCTATGTCCTGGCATCGTTTTCACTCTGTGACTCATCAAAGATTACTGAAATTACCTGATTATCTAATTCCGTATCCATGAATATAGTATATCCAGGCTAGGAGACGTAGGGTAATATAATGCAATTGATGTTTCCTTATGATTAATTTATCTGATTTTATTCATGTTAAAAATTGGCCCAGGAAGACAAATGGAATATAGGAGCTAAGAAGTTCTGATTTTTAAAAAACGTCATCCAGCATCACTGTACCGTTGACCACATACTGAGTCTATCACTGCTTTGAGTCTATCACTGCTTTCATGTTTGTACTAAAGAAAAAAAAGTGAAGGAGAGAACCAGACCTTTTGTTGAGCTCGTCTTCTTTTCAGGTGTCATCAGCTCATGGGTCTTTAGTTCTCTAGGAAATAGTCTTGCATATCTGAGCTGCCTTAAGATGAGTATCACTGTAAGGAGTGACTGGAAGACAGTGAGAATTGCCCTAGCATCAAAGATATTTTGCTGAACTATCAAATGTAAGCTTCATTTCTGGAAAAAAATGTGAAAATTTATAAATCCTACTAAATTTAAAACATTAATAAAGTAATTTTTGTTTTGAACAATACAGGTTCCCTAGCCCCATCCCTTTCCATTGTAAGGTAACTAGAAAATCAGAACCCTTGGCAGTGTAATCAGTTACATTAAAATTATTATATTTTGTAGAGGTACTGGGACCATTGTTGGTACTTCAAATATATATATTTTTCCTTTTTTTAAAAAACATCTTTATTGGAGTATAATTGCTTTACAATGGTGTGTTAGTTTCTGCTGTATAACAGAGTGAATCAGCTATACATATACATACATCCCCATATCTCCTCCCTCTTGTGTCTCCCTCCCACCCTCCCTATCCCACTCCTCTAGGTGGACACAAAGCACCAGGCTGATCTCCCTGTGCTATGCAGCTGCTTCCCACTAGCTATCTATTTTACATTTGGTAGTGTATATATGTCCATGCCACTCTCTCACTTCATCCCAGCTTACCCTTCCCCCTCCCCATGTCCTCAAGTCCATTCTCTATGTTTGTGTCTTTATTCCTGTCCTGCCCCTAGGTTCTTCAAAACCTTTTTTTTTTTTTTTTTTTTAACATTCCGTATATATGTGTTAGTATACGGTATTGGTTTTTCTCTCTCTGACTTACTTCACTCTGTATGACAGGCTCTAGGTCCATCCACCTCACTACAAACAACTCAATTTCGTTTCTTTTATGGCTGAGTAATATTCCATTGTATATATGTGCCACATCTTCTTTATCCATTCATCTGTTGATGGCCTCTTAGGTTGCTTCCATGTCCTGGCTATTGTAAATAGAGCTGCAATGAACATTGTGGTATATGACTCTTTTTGAATTATGGTTTTCTCATGGTATATGCCCAATACTGGGATTGCTGGGTCACATGGTAGTTCTGTTTTTAGTTTTATAAGAAACCTCCATACTGTTCTCCATAGTGGCTGAAGCAATTTACATTCCCACCAACAGTGCAAGAAGGTTCCCTTTTCTCCACACCCTCTCCAGCATTTATTGTTTGTAGATTTTTTTGATGATGGTCATTCTGACTGGTATGAGGTGATACCTCATTGTAGTTTTGGTTTGCATTTCTCTAATGATTAGTGATGTTGTGCATCCTTTCATCTGTTTGTTGGCAATCTGTATATCTTCTTTGGAGAAATGTCTATTTAGTTCTTCTGCCAATTTTTGGATTGGGTTGTTTGTTTTTTTGATATTGAGCTGCATGAGCTGCTTGTATATTTTGGAGATTAATCCTTTGTCAGTTGCTTCGTTTGCAAATATTTTCTCCCATTCTGAGGGTTGTCTTTTCATCTTGTTTATGGTCTCCTTTGCTGTGCAAAAGCTTTTAAGCTTCATTAGGTCCCATTTGTTTATTTTTGTTTTTATTTCTGTTTCTCTAGGAGGTGAGTCAAAAAGGATCTTGCTGTGATTTATGTCATAGCGTATTCTGCCTATGTTTTCCCTTAAGAATTTTATAGTGTCTGACCTTACATTTAGGTCTTTAATCCATTTTGAGTTTATTTTTGTGTATGGTGTTAGGGAGTGTTCTAATTTCATTCTTTTCCATGTAGCTGTCCAGTTTTCCCAGCACCACTTATTAAAGAGGCTGTCTTTTCTCCATTGTATATTCTTGCCTCCTTTATCAAAGATAAGGTGACTGTATGTGCATGGGTTTATCTCTGGGCTTTCTATCCTGTTCCATTGATCTATATTTCTGTTTTTGTGGCAGTACCATACTGTCTTGATTACTGTAGCTTTGTAGTATAGTCTGAAGTCTGGGAGCCTGATTCCTCCAGCTCCGTTTTTCTTTCTCAAGATTGCTTTGGCTATTCGGGGTCTTTTGTGTTTCCATACAGATTGTGAAATTTTTTGTTCTGGTTCTGCGAAAAATGCCATTGGTAGTTTGATAGGGATTGCATTGAATCTGTAGATTGCTTTGGGTAGTATAGTCATTTTCACAATGTTGACTCTTCCAATCCAAGAACATGGTATATCTCTCCATCTGTTTGTATCATCTTTAATTTCTTTCATCAGTGTCTTATAGTTTTCTGCATACAGGTGTTTTGTCTCTTTATGTAGGTTTATTCCTAGATATTTTATTCTTTTTTTGCAATGGTAAATGGGAGTGTTTCCTTAATTTCTCTTTCAGATTTTTCATCATTAGTGTATAGGAATGCAAGAGATTTCTGTGCATTAATTTTGTATCCTGCTACTTTACCAAATTCATTGATTAGCTCTAGTAGTTTTCTGGTAGCATCTTTAGGATTCTCTATGTATAGTATCATGTCATCTGCAAACAGTGACAGCTTTACTTCTTTTCCGATATGGATTCGTTTTATTTCTTTTTCTTCTCTGATTGCTGTGGTTGAAACTTCTAAAACTATGTTGAAAAATAGTGGTGAGAGTGGATAACCTTGTCTTGTTCCTGATCTTAGAGGAAATATTTTCCTTTTTCACCTGAGAATGATGTTGGCTGTGCATTTGTCACATATGGGGTTTATTATGTTAGGTAAGTTCCCTCTATGCCTACTTTCTGGAGGGTTTTTATCATAAATGGGTGTTGAATTTTGTTGAAAGCTTTTTCTGTATCTATTGAGATGATCATATGGTTTTTCTCCTTCAATTTGTTAATATGGTGTATCACATTGATTGATTTGCATATATCCAAGAATCCTTGCATTCCTGGGAGAAACCCCACTTGATCATGGTGTATGATCCTTGTAATATGCTGTTGGATTCTGTTTGCTAGTATTTTGTTGAGGATTTTTAAAATCTATGTTCATCAGTGATACTGGCCTGTAGTTTTCTTTCTTTGTGACATCTTTGTCTGGTTTTGGTCTCAGGGTGATGGTGGCCTCGTAGAATGAGTTTGGGAGTGTTCCTCCCTCTGCTATATTTTGGAAGAGTTTGAGAAGGATAGGTGTTAGCTCCTCTCTAAATGTTTGATAGAATTCACCTGTGAAGTCATCTGGTCCTGGGCTTTTGTTTGTTAGAAGATTTTTAATCACAGTCTCAATTGCAGTGCTTGTGATTGGTCTGTTTATATTGTCTGTTTCTTCCTGGTTCAGTCTTGGAAGGTTGTGCTTTTCTAAGAATTTGTCCATTTCTTCCAGGTTGTCCCTTTTATTGGCATATAGTTGCTTGTAGTAATCTCTCATGATCCTTTGTATTTCTGCAGTGTCAGTGGTTACTTCTCCTTTTTTATCCTAATTCTATTGTTTTGAGTCTTCTCCCTTTTTTTTCTTGATGAGTCTGGCTAATGGTTTATCAATTTTGTTTATCTTCTCAAAGAACCAACCTTTAGTTTTATTGATCTTTGCTATCGTTTCCTTCATTTCTTTTTCATTTATATCTGATCTGATCTTTATGGTTTCTTTCCATCTACTAACTTTGGGGTTTTTTTGTTCTTCTTTCTCTAATTGCTTTAGGTGTAAGGTTAGGTTGTTTATTTGAGATGTTTCTTGTTTCTTGAGGTAGGATTGTATTGCTGTAAACTTCCCTCTTAGAACTGCTTTTGCTTCATCTCATAGGTTTTGGGTCTTCGTGTTTTCATTTTCATTTGTTTCTAGGTACTTTTTGATTTCCTCTTTGATTTCTTTAGTGATCTGTTGGTTATTAGGTAGTGTATTGTTTAGCTCCATGTGTTTGTATTTTTTACAGATTTTTTCCTGTAATTGATATCTAGTCTCATAGCGTTGTGGTTGGAAAAGATACTTGATACGATTTCAATTTTCTTAAATTTATGAAGGCTTGATTTGTGACCCAAGATGCAATCTATCCTGGAGAATGTTCCATGAGCACTTGAGAAGAAAGTGTATTCTCTTGTTTTCGGATGGAATGTCCTATAAATATTAATTAAGTCCGTCGTGTTTAATGTGTCATTTAAAGCTTGTGTTTCCTTATTTATTTTCATTTTGTATGATGTGTCCATTGGTGAAAGCGGGATGTTAATGTCCCCTACTATGATTTTGTTACTGTCGATTTCCCCTTTCCCCTTTTAAATGCTGTTAGCATTTGCCTTATGTACTGAGGTGCTCCTATGTTGGGTGCATAAATATTTACAATTGTTATATCTTCTTCTTGGATTGATCCCTTGATCATTATGTAGTGTTCTTCGTTGTCTCTTGTAATAGCCTTTATTCTAAAGTCTATTTTGTCTGATATGAGAATTGCTACTCCAGCTTTCTTTTGATTTCCATTTGCATGGAATATCTTTTTCCATCCCCTCACTTTCAGTCTGTATGTGTCCCTAGGTCTGAAGTGGGTCTCTTGTAGACAGCATATGTATGGGTCTTGTTTTTGTATTCATTCAGCCAGTCTGTGTCTTTTGGTTGGAGCATTTAATCCATTTACATTTAAGGTAGTTATCAATATGTATGTTCCTATTACCATTTTCTTAATTGTTTTGGTTTGTTATTGTCAGTGTTTTCCTTCCCTTGTGTTTCCTGCATAGAGAAGTTCCTTTAGCATTTTTTGTAGAGCTAGTTTTGTGGTGCTGAACTCTCTTAGCTTTTGCTTCTCTGTAAAAGTTTTAATATCTCTAAATGAGATCCTTGCTGGGTAGAGTAATCTTGGTTGTAGGTTTTTCCCTTTCATCACTTTTAATGTGTCCTTCACTCCCTTCTGGCTTCATATATATTATTAATGATTTTTTCTTTCTTAACCATAAGTGGTTACTCACCAAGAGTCAATCAAGTCTAATTTTGTGAAAAAACCTCAAATAAGTTGGATATCTGTGTCTGTATGACAGGTTTAAAAAATTCTGGAAAACAGATATATAAGGTAAAAAGTGTTAAAGGGTAATCTGAAGCAGTTTTATACCAATTTAAAACAAATCCTTAGCTAGTTTCAAACTTCAGGAAGTCAGAACATTCTAGAAAGTATGGTCAAAAGACACTCATACCACCAGGGATACTAAGTTCTCTTCTCTGTTTATAGGGTAAAATATATATGGAAATTACAATATGACATGGAAAAGGTTTGTTTCCTGTTTGTGGAGCACCAGCTTCTGAGATCACCGTGCCACCCTGCCATGTGTTCTCCCAGCTTCTGGGAGTGTACTGAGCTGATGGCACACAGCTATTCCTCCCCAGGAGCTGCCTCAGTCAAAGAGAGCTATCTTTCCTAAGGTTATGCCCTCATTGGGGCAGCCACATCCAATAAAAGGTCATGTGGATTTACAAGGCCTGCCCCTTGCCTCATTTTCAGACAACTTTGAAGGGCCATCCTCTCTCCAGAGTTCCCTGGGGGGTTAGTGGAGGTCTCTGCTACAACTGCATTTTGCATCACAGTTCAGCTTCTCCTGCTACCTAGTCCTCACAGGTGTCATTCAGGAAATCCCTCTCCAATAAACCTCCTACATGCAATTCTTCACTCCAGAGTGTCAGGTAACCACACCTATGGTGGTATAAGAAATTGTTTTAGGGAGCTGTCTCTATAATGCAGTTCTGGAGATGGATGACTCAAAACCCATGATGGGTAGAGTACCAGTAACCTCTGGCAGGCTGGTATCCTGCCATTGGTAAAATTTTCACTGATGGTAAAATGGGATGAGATAATATGGGAAGGGAATGCATTAGCTGGTGCGATATGTCAGGCATTGAGAGTTGTGGGAAAAATAATTATTACAGGAATTATGAAATTGACCATCTGTTGCTGTGTAATATTGATGCATTAGAGAAGACAATGAAAGGCTGTAGGTTGATTAAGGCAAAATAAGAATATCAGAGGGCCTCCTTGGCAGTATATAAAGAGACTCTTTTTCTTGTAGCTGGAAGGGCAGAGAATTCTGAGAATCAGATCTAAGACTTAATTATAAGAGTAACAGGACTCCAGAGAGATTTGAATTATCTGCTCTAACAAGTTGGCTATGCCAAAGTCAGGGACCTGATCGAAAAGCTGTGGGACTTTGAGATTTGGAATGAGGAAATATGGATTACTGTACTCCGTAAATTTGAAACCTCAGATCCCACTGCACCTTGTGGGCCTGCATAAGCGACCCCTCCTTTCTGTTAATGGCAATAATCATTCTTGCTTAAAGACAAAGGAGAGGCCTCTGCTTGGCAGGTCAGTACATGTCCCTATAAGGACATATCCTCTACTCCCCCTCCTGGCCGCCAGACCCATGGCTAGGCCCAAATCTCAGCACTCAACTGGGGAGTGCCTGGGAAGGAAGAAAAGGGACCAAATGCTAAATGAAAAAGGAGTTGCAGGCTCTAGACAAAATGTATCAGGGCATGTAGGTAAACCTTATTAATTAAAATATTCAGCTCCTTTATATCTTTACTTATTTTTTATTCACTTGATCTATAGAAAGCTTTCATTAGTGTCTTTTTCGTCAATTTTTCAATACATTTCCAACAGATTTTCCTTTAAAAATATTTTGAGGCAGCACTGTTTGGCACAAAGTTTTATTGTGGATATATAATTTTCTCCTTATATCAGCAGCTTGGAGAAGTTGTACCTGACCAGCTTAGCTCTTCTTTATTTAGATAAGTAGTGAAACCAGCTTTGTGATTTTTATTTCAGGTATTGAGTCATGATCTCACCCTTTAACAATACTTACCTTAACTCATTGGGTTATTGTGGAGGTTAAAGTGAAAGTAGTAAACACTCAAGTATTAGCTATTATTATTATTTTTTTATTGGAGTATAGTTGTTTTACACTGCTATGTCAGTTTCTGCTGTACAGCAAACTGAATCAGCCATACATATACATATATCCCCTCTTTTTTGGATTTCCTTCCCATTTAGGTCACCACAGAGCACCGAGTTCCCTGTGCTATACAGCAGGTTCTCATTAGCTATCTATTTTATGCATAGTAGTGTATATATGTCAATCCCAATCTCCCAATTCATCCCACCCCTCCCCTTTCCCCTTGGTATCTATATATTTGTTCTCTACATCTGTGTCTCTATTTCTGCTTTGCAAATAAGATCGTCTATACCATTTTTCTAGATTCCACATACATGCGTTAATATACGATATTTGATTTTCTCTTTCTGACTTACTTCACTCCGTATGACAGTCTCTAGATCCATCCACGTCTCTACAAATGGCACAGCTTCGTTCTTTTTATGGCTGAGTAATATTCCACTGTATCTATGTACCACATCTTCTTTATCCATTCCTCTGTTGATGGGCATTTAGGTTGCTTCCACGTCCTGGCTATTGTAAATAGTGCAGCAGTGAACATTGGGGTGCATGTATCTTTTTGAATTATGGTTTTCTCTGGGTATATGCCCAGTAGTGGGATTGCTGGGTCATATGGTAGTTCTACTTTTAGTTTTTTAAGGAACCTCCATACAGCTGTTATTTTTTCCATGCTATGTTACTTAATACATAAATGTTTAACATAGCTTGAATCTTTTTATCAATACAAGATAGCCATTTTTCCCCTTCAGGGCTTTTAATTGCATTTTTGTCTTATGCTAGTATTACAACCCTTCCCTCTTTCCTTCTTTCCTTTCTGAAATTGCCTGAAAAATGTTTTGAGCCTTGCCAATTTGCTTGCCTTTAATCCTTTTGCTTTTCTTATTTTTGTTCACAAGAATCTTTGAGGCAGAGAGTCAATTTAATAATTAATATCTTATTTTAATTGAATATTTTGTTACCACTAGAGTTACTTATTGTGTTCATGCCTAACTTCAGGTCCTTCTAGGGAGTTAATTCAGTTCACACCATTATTAAAAATCTTCTAAATCTTCAAAGCCAGGACATCAGTATTTTAATTTAGACATTTAAAATAGGAGACGGAAATGGTGAGGTGAGAAGTTGACAATGACCGCAGTAGGAAGCAGGTGAGGGCTGGTGTATATTCTATAATTATGTGTCTGAACTATAATATTCTACAGACCTGGGACCTCACTGACCAGAGTTTTGGGATTACCTACATTTGGTTTGAGACCAAATGGGAGTACTTTCATTCTCTTTTTACCTGAAAGCCAAATAGACCACCCATCCCATGGTTTTTGATGCTCAGCAAGTGGAGCCTTTTCTCTGTGAAATAATATTGCATATGAAACCAAACAGAGGTCTGATAATTACTTGGTAAGTACACAGACTGTGAAATGAATTAAATGTGCAGGTCGAGACCTGTATAAGTCTATAATAATGGTGCATTTGGACACAGTCCTTTCATTCTTGCTTGTATTGATGGCATACCTTCCAAGATTCTCTCCCCAGTTTTCAGTATTTGAAAGTAATCTCTTTTTTTTCTGAGTGGCATCAAATGACTCCCTATGTCATTAGGTGAGCCTTATGTGCCCCAAGTGCCTTATGTGAGCTCCTATTTTATTTCAGTAGAGTATCTTTATTTCATAATATATATTTGATAGCCCTTTTTACAAAAAAATATAGGCTAGATCAGGGTTTCTCAACCTCCGCATTCTTGACAGATTGGACCAGAGAAGTCTTTGTTGTTAGGGCTGTGGCTCCAACGCCTTAATGGCAGATGTGATCTTATCTTTTTCTAGCATCTCCCCCAATTTAGGAGGAAAGATGCATGCACTGATTATGTCATATGAATAAGTGTCAGAGATGACAGGAGCCTTCACAGCGCTTCGAACCTGTAGGAAAAGTACAGGGGTCAAAGATACCAAACCTTGGTTTTAACTCCAGTTTTGCTGTGTGGTGTTGGACCAGTGGTTGGATTCTTGGTTCTTTCAGTTTATCATCTGTCATATGGTTGATCACTAAAGTTGCCTTTAGCGATGTGAATTATTCACCTTTAGGTCCCCAGTACGTCCTGTACTGTCTGGTGCATAGTAGGCACTTGATGAGGTTTATTGAATGAATGTTTTGTGAGTCTAAGATTGTGTTTTCACTAGCATTCAAAATTATGATACTTATATACTTATTCACCACTGTATCCCCAGAATCTACCACAATGAGAGTGTAGGTACTTGGTAAATATTTATTTGATAAAAGCATGAATAAATATCATAGAATTCTTAGATTAAATTATCACTAACAAGAATATGAATCCCAAAACTTTATCATTATTACTTTTATTCAAACATCTCTCAGTGAAGGGCATTTGCAACAAGATATACATGTATTTCCACTCAAGTCATTGTATTATTCCCACACAAGCCGTGGTATTATAATACATGTTTGTCCACAAAGTGAGCATTAAATTTGAACTTGTCTAGGCAAATTCCACCTCCTACAACAAGCTATATAGTTGCTCAAAGACACTTTCCTTGGTCTTGGGGAGAGCCTCTGTTAGAAGCTAGCCAAATTTTGGTCCCATAAGTAAAGATGACACAGAAAGATATAAGCAGAAAATTCCCAGACTTTAGCATAAGAAGGACTATGGTTTCAGATTCATTTCTTCTGCCTGCTAGGGATGTGTGTTTCAGGAATTTATTGTCCAGTGTGAGCCTCAGTTTTTTCATCTGTTAACTAGTGATCAGCAGTACTTGCCTCATTGACTTGTCAAGGTACATGAAAGAAAACGATAGCATTAATATCCATTCCTTTTTAAATAAGCCTACTCTTTTACTTTGTAGTACCTAATGGATGTGTTCCAAAAATTGGCATGTGTACACAATCAATTTTCTGGGAATTGTATTTAATTTGTTGGGAAACAGAGAAATTTTCCTTATAAAAGTATCCTGCTGCAACACCTTTTGAAATGGGAGTAGGATGCCCCTAGTTTGTTTTGTTTGAGATTTCAAGTTTGGGTATAAATAGTTTTACAGCGTAAATTCTCAGTGTTCTCCATTAGCAAATAATCCTTTTAGATTTGTATTCACTGTAGATTGAAATAAATTTGGCTTCTTGGCCTCCCAGTGAATTCTGGTCCCCAGACCTTTCATTGTACATATCAAAACAAGTCAGTATATCATAGTGATGAAGATCACTGGAAGCAGACTCCCTGGGCTCTTGCCCAGCTCTGGTCTTTGTGGCATTGGGAAACTACTAACCTTGTTCTATCTCAGTTTCCTAATGTGCAAAGTGGAGATAAAAATATTACCGACCTTATGTTATCATTGTAAGACTTAAAATGCCTGTAAGTGTCTTGTGTATGATAAGTGGTAAAAATAATTAATTAATTAATTAATTAATCTCTAAAATCTATCCTGGAATTGATATGCTTGTAGATTGTAAAGGCGGAGTTAGCAGACGGCATCCAAAACCTGGGTTAATTTTTTCAATTTACTCAGAACACTATTCACAAAGCAGTTGTTTAAAATGGGGCTCTCCATAGTGTTTTTGAGATTCTCTGGTGTATATTTAATTTACTGCTCTTCCTAAGTGCTTCCAATGCACTTAGATGGCTTCACAGTTGAATTTTTCTCTCATCTGTTGTGGAATTCACTAAAGATAGTATATAACTATAAATAAGCCTACCCATGCAATTGTAACCATGGCAACCACCAGCCTTCAAATGGGGAGAGTGGGGCTCACAAGGCTGGTCTCAGCTTCACAACAGCCTGATATGTCCCCTTTCAAATTAGACAGCTCAGAATTGTGCTTTGCACACAACACAGCCATTCATTGCTCTCTATCGAGTGTCCATCATTTACTTCAATCTAATGCAATTCATTTTTGACTCTTACACATTCTTTGAAAGCACTGTACTAGGTTCTGGGGGAATAAAAAAAATGACTTAAGCTAAGTCCTTCCACCCACATACAGTGTCATCTTCCTAACATTTATATATCTTAGGTTACTCCCTCACCAAAACCTCTTCAATGGCTCCCTGGTGGATATAGAATTTGGCCCTTGCTTACTTTTAACTTCATTTCTCACTGTCTTTCCCATAGCACCTTAAACTTCAAGCTTTGTCTGAAAATTCTATGCTCTCCAATGCTATTCTCTCTCTCTCTCTGAAATTTTCTCCCAACTCTCTTATTTGCCTTTCAATTTTTTACTTTTTTTCCCATCTCAGCTCAAGTGCTTCCCCTTGTAAAATTTTCTGTTATGATGTGCTCTTAAGATTAATTTACATAGAAGTCAATTAATTCTCCCTTGCTCACATGAATGAGTCAATGGGATCAAGCACTTACCTTACTAGGTACCAGTAAATGAAAAACAAAAACAAAACAACAAAAAATTCAAAACCTCTTTTATCAAAAAGAATGGAAATGGCAAATGTTACTTAGGCTAGTCTCAGCGTATAAGATGTTTCTGATCTGATATTCTTCTTTAAATTGATATGGCTGGTGAGAGTTGTGAATGCAGGTATTTGGTGAAAGGCATTGGGTGGGCATTGGTGATAAGACACTGAAAAAAAAAAGGAATTCATAGAATTTGACTGATTATAAATGAGAGATTAGAAAAAGAGGGAAGTAAGATAATTGTAAGGTTCAGGTGACTGAGAATAATGATGCCATTATTATAATACTTATTTATAATTATATATTATAATAATAATGATGTCTCACATTATTGGGACAGGAAGCAGAGGAAGAATATATTGGGTTGGCCAAAAAGTTTGTTTGGGTTTTTCCATAAGATGTTATGGAAAGAACTTTTTGGCCAATGCAATATTTGGGGGTGGAGTTATATTTGATTTTTGACCCATTGCATTTGAGATATCATTAGAACATAACATGTCTAGTACAAGATTGGAAATTACTGCTTAGACCTCAGGAGCAAATCAGAACTAGAGATGTAGATTAGAAAATCATCAAAATATAGATGGAAGTTTAAGGCAGTGGCATGAACAAAACAGCTGAAGGAGAGTGTAGATTGAGAGGAGACACCTACATTCAAGAAGGAGACAGAAGGAATCACTAAGAGAGAGACAATCGAAGGGGCAAGGGGCCAGGCCAGGTGAGTAGGAGGAGGCAGTCTGCCTTTGAGCCAGGTGGGAAGGAGCGGAATTACATGGGAGTACAGACATTGTCCTCTCTCCTCTCTGAACAAAGTAGGAGTCAAAGCATCTGTGGAGAGTGAAGGATGTGGGAGCAGGTCCGTCACCTTGATAAGAATAGAGAATTGGAAGTTCGGCTGTGGGAAATGACTTAAGAAAGGAAGAAAATAACTAGGTGGACTAAAGCAGCTGAGATTGGATAATTTATCTCTGAGTAGAGGCCATCAATTTATATGATTTCTTTCATTGGGATTTAATAGCTTGGGAGTGAGAATGAAAATGAATAAGAATGAGGAGATGACCTTCTCTCCTACTGCTTGATCTCTCACTTGCTCTATTCCAGCCACCTTGACCTCCTTCCTGCTCCTTGAACACACCTGGTACACCATCTGTTTCCTCTGCAGGAATGCTGTTTTGCACATAAGCTAACCATTTGGCTTCTTCACTCCTGTCTTTCCTCTTTTTGGGCCTTCTCAGTGATGTCTACCCTGACCATCCTGTTTAATACTGTAATGGCAACCCTCTGCATCTTTGACCTCTCATCCCTCCTGTCCTTCTTTTGGCCAAAGCACTTACCTCCTAACATATTAAATAATTTACTCATTTACTATGTTTACTACTTTTAGTCTGTCACCCTCCATTTTTTTTTTGTCTATCTCCCTACTCATTGGTATTGAGTTCCCTGAGGACAGGGATCTTTGTTCTGTTGTGATGTATCCTAAATGACTAGAACAGTGCTTGTTGGCACATAGTACTAGCTCAATAAATATTTGTTAAATAAAATTAAAGTGACTTAAGAGGTGTGGGTCTCAGCGAAGACATATAATGGGTATTAGTTTTTACTGAACCAGAAGCAGAAAACCCATATTAAAACTATACTTTTCATGGTTACTTTTTGGATTTAATTTGTAACAAACTTCTTAGGTTATGAAATTAAATTATCCCCCCTCCTTCTTCAGGCACCCACTTCTCTTATCTCCTTCCATATATAGTTGTAGTTATAACCTACTCTGATAGATCACTCACTCACATCTGGAATAAAGTCCTCTCAATATATTTAAATCTCATACAGGCATTTTACATTTTAAATTTCTGTTTCTCTTATTTATTGATTTAATTAAGAGATCTGGGTTAGTTCCAGATGTCTAGAAAGTCTCTGAAAGTTGGAGGAGATATATTTTTTGGTGGTGGTCAAGGAAGGACCATGATTGTGGCAAACTAAGAACTGCCTCTTCTGCCTCAAGGTGAAATGGCTCAGTTTTCCACCACACTTCTTTTTTTTTTTTTAACATCTTTATTGGAGTATAATTGCTTTACAATGGTGTGTTAGTTTCTGCTGTATAACAAAGTGAATCAGCTATACATATACATACATCCCTATATCCCCTCCCTCTTGCGTCTCCCTCCCGCCCTCCCTATCCCACCCCTCTAGGTGGACACAAAGCACTGAGCTGATCTCCCTGTGCTATGTGGCTGCTTCCCACTAGCTATCTATTTTACATTTGTCTACCACACTTCTGTATGGAGTGCTGACACTTACCCTAGAAAAAGATTCTCAGTTTTGCCCAATGAATTTTGGGTAACCAAGTAACTCAACTCAATTGCAAGAATCAGTGAACTACTTTCGTGTTTTATAGAGTTATTCTATACAGTTACCTAAAAAGTAGCTTTGAGATTGTTAGATAATATAATTTACTTTTCCCCGTATTTGAGAATCTTGTGAAAGTGATCAAGACAACTTTAGACCAAAGCTGGTTTCTTACAACTTAAAAAGAGCAGTGACTTTAGATTGAGAGATGGGGACTCTGCTCAAACGGCAAATGAGCACAGTAAGCTTTCCTGCTCTCTCGCAGCAGCAGAAGACTCTGCCTCTTACTCGTGAAGCTTCTGGATCAATGGAGACTTGCTCTCATTCTCTTCTTTACCCTCACACTTAGGTATGTCTTTACCACAGAGGTGATCTCTTTGAACTCTCCTCTCCTGCCTCTAATCTTTTTCATAAACATTCCATGGAGATCAGGGGAAATGAGTTTGTGGGTGAATGTAGACTTCCGTCTCATCTGGAACTCCCAGACATTCTAAACCATCTCTCCAGCCCAAACCTGTCCCTTAACATTTAATTAAAATCTCAGATGTTTTCTTGCCCATTTGTGTCATGGCTTCCTACTATCTCTACTGCTCTGCCAAAGGCAGAACAGTCGTGGGATTCATTTCTCCTTGGAGAACATTGCCATCGTTTTGGATTTTAGTTCAGTAGCTCACATTGTGACCTCAGCTCTGTGAGGGCCTCAAACATGATTTTTATAGGCGATCTGACCTGTTCCTATTGTTAGGGTAGGAGCTACTTTCTCAGCTTAATTTCTATATCCTAGGTGGAAGATGTTTTTAATATATGGAAGGATTATTTGGTTCTTTCCCCAATCCCTTTGGTTATTTCTAGATCTCTTGGTTTCCTACTCACATTTCAAAGCTTTTTTTTTTATTCTTTAAACATATCAGACACAGTCATTTTATATTCTGTGCCTAGTAATACCATTATCTGGAATCTGTGCAGATCTGATTCTGCTGTCTTATTGCCTTTGATGTCTCTCAGTGATTGTTCTTTGTGTTCTTGTATGTTTTGGTATTTTAGACTGTGAGCTCATATTTTTTTTGAATGTTATCTGTGGGAATTCTTTGAAACCTGGATTGAAGGTGAATTCCTTTAGAGAGGATTCATGTTTTCTTCTGCATGGAGCATAGCCAACCATTTTATATTAAATTATTTGATTGAGGTTTTTCATACCACACTGGTAGCATGAGAGGTAATTTGTGGTTATGTATTCTTAGGGAGGGTATCTTTTTTTCCTTTACCCAGCACCAAAGCCAAGACAATTTGATTTCTTTATCATGCCATTTTGGAAGGTGGATTTACTTTTCATTCACTATTTTACTTACAATACAGCTCTTAGAGGTCCCAGCTTTATTTGGGGTGGAGTTTAGCCTAAAAGAGCTTAGCCTAAAAGCTGCCATAATAAATATTAGCCACTATCAATAGACAAATTAGTTGTTGCCTTTGGGTTCTGACATTTATTATTTTTTAAGTTAAAATTTAACTTAGTTATAATCTTTATCACACTGTGCTATGGTTCTCAAAGGTATTTATGTATTCCTCCATCCATAGATTGGATCATCCTTGGGGGCAGCTTGGTCCTAGCACTCCCTGCCCCTAGCTTCCTATTCCATTAGAGTTATCTCTGGTTCACATTATCTCTTGGACAAAACATAGTTGAAGAACTCAGTCTGTCTTTGGAGGAAAATTGCAGAAACCTCTTAACTAATCTCCCTTTACCCAGGGTCTTCCCTGTCAACTGTCTCAAGCAACAATTTCTTACTTTTTTCTCTGTTGCTAGAGACACTGCAAAAACTGTTGTTAATGAAATGATTCTTTATTTACAAGTTCAGCTCGATTTTAGACTATGAACTCTTTTGAGGGCAAGGTCTGTGTCTCATTTCATTTGCACATCTGGCTTCTTTCAGTGTCTAGGAACATAGTAGGTGCTCAGTTTGTAGGGAGGAAAAAAAAAAGGAAGAAAGGAATTTGGAGAGAATTAGATGGTATTTTTGAGGCTGTTTTAAAAGTGTGATTGAAAGCAGCCTCCAGTTTCAAGAATTTTGATAGAACAGAAGGCAGATACAAACATTCAGAAAATTTCAGACAACATAAATTTATAAATCATGTTACAGCTGTCAGAGACTAAACTGGAGGAGTTTTTGAAGCTTCAGTATTAATACTCTAATAATTTCTTAAGCTCTCAATAAAACTTTCTAATTCTCTGCCCATTACTTCTCCTTCCCAACTCCTTCCATATTTGCTATTTACCTAAGCAACTTTTATGTCATGCCTCAAGGTTGGAGCACCATAATTGGGTTAATTTCTTACACACAGAATGTTGGATCACAGTGGTCCTTGGAAAACAGAAATTTGAGAAGATAAAGAGAGATGTTAAGTTCTCTTTGCCAGAGTGTGATGAAGAATGCTTCTGGGGATATAATAATAATGCTGAAAAGAGATATGACTATACAAAGATGCTGAAAAGAAATCTGAATTTAATCTGTGCATTCTTTATGATTAAATGGAAAATTAAAACCAGCTTAATAGTCATGCTGTTCAAGTGTTTTGTGACATTTTAATAGCATATTTCAAATTTTAGTATCAAACTCATTATAAAATATTTCAAATATCTACATTTTACCATAACTACAAGACCATTAGAATGTACATTGTTCTTCCCCTGTGGGAATTATATACCACTTCTTATTTATTAGCCTGGGGGCATGTTTCAGAGTACTTAGTACTACTATTTATGATCCAAAGGAGACAAAATAAAAATGAACTACAGTCTCTGTTACTTGTAAAATTTAGATGATGTTGTAAGGTACTTTTTATTTCTATTTCTTCTTCTGTTTTCTTTTAAAAGAAACAACATCTGTCTTGTTTCTGTTTAGAGAAGTAATGTAGGCTAATTACTTAACACTTTGAAAGCAAATAAGAACAAAACAAAGTAAATGAAAATCTCTCATAAGCTCATGACCCAGTGATGATGACCAGTGACATTCTGTTATTTTATACTTTATTTCAGCCCTTTTTTCTGTGTGAAAATATATTAAAGGAAGTATCTTACAGATATTGTTACATACCTGCAAGTTGAAATTTTAAAAATGTTTCTGCAGCTTAACTTTTATGTTCATTGGTTGCTTCAGTGGAAGTTGGGGGAAAAGGTATAAGACATGTATTATCCTAGCACCATCTCATCCAGAAATCTTCCATAACAGCTTTTGAACAAATGAATTGAGAATGAGAAGGAACCAGAATCTGGCTGCCACATGAAAGCTAGGAATACAGGTGGAGATGGGGGTGTCAATTTGGCTAATGTGAGAAACAGTGGAATCAGAAGCAGGAAGAAAGGTGAGACCCATAGGTCAGAACAGGCAGGGCCAGAGAAGTAGATCCCAGATAGAAAAGGGAGTCTGAGGATCCTACATCTTTTTTTTATTCTGTCCTATTTGACATTAACTACAAAAGGAGAGCATGAGAGACAAACTGTCATTCTCTTTCTCTGTGTAGATTAAAGTGCAAATACTCTAATCACTCTCTCCTCATCTCTACAGTGTCTTTATTTCTGAAGGCAAAGTTTCATTGTTTTGACCTCCAAGGAAATAAGGGGATTGGGTGTGGGAGGGTCAAATGTCCAGTCAGGATTAGGTGGAGGTGTGAGCTCCACTGGGGTAACTGATACTTGATGCTTTTGCAACTCTTGGGCAAAACTGTTGCCTGTTTCTTCCTCTGTATTAATATCTCATCTAATTAACTAGAAATCCCATGAGAGAGCTACCATGGGCCTCATTTACATCCAAGGAACAGGATGTTCAGAGAAGTTAAATCATTTGTTCAAGTTAATACATATAATGATTTAAATTCAGGTCTATTGACCATGAAGGATGGTGTATGATTTTTTAAAATCTTTGAAATAATTGAGAGGAATTCTGGAAGAGTAAAATCATGGGAACTCTGTAAGCTTTAAGGGTGTGAACAAAATCCCTTAATGGGAAGAACAACTTCAAATCATATATGTGGAACTCATTTCCTCTAGACATAATATTATCTAAGAAGATCAATCTGTTCAAGAAAGATTTTCAGAAATTTGCCATAGGAAAATTATAGATGTTTGTATACATTTCCAACTTCTAAGGCTTTGTGTTCTTGGGAGTGAAAAAAAGGCTTTGTCCTCTCACAAAATTCTCTGTGAGACAGTAAGGTACACCAGAAAAAATGTGAGCCTTGGAGACAAATGGATTGAGGTCCAAATTTCAATAACACTATTAATTATTTTTAGGTATTGAGCACATTAATGTTTCTGAGTCTGTTTTAATTTCTACATTTGTATAAGGGAATAATAATTACTTTCTCATAAACTTGCTATACTGATTAAATGAGATTTTAGATTATGAAATGCTGTTGGCTGTAAACAGCTATTGCTATACAGTGAAAAAAATCATTCTCCCAAAAAATGCCAGATGTTATTCTTGGTTGTGTTTCAAAGAGCACCAAATGTGATTGCATCCTTGGGTGATTGCTTTGTAAGCCAGGTGTGAAAAGGAGGCACTTTACTAGAGAGTTTCAATAGTCATACCAGCCAGCTCACGTAATTCTGGACCAACTCAAGATACCATGTGGACCTGGTATCCATCTGTTGTTTGAGAATCATCATCTCAAATGATCATCTAATTCCTATTTGCAGTTAAACAAAATAGACAAGAGCATCTACCATTGCTTATTCATTGACAGTTTGTCTGCTCCCTGTATGATTATAACATCTCAGTTGATTGTCTCTAAATCTCAGCTTGGAATAGCCTGAAATGAATTTCTTTAACCTTGGTCAAATATTGAAGGAGTTAATAGAAAATGCAGATCTACTTTTACCTAGACACTCAATTAACCTTGTATTATATCTGCCTGATCTTCACCTTCCCAAAATATTCTTGACCCACAGAATAACATCAAAGCTCTTCAACGGTGTACGTAAAGGCATTCACAGATTAATCTTTGCTGTTTCTGCGCCATATTCCCTCCTCTTTTCTCCATGCTTTCTACTTTCTAGTCATAATGACTTCTCAGAGTCCCCAGCTGCCTCCTGCTTTCTCCTTCTTGGTTGTCACACCACCTGCAACAGGTCATCCCCTTACTTTCAAACTTGGATGACCATCACACCCCAGTGTGGGATCTGGATTCTTGATCAGCTGTCAAGGGGCCAGCTGACCCACTGTGGGGGGACCTTGACTGATGGGAAAACTGACAGATAAATTTTTTTCCTTTCCCTTATTTGTGAACTACTCCCAGGTGTGGTTCATCTGGAGAGGTACTGAGGGAACATGTTTGCTGAGTGACATGCTCTGTGTCTTTGCTGTAGCTATTGTAACTCATAACATCACCTTGTATTGTATCATCCTTTGTCTCCTTTCTTTTTTTGTGTGTTACTTTTATGGTCTTGGGCTTGTACCTCCCAAATGAAGTATTAACTGCTTAATTCTTATTTTAGGTTCTGCTTGCTAGGGGACCCAGGCTAAAACACTATCATTCCTCAATCCACCACACTCTTCCACATTTCCATGTTTTGTGCATAATCTGCTTGGAGTGTTCCTCCACTCTCCGTTATTCTTAAAGATCCAGTTCAATGGCCAACGTCTCTGTGCTCCCAGGGTACCTGGCACCTCTACTACTGCTAAAGCATGTGTCATGCTATTTTGTATATATGAAATGGTGGACCGGTTTCCCTTAACAGACTGTAATCTCCTTGAGGACAGAAGATTGCCCTATTTTTCTGTGTACTTCTTGCATTTAGGATAGTGCCTGTCACCTATGGGATGCTCCATAAATTTGTTTAAGGAATGAATTGGACCAATTCAGTTCTGTGCTTGCTTTGGGTTCTCTTGAGCATGATGGTTTAATGCTAAGCTGTTTTAATACCTTAAGGCATTTAACTTAAGGTAAAATAACCTGGAAGCATTTAACTATTTTAATCTAGTTTCTTTGGGACAAACTGGTGAAAATGATCAGTGCATTTCTAGGTGGTGTTTCCCTAAAATCCTTTGTGTTGTGTGCAGTCTTCTGGGATGCCTGACTTACTAGGATTCCATAGCTAATCTAAGGACAAAACATGGCATTGTTAGAACAGTAGCAATTCAAATGGGTTTATGTGATGGATCTGGAGGATAGAAATTTAAGAAGGCTTCAATGGGGTTGGGAAAGTATTTTATATTATTTAGATAAGCATTATAGGTCTGGAATTATAGAAGCTCTAGAATTGGGTAAAGCCTACCGTCTTGAATTTCCTTATCTAATATGCAATGTTCTCTGATTATACCTCCTGCTTCTCTGCCTTTCCCTACGTTGATATGTAGGATATATGTAATTGGGGTATTTTCCTGTTGATCCAAAGATGCTGGACAAGAGAGAAGAACCCACAACCAACATGCTTTAGTAAATGTCTTTATGAACAGATGCTAAAGACCATGAAATGCCAATAAATAATGGAAAAATATGGACAGAGATCTCTTAAGACAAAGGATAAGGATCCATCTCTTCTCTCTCTAATATATTCCCTCCATAGTCCCTCCTCTTCCCCTTGCTGTCTCCTTTTGTCTGACCTTCATGTTGCCTTGGAGGGTTTGATTGCAAAATTCATGTGAAAATCTTTTACTTTGAGTTAAGCTAGTACAGGGGCATTCCTTAACTCCTCTAGTGTAAGGTACAGCGGGTATCAAAAAAACTTCCTAAGATTTTCCCAGCCCAATAGTGTTGACCATTTATAGTTTTGTACATGATCCCATGACCCCTCAAGGAGCATCGATACACAGAGAAATGGATTCAGGTAATTGTTGGGGCAGGGTTTACGGGAGGAGCTCATGAGTCAGAACCAGGAGGGAGGTACTAACATTTATTGAATGCCTAAGTACTATTCTGGGTGTTTTACATATGTAATTTTCCCAGTAGCAATATTGTAAAGTAGGCATTATCTCTTCATTTTACATATGAGGAAACTGAGAACCCAGAAGGTTTTAGTAACTTGACCAGTGCTGCACAGCCAAGAAAGTACTGAATATTAAAGGTTGTCATTTGCATACCTGCTGGTATCACCCTTTTCATATGTGGTGTGGCGAGGGCTCTCAGGAGGAAAACAGTTTTACTCTTTAGATGAATTTTCACCCTTTGCTGCCATCTGTTTCCACTTTTGTTGAAGTACTCATTCTATATTAAATTATTTCAGGCACAAGACAACTTCCTGCAAAGGGAGCCATTTCTCATATAACTCTTCTGGGTGGCTAAGACCATGAAGGTTTAACAGTGGTAGTTGAGACTGGCAATTCAACAGTTAATGCCTGGTGGCATAAAGCATCCCATGGAGATGAACAACGGAGTGAGAATTTCAGCATATTGGACTTTGGCAGGCATAGAGTGCAGCAAATGAGCCTCTTGACATATGAAGGCATCCCATTTGATTTGACATCAATTGAAAAGCCTAAAGAATGTTCTAAACCTTCCCAATCTCTTCTCCTGCAGAGATAATATCACATCATTTCTGAGGAGAGCAGAAAGTTTATTTTGTGCACTTTTCAAATTTAAGAACTCACACACAAATTTTTATAATTTTAACGGTTCAACAGAATATTTAGATGAAAGGTTGTGAAAACTTTTTTCCCCCCGTTGTCTTTTAGTTATTACTGTTGAGAAGCCACTTTAAGAGAAAGACCTTTCTTTTCTCTTTTCAAGATAAGACTCAAGCCCCAAAAATCCACCAAAATAAATTATTTCACATAATTTATTCAGAAAAGAAGCACATGTGACTATTTCTTAATCTTCCACAAAGCTCTCCTACTTCCATAAAAAAGGAAATATTAAAATGAAATAATAAAGAGTTGGAGCCCAACAAATTGTGATTGTTGAGAGAAAAATATAAAAGCAGAGGTTTTCTCCAGGTGGGTCCATTTCAGAGCTCTCTTTTTTAATGGCATTGTTTTTCATGTCTATTCGCATGTATTCAAGAGAAGCCTTTCTCCTTATCTACTGTCTGTCTGCCATGTTTCGCTTTCTTTTAAAATTTAACATGACTGAAGTGGACTGCATCTACCTTACCTGAAAGCCCACTTTAACTCATGGCCCCCCACCTATTTTTAAAGGAATGGTCTTATCCTCATGCAATTCAAGAAGCCATCTTGAAGTCCCCTTCTCTGTGAGATTGCCTCTCCAAATCATCACCCTTCTTAATAGCCACTGTTCTCTCATGAGCTTTTGCCTTCCCATTCTCCAAGCCATCATGCTCTTTTAGGCCATTCTCACTTCACAAATAAATCACTGCCACGGTCTCTTAGTTGAGTTCCCCTCATCTGTTCCAACCTTCACTGCTTCTCATGGCTTCTAGTAGATGATCCCAAACTCTAATTTTCATTAACTAACCCTACTGCCTATGGAACTTCATGATCCCTCATTTCTAGCCAGGAAGTTTCATTCATGGTTTTCCCAAAGCATAATGATTTCCCAGGCACTATTTTAAGCACTTTTCACATACCATCTAATTCAGTTCTCACAAATGTATAGTGAACAAGAGTGCTGGTTGGTTGCATTGGGCCTTGAACTTGGGCAGGTAATATAATCCGTTGTATGAACTTGGGCAGGTAATGTAACTGCTC
The DNA here is from genome assembly GCF_949987535.1 of Balaenoptera acutorostrata. Classification (NCBI taxonomy): domain Eukaryota; kingdom Metazoa; phylum Chordata; class Mammalia; order Artiodactyla; family Balaenopteridae; genus Balaenoptera; species Balaenoptera acutorostrata. Next base: position 93,995,455 of record NC_080069.1, read on the forward strand.
CATGTGTTTGCTTCCTCATCTGTAGAATGAGGATAATACTAACACCTACCTTACTGAGTTATTGTAAGGATTTAATGCAGACACATATTAACAGTGCCTAGCCCACAAAGCATGTTCAGTAGATGTTGGCTGTTAGTATCATATCATACAGAAGGAGACACAGACAGATTAAGGCACAGACAGATTAAGCTACTGTCAAGGTGCTGTAACTGTTAGTGAAGTTGGAGTTTGAACAAATCTGACTTCAGAATGCACCTAAACATTATGCTATGCAGCTTCTCTTCATACCATTTATACCCACAGTCCCTCCTCAATCTCTTTCCTTTAAGGAATAGCTTAGACCTCCAGGACCATTAGTAGCTGCCTCTACTCTGAGATGCCATGGAAGCCATGGAGAGGGAGCAGGTGGCCCTGTCTGTGCCTCTAGCCACTTCATCTTGACTCCTGGCCAGGAAGCTGTGATTGCCATCCGCTGATCCCTCTTGTACTCTGAACACTTTGAGTGAAAATGCCTGGTTTGGGCAGAAAGTGTAGGTCTCTCGGGCGTAAGATGCTGGATTGAGGCCCTCACTGAGGGAAGCAGATCATTGCATTATTTTCATATCACAGAAAAGACTTCTAAAGAGGTGCAACCTGTACTTTAGGATGCCAGAGCTGGCTGAGAGACCCGGTGCCCACCTAAGGATCGTCCTCCGGTGAAAAGAGTCCTTTTCAGTGCATAGGTCATGTTTATGGCTTGAAGATCTCTATTATACAACTGACTAGTCAATTCCCAAACGGCAAAAAAACTCTTGAGATTCATAATTATTAACGTAGGACCAGGTTAGGTGGTTTAGGCAGAGAAAGATCCCTAGAGTGCTAGAGGAAAGAAAAGAAAGGATGAAACTAGTATTTTATTATATGAGGATCTCCTCTGTGCCAGCCACTATTCCATACATTGTCCTATAGTCAAGAAATCAGTTTATAAAATTTTAATGAGCACTTTTTATGTGTCAGGGAGGCACATGATACTTCCTGGGGCTCCGAGGTTAATACGGCAGACATGCTCCTTGCCCTCATGGAGCTTACAGTCCAGCAGAGGGAAAGATGTAGATCAAACATTTATTTATTCTCTTCTTCAACTCCTGAGAAGCAGGAATTATTTCCATTTATAAATGTGGAAACTGAGGCTCAGAGATGTGATCCATCTTGCTTAATATTGCAGGTCCATTAAGTTAAGAAAGGGAGTTTCATACCCAGTTCTTTCTAGACATTAATTTTGATATCCTCCCATTTGCCACAGAATCTCTTCTGCCATTAACTTTATGGTTAGCTTTGTAGCTAACATTAGGTTAAACAATAAATTTCAGAGGCAAGCTTGTGAGATTTTGACTTATATTGGATTGTTCTTCAGGAAATAAGCCAAATCCTTTTATTCAGCCTACAAAAAATTCTCAGCATCAGTTTTGAGTATTGACTCTTTTGCTTAAGCACTGGGTATATTAGACATAATTATTTCTGAATAACTCAATAACAATCAAAAAACTTTCTACCTAATCCCTTAAAAGGTATATATTGATTTCAAATAAAATTAGGTCCAGGTTAAAAAGTGGCTCAAATGGTAGTATTAAATCCTCCTCCTCTCAGCCCCAGCCAATAGATTCCCACTGAAATGCCTGAAAAGATATAAAGATAGAGACATTTTATATCTACCCTGGCAAACAGGAAAGGGTGTGTGATAATCAGAATAAGTTTGAGAAGGCTTCTCTCATGCTTGTCTGCATGTCTGTTATAGCAAAGGTTTATTCCTCAATCCTCCTCTTCTTCACATCTTTATTTGAACATTACCTTTCCAGTGAGATCATATATGCAAAATTTCCTATCCCTCTTCCTCTGATGCTACATTTTTTCTTCCCTGTTTTATTTTTCTCCATAGCTTAAAATAATCACCTGCCATACTATAAATTTAGCTTTTAAATTTTATTGTATATCTTCCTGTTTTGTACAACTAGAACATAACCTCTATGAAGGAAGAGTTTCTTCATTTTCCATTGCTATATCCCTATTGCCTAAGATCCTGGTACACAGTAGGCACTCAATATTTCTTAAATGAAGGAATCCCTGTTTTACTGATGAGAAAACTGAAGTTAGAGAATACTATCATTCTGCTTCATTTCATGTTCATCATCATGTTTCTGAGATTTCTCCATGTTGACATACATAAATCTAATTAATTCTTCTTGGCACAATATTACAGAATTCGTATGGGTCAATCTTAGTTTTCTATTTCCCCATGGATGGGCATTTATGCTGTTTCCAATACTAATATAACAGCTTGATGATAGGTGTTGAGCTGGGTGTTTCCAGTTGGCTCAGAAATGCAGAAATCAGTAAAGGTCTAAAGCTAAGGACAAAAGGAACTAAGTCCTCCATATTCTATGTGGACAGAACTGTCAGCCACAGGTGCCGCCTCCCCCTCTGCAGGGCTTGCCTCTCCCAACCGGATATAAGAAGAGGCGTGCGAGGGGGGAGGTGGCCTCTTGGCGAGTATTGTGTTCACAGAGAAGCTCTCTCCTCACCTACCCGTGTGTGTGGGTGGGGGCCAGGGGGCATGTGTCCCTTTCCTGAATCCCAAGGAAGGAGTTCCAGGGTGCCCAAACTGTCCACCCTACACTGCATTTTTGAGCTCAGGAACTTCTCTTCTGAGAGTTGCTGATGCCCTGAGATGTCGGAGAAAGGGGCAGGAGAACAAAGACAGCTCCAAGAGAAGGACCGCCAGGAAAGCCACCTGAATCTCCTTTACTTGGCGTGGCAAAACTGTGTGCTTTTTCTGTCTTTTAGGTGATGGGGACATTTCTTTGACAGTCTTATTTAAAGATTTGAGTTGAAATTTGGTACATTCACTGTTGGTCTTTCATCTCTCATCATTGACTTGAAAGTTGTTTTCTTTCTTCTTATTTTAACTATATTCTCCTAAAGGCCCAATGTTTCAAACAAAAGCGCTGCTGTTAAACGACTTCATGTGTGGTTGTGTCTTACTGTGAAGACACAATGCTTTTAAAATATAAAATGAGGAAAGTCGTGCTGTATTCAGGAGTTCCAATGGGACAGAAATAATTTTTGGTTGTGCATAACTAAATAGTACTACTTGAGGGCTTGAATAACTTAGAGTAGATGCCTAAATAGATTTGATCATATCTTCTACCCAGGGTCCCTCCATGTAGAATATCTTGCATCATTATGTTTTCCTCTAGTGCTGGGACAGTTAATGTTTGTTAAAAGACTGATAGTTTTTATTAAAGTTATACTGAACTGAAATCATGCATTTAAAGACTGACTATTCACACTGTGGTTTCTTCTCACACTTTTCCAAATCTGCTTATTGCATATTGTGTTTGAATTGGTTTTCATTGCCAAAGTTTTGATTAAGTAAATGCCATCACTAGAAATTAAATTAGAAGCACTTATCAAATTGCAGCCAAGTGATATCGATCTCTAAATGTAACCTATATATTCAATGTAGCGTGCAGGGCGTGGGCTTGCTATCTGTGAAATGAACTGTAGTAATAAATTGGGTATACTACATTCCTCATCATGCTTTTAGCATCCATTAACCAATTACTAAAAAGTGGGAGGGGGGATGGGCGGAGAAAGAGGATGTGAATGCTGCAGATTTTTAAATGTATAGTACCAGCAGCAAGGAGAGGGCTTTGCACTATTCACTTCTTCGTAGTTCCTTCCGAGGAATTCTTTCCTAAAGTGTTTCTTTACTGCCCATCATCAGATTGTTGGGTATCTCTAACTTACTGTATGCACTCAGGGTGGTTCTTCTCTGGAGAAATGCAACTACAGGCAGCACTTCTTTTACACTACATCTCCTTGGGAGATTTTGTCCACTCACAAGGCATTAGAGGAGCTGCTGCCAATATTCCTCCACCCACCCCTTGCCCATCACTTTCAATTAGAGAGAACAGGTATCCCAACAGACAGCTGTAACTGCTGAGGGGGCCTCTGCAGCTGCCAGGTCAGTGGCAGGATTCTGCAAATGAATGGCCAGATTGCTGCCTGAGGGTGCGGAGACTTAGGATTTCCTGTGCAGGGGCAATTACCTCCAACTCAGAGGTGAAAAGAACTTCTGTTGAGGCTTTCTCCCTTAAGGGAAGGGATGCCAGCACACAGTGAAGCCCTGAATTAATTGGATGTCAGCCCCGACTTTGCTGTCGGGAGGACTGTGATAACTGGGTCATTCTTATTTTAATCCCAGCTAAGGAAATTGCGGGATTAAAATAATTGCATGGATATTTCTAGGGCAAATTAGAGTAGCAACTGAGGTTCATGGATAAGCTGATCTCTTGGCTAAGTCTCATCTTACTCTCTCTTCATTCTCTTTCTCTCTCCTCCTTACCTCCCCAGCCCCACCCTTTGCTCCTTTACTTACCTGCAATTTTGGATGGTAGTGAAAAGAGCTTTGGAGTTAGATTTGGATAACATTCCCAATTTTCTGCTTATCAGCCAGTGTGACTTTGGACAAAATGCTTTATTTGTTGATCCTCCATTTTCTCATCTACCAAATGGGTTGCTGTGAGAATTAAATAATGAGTTAAATGATGCAAACAGTCTTGCACCTGGTACCTCATTGGCACATCATTGAGGACTAACTCCTGTATTTTTCCCAATATTATTTCTCCATTTTATTCTTACTAGGGATTCACAGCTCTAGTCTACAAAGCTTTAAAGCTTTTTCTGATGCTCTGAGAACATCTTGGATTGTTAAAATAATAATCCACATCAAGTACTGTTTAATTCCAGGCCAAATTAACTCCATGGCTGTTATGTCGCTCATTGACTAATTGGTTGATTGATTGATTCATTGAGAACTTGTCTCATAAGCAACACTGTATTCCGGATGATGGCTGTACCAGGAGGTGGGGAAGAGGAAGTCTTTTCGAGGAGATAAATGAGAGTTAAGTCTGGGAAGGTAGAAAATTTTCTCATAAAAAAGAGAAATGTGCTATGCGTATATGGTACTCTATTTAAGACTAACTTTCTGTGAAATAACAATAATAAAATCCTACGCCAAATGATTTGTTTGGTAATTTTATATTTTCTTCTCCTTGTCTTTCTCAAGGTGGGTATCTATCTTCATGCAGGGTGTAGAGGTTATGAGCACAGACACATAGACTCTAGTCTAGAACTAGACTTGCTGGTTTTACAATTCAGGCTCAGTCACTTACTGGTTGCATGACCATGGACAAGTAACTTAGCCTCTCCGTGCCTCAGTTTCCTCATTTGTAAAATGGGGTCTATAACAGATAATTACCTGATAGGGTTGTTGTGAGGATTAAATGGGCTAGTATTTGTAAAGCATTCAGAACGGTGCCGGGTACACAGCCCTAGAGTATTGACAGTTAGCCTAGAGTTACCCCTAAAATATTAATAGTTAGCAGTGTAGAGCAGTGTTTTTAACCCATGGTTACACTGCATCTTTTCTGTATTCTCACTAGTCCAGAAGATTTTGTCCAGATTTGCTTTCTTTAATTTGTATTACAAAACAAGAGGATATGGAATACTCTCTTCTAAATTACACACCTGACCTTAAGATTCCTATATACCTTCTCTATCCCTTTCTCTAGCTGTCCTCTATTAGGAATCACAGAATAAAATCAGTCAATAGATAATAAATGTTGGGTATTTGGTGGGCTGTGGAGGGTGGTTAGTGATCTATCTAAAAGCTGAAATGATGGAGTGAAATTGGCTGGATTATTCCTGTAAGAACTTTCCCAGCATTAATGAAATGCAGTGGACCCATTTCCCTCTACAGAACACATCTGGTGTGATTTCCCCTTTGGCCATAAATTTCTGCAGCCACAGACATCTGAACAATAAATTCTTTGTTTAATTTCTCATAGCCGCCTGTTGGGAAGGGGTTCCTTCATATGAATATACTTGATGTGAAAAAGAAATGACAGTGTTCCTATTCAGTTTTAATCAGTTTGTTTCTCTCTATGTTATATATAATGCTTAGGTTATTTTTATGCACTTAAGCATAATGGGATAATTAAATAGAGTTCTAATGGTTTTAATTCTCCCTGTCTTTATAAAATTGTATTTCTTTTAATAGTATTGAGTTTGAGAAAATGAAGGCATATATTTTATGTAGTTATCTACTTTTGTGATTTGTATTTATGACATTAGGTAGCCCTTACCCCCACAGACTCATACATACTCATTAACCGTATTTTCAGGTGCAATATTGCTCAGGGTCAGGGAAGGATTTAACTCCTGTGTCTTAGGCTGTCATATGCTCTCCCTGGAAGATGGTCCACAGCAACAGGTTAGAGCTGATGGAGTTAATGTCATTCTCCCAGTTCTCTCTCTTCCTTTATGTGGAATTAAAGCTTCCACTCTAATCATTCTTCATCAATTTTATTTGGTTTTAATAATTTGAATCTACAATGCCTTAATTTTCATAACTTCCAAGTTTCATTTAGAATCCTTTACAGTAAGCATTGCACGGTAGTGCACCAGTACATGGATCTCTGGGGGGAAATGCCTTGGTTTGTAGCGAATGTCCCCATGATATAAATACTTCCATCATGGCTGATTTCAGGATGCTGACATGACATCACTGAATGTAAAGATGGGAAGAGATGTGTACACTTGTGGCTTGAGAGCCAATGAGGCAGCTCCAGTACACCACAGCCTCTATAATTAACAGCATATTTTAACCAACAAAATGAATCAGTATTCCAAAATTATTCTACACTAGTTGAAAGACATTATATATACATATGTATAAATGTATGTGTGTATATGTATATGGGTGTGCATATATATGTGTATATATATGTATATATGTATACAGGATATATTTTCTATCTCTATATATCTAAATATCAAAATCTCCTTTTCTTTTGTAGCCAGAATTTTAGGCATTTTGATTTCCTTGGCAACCGGGTATCATGTGACTGCAAGTGAAATCCAGCATAACAGCTTTACTCCTTTGGATAAAGCCTAAATGAATAAGGATATTAGGTATAAAAACTCTCCAAAATCGGAGAGATGCCTTCTTCTCAGGTTGCTTTTCTAACAAGCCAGGTGTTCTTAGACTAAAAAAAAGAAGACAGAGCATTGTTCTGTTAACCTGATTTTTAGTTTAACTCTATTTAAATGAATAAAAGGTCTAATCAAAGAGGCATCTCCCTTTACACTTACTGAAAACAGACCCAGATTGCTGTAAATTGTGAATTTTTTTTTTTATCATTCAAGTACTGCTCTCCAGGGAACTTCTCTTAGGCTGACTGAGGTTACACCTGGGATGGGCACAGCTTGGGAAGCTCTCAAGTGCCTTGAGAATTCTGTCTTTATTATCCTGAATGCACTGGAGTTTAGTAAAGGAGTTGTTCATGGTGCCTAGTAATATTCAGCTGGCTGTGGTTGTGTGTCTGACCATAACTTCCCAGTGTAATGGTCCCTTGGACTTCTCTGAAATTCGGTTTACCATGTATGCAGTCATAGGTGTGATGGTTGGAAGAGATAAACTGGCTTTGCTGCACTGAAAAACTAGACCTGATAAAACACTGAGGCTCATTCTTGTCAATAGGGATTATAATGTCAGCAGGGCTGGCTACCTGATTTACAGGGCCTAGTACAAAATGAAAGGGTGGGACCCTTTGTTAAAATTGTTAGTAATTTTGAGGCAGTGACAGCAGAGCCTTAAGGCAAGTGTGAGGCTCTTCCAAGTGTGGGTGAGTGACTGCACTGGTCATATGTCCATGAAACCAACCCTGGATGTCAACATGGGTCCTCCACATCTTCTTTCCACCATCCCATGGAGTCCCTGTGATGATGAAGCTGGACAGTTTCAGGAGGGACAATACGTACCTGGGTTATGGGAGGCCTCCATCAACATGGACAAGAAAGTTTCCAGCCTTTAAATGAAAAATGGGAGTCAGCATTTCCTTCCGAAGACAGCCTGGGCAGAGAACTACGATATACAGCAGCAGAATCATCAGTCAGTAGAATTTCAATAAAAAGGGAATTGCCATGATGTAAAGTCCAAATGGTAAAACTTGGGGCTTCCTTAGCCAAAAGAAGTCAGAAACCTTAAACCAAAAAATGAGATTGGTTTTCAGTGAGAACAATCTGTGTAACCTACCATCTAAGCAAGAACGACTAAGCAGAAAAAAACAGGCTCATTTTCTGCTATGATTTCTATAAAAACAGCACTAAAACAAGACTATAAAATCTGTGAAACCAGCTGCTAACTGACTTCGTGGAAAATGCTTAATTAGTAACATCCAGAGGTTAAAATACAGTTTAGACTCTCTTTAAAAAAAAAAAGTCAACATCCTCTTATGGCCAATGCATTACACAGATCTATTGGGAATGATTTTTCCCACTATAAAAGGATTCTCCAGAGCAGAATTGTGTCTAAAGCCTCGCTATCACTTAAAAGTGGAAAGAGTTGACAGTTCTTATTCTTCTACCTTGATATAAATGACAGTTGGGGACAGCACTAGAAAATGTAGAGGCAGGAGACTATAGCTAGCTGAGTCAGAGTCTGGATATTAGGGGAGATAAAGTGTGATGAAGCTTGTCCAGAGTTGAATAGGGTGTTAAGAAATAATCAGGTCCATTGCAGGTTCGTAGGCTTGTTAACAGATAAACTGAGGCATATTAAATTTTTTAACAGTTCATTTGAGCAAAAATCAATTGGAATCAAGCAGTGCCAAACTAGAAGTGGTTAGGAGCATGCTGCTGATAGGAGCCAGGAGAAAGGTTTATAAAGAGAAATTGTGGAGGGAAAGAAAGGAAATATTTGATTGGCTGTAGCTTAAAAGCCTAGTTGGCTGTGTGTGATTGGTTGTCCTCAGTGTTTTGATTTTGTAACCTTGAGACATTTATGGGCTTAGATTTTTTTTTTTAACATCTTTATTGAGGTATAATTGCTTTACAATGGTGTGTTGGCTTCTGCTTTATAACAAAGTGAAGCAGCTATATGTATACATATATCCCCTTATCTCCTCCCTCTTGGTCTCCCTCCCACCCTCCCTATCCCACCCCTCTAGGTGGTCACAAAGCACTAAGCTGATCTCCCTGTGCTATGCGGCTGCTTCCCACTAGCTATCTATTTTACATTTGGTAGTGTATATATGTCCATGCCACTCTCTCACTTCGTCCCAGCTTACCCTTCCCCCTCCCCGTGTCCTAGACCACCACCACAAGTGCCATGTCAGTCTGATGGCCTCCCTGTTTAATTACTTTAAGACTATATTTCTTGCACTACACAGCCTAGGGGATGTGGTTGTCTTCCATGGCTTCAGCAAGGTCCTTGAGGCTGAGGACTTGCAAAGGTCTGGCTCTAGCTTGTAGCTCTTTTCTGAGCTGCAGACTCAGACCTCATCCCCCACCACATTCCCAGGGACACTGAACTTGTGGGACTTACACGGTGCCTTTCCCCTTGCTGTGCCCTCTGCCTGTCCTTCCATCTTGGACATTCACCACCAACATCCCCACCATACTGTCTTTCTAACTTGCTGATTCCTTCACATTCTTCTAGACTCAGTTCAAATGTAGTTCTTCCTGGAAGCCTCCCTCACTTCTCTTTCTGATTTTTATGTCCTTCCTCCAGCATCCTTCACCACTTCCTGCTTACCTACAATGCTTATGGCAAATTGTGGGTTAATTAATTTGTCTCCTTTCCCAGAACTAAAGCTTCTCAAAGGGCCAGGACCAATCACGTCATGTTCTTTTTATATTTTCAGTTCCTTAGTCCAGTGCCTGAAGCAAAGTGTGTGTGCAATAATTACATGTTGGATGAATGAATGAATGAATAAACAAATAAATAGACATTGTAATTCCAGAGGGGCAAGTGAAGAAGTGGTTTCTACATTCTGGGCCCTTTGTCTAAGAAAAATTGTTCAGGAGTGGTTAGTGGTTAGTGGAGAGGTAGGAAATGTTAGCATTATTTACATGTAGCTTAACTAGTAGGTTGCTACTGAGAACACGCTTAGCTAGAGTAAACCTGGAGCTTGTTTCCTCACTGCTTTTGTAAGGGGTGATGGGGAGAATTGTTTCACATTCCTGTGCTGGCTGTATATCAATGTGGCCTTTAGTTCTGGCCAGGCTTCAGGGTACGTACTCACAGCTGGGGCCTTCTTATTCATTCACTCCCTTGCTCCTTCAAAAGTGTTTCTCTCTGCACCACTTTTGACTATATTCATGAAATTGCTATGATGGCTGAAGGGGATGGAATGGGTTCCTGCTGTGTGATCTCACTGCTCCCAGGGCCATGACGGGGCTCTGGGAAGCAGTGCGGTTGGTGATTGATTGGCTGCTGCCCGCTCTCATCTCATCTTCCCTGCTTGACACTGACTTTCGCCACTCAAGTTTTTTTGGGACAGCCAAGTCCTCGGTGCTGGGTTTGCTCCCTGCTGAAACAGCCCCAGAAAAATGGGACCACCTGCCTCAACTGTGCAGTTGCCCTGAAAGGCTAGACCAAGAGACCAAGTGGCAGATAAATGAGAAAGTGATGGAGTGAGTTAATTTAAATGACCCAGGAGACCCACAGGGTCAGGGTCACCTCCTGTGGGAACTCCTGCTTCTTGGTTTCAGCACTTGCACAAGAATCTTGGCAGTGGACATACAGGTGATTGACAGGCAAACATTTTTTATTTTCTTGTGCTCTCTCCACAGTGTGTTGAAAGAAATATACTTAAAAGGAAATAAATTTGTAAATCCTGCAAGTTATGAAAGAAGTAGCTTTTGAAAATCCTGCTTTGTAGACCCACCCAATAGCACCAAAGACTGTTAGGATGAGAAGGAAATTTGAAGAAAATCCAACCCCTTGCTTTCTTAGGTAATCATAATAACTAGCATTCCTTGAGAATTTACTGTATACCAGCATAAGTATCATCATTCTATTATCTCATTTAATCCTCAAAATAACTCTGGGAGGTAGGTCTTATTATTCTCATTTTAAAGATGAAGAAATTGATGTTCAGAGAAGTGAAATAAATTACTTGATATCATGTAACTAGCGGGCAGTGGAGCCAGAGTTAGGACCCATAAGACCCTTAATTTTACGTCTATAATATTAGCTGCTATTTATTTTTTAGTGTACTAGACACTGGGATGAGCTCTTTACAAAATCATTACGTCTTCATGACTTTGAGAGACAGATGTTGTTATGTCCACTAGACAGACTAGGAAACTGAGATTCCAGGAGGTTAGGGAGTCTATTCAAAGTCAAGCAGCAGAAATGGACTAGACATCAGGCCTTCTTTCAGGGAAGTGTTCCTTTAATTCTTTCAGGTTATGTCGATGTCTTAAAGTTTAGAAGGAATTTTTGACTATTATTTTCAGATCCTAGGAGGGAAGGTGGGGGAAAGTTAATGTGCCAGATTGCCTATTGGTATTTAGCATTTTTTCTGCCCACCTATGTTCTCTCCCAGGTATCAGAGGGGTTGGAAGCCTGGAACTACATTTCCCAGAATCCTTTGCCAGCAAAGTTCTCCTACTTTAGATTCCACAGATGAAAGGAATTTGCAGATTTGGGAAAGGAAGAGAAGCAACAGTCATTATCCCGCTTCATATCCCATCTCCTACTACTTCCTGTCCCCTCATTTACTCCACTCTAGCCCTCTCATCCTCTTTGCTGTTTCTCAAATACTCCAAGGATACTACACTCTCGGGGATTTTGCACTTGATCATCCTTCCACCTGACTTCTTTCGTAAGATATCCACATGGCTTTCTCCCTCACCTCTTTCAGGTCTTTGTTCAAATGTCCCCTACTTACTGAAATCTTCTCTGAGTACCTCATTTAAAATTGTAAAATCCATCCTGGAAAATGCTATCCCCCATTCCTTGCTTCAGTTTCCTCCTTAGCATTTATCATCATCTGATATTTATTTTACTTTTTAATTTATTTCAGTCAATTTCCACTAGAAGGTAAGCTCCACAAAGGCAATTATTCATGTCTGTTAATTACTGATTTCCTAGACTGGGAACATATCTGACTCAGATTAGGCACTCAATAAATATTTTGCAAATGAATGAGAATAAATACTGCCCCTGACAGGTGACCACAGGTGGTGACTCTCTGCATGGGGCACTGATGCGATCCTGAAGTCAACTGTAGGAGTCTCATTTGTTGTTTTGATCCAGAACCTGCCCTTACCTTTGCCTTTACTTTTACTCTTTCATGCTACTCTGATCTGTGAGGGCATCTATGTTGGATAAAAGATCCAATTTTCCATAAAAAATGCAGATGGCATTATTAGGAAGGCTGTGCACAGCAGGGAGCTTCACGCTGCCAAGCATTTGTAAGGTCTTTATTGTGGCGGTCAGTGGTGCACCAAAGGGGAGGCAGGAAGGCTGTTTGCCCTGATGGGGAGGGTAGGTATTTCATCACTGACATTGTTTAGAATTGCCACTGCATGGTGATAATAGAAAGCTGACTTTTAGTTGGCTTTATTTATAGTCTTTTACAGAAAAAGTACCCTGTTATTGCCTTCACAGGAAGTGGGCCACTCCCACTGCCCTACCCTTGGTACACTACAGATAGCAGCATAAAGGTGGCTGAGGGTCTGAAGCTGACCTCTAGCTGGTATGCCCGCAATGATTGGGAGCTCACTGTGGTAACACCTGTACTACTGAACACACTGTTCATTTGCAAGGAAGGTTAGTGTGGGCACTAATGCACATCTTGAATTTGTTCAATTTGTTCACTGCTTCCTGATAACCCATTCTTACTTCCAAGTCCTGAATTTCCATGTTGGGGGAGGTTTCTGGGTTTGTTGTCTATTGCTTTGTAACAAATCACTCTAAAACTTAATAGCTTAAAACAACATTAATTATCCTAGAGTTTCTGAGTGCTTGGAATCCAGGCAGCTTAAGTGGGTCTTCTGTTTCAGGGTCTCTCTGTGGGTGACAGGCCTTTCTGGGATCTTAATTGTTGGAGCCTTGTTAGTATCATACTTGACTATCAGGAAATGGAGATGAGTTATGAGTTACTGAGACCAAATATGTTAATAGAACCAGATTACACTACTAGGCTGTGATCAAGGTGTAGGCAGGGGTTGCAGTGTTATCTCAAGGTTCAACTGGGGAAGCGTTTACTTCCAAGCTCACTCACATGGTTGTTGGAAGACCTCGGGCCTCAGTTCCTCAATGGCTATTGGCCAGAGGTTGCCCTCAGTTCCTTGTCATGTGGGCCTCTTCATAGAGCATCTCACAACATGGCAGAGTAAGCAAGTTAGAAGGTAAGACAGAGCACCAGCAGGAAGGAGAGGACTAGCAAGACAGAAATCACAATTCTATAACCTAATCTTGGAACTGATATCCCATCATTTTTATTGCATTCTATTAGAAGCAAGTCACTAGGTCTGTCACACATACATACATGGGAGGGAATTCCACAAGGGTGTGACTATCAAAAGGCAAGGATTATTGGGAGTCATTTCAGATGCCGCCCACCACACTGGATTTCTTTTTTACCAGTTACTCTACATATTTTAAGTATTCAATCACTGGACCTTGGGAGTAGTATTTTCTTAAGCCAGGTCCTATTATTGCTATATCTTATAGAAATTCCTTGAAGTGTCTGGCTGATTAATGGGTTTATTTTCTGGGTTACACTGAGGATGAAAATTTTTTCTGCTCTGAAATTTCAAAGGGATCAAATATTATTTTTATGTGGAAATTTTTTACTCTTCTTTACAAAAAGATAGGTGCATGGGCAATACAGTTTTTGAGGTCTTGCATGGGAAGATGTCTTGCTGTTAACGTTTATCCATAAAAGAGTTGTGTGGACATCAAATACAGCTGTCCCTCGGTATCCACAGGGGATTTGTTCCAGGACCTCTCGCGGTTACCAAAAGCCGCAGGTGCCTAAGTCCGTTGTGTAAAATGGCACAGTATTTGCGTATAACACACACGCATCTTCCTGTATACTTTAAACATCTCTAGATTACTTACAATATCTAATATAATGTAAATTCTATGTAAATAGTTGCTGTCATGTGGCAAATTTAAGTTTTGTTTTTTGGAACTTTCTGGAATTTTTTTTTCAAATATTTTTTATCTTCTGTTGGTTGAATCCACAGATGCGGAACCCATGGATGTGGAGGGCCAACTGTATTGATACATATTCATTTCTCCTCAAGACTTTGCTGACAGTAATTCACTACCTTCTATCATTTTTGTTATTGTCATTGTATGTCTTTGGTCATTATTAGTAGGTGATTTCAGTGCCGTTCTCACATCACCTAAGTATTCACCATTTTAGTTTGTGCCAATAGTGTCCTACTACAATCATTTGTGACTTTCTGTCTGAGGACTTTTCCCAGCATATGGGCTGAAGATGGATGGCAGTTCAGGATAACTATCCCAGCTTCCTGGCTCCTTAGGTGGATAATACTGAGGTGTGCTCTATATTCCTAGATTTCTCCATTAGGACTGAGCCCCTGTTGCCCATATCTGTAACCAGCTCAATAAAGATCCCTTTGAGGATTCCTTTCTCTGCCTTGTCTCATGTTCCATGCCCCTACAGGTGCTTCCTGGGATCACCAAACCCCTGTTTTAGAATGTGCTTTTGGGGGAACTCACTGGAAGACAGTTCTTTATAGATGAGTTTGTTCAGGTATGGGTAACCTTGTTCAGATGTTTAAAAGATTTTTAAATTTGTATTTGTCTTGATTACTCAAAATTTTGTCAGGTTTGGAGGTTGTGTTCCTTTAACTCATTTTTCCTGGATTTAGGAGCCCTTTTTAAAAATTTTTTTACTTTGTTAAAATTTTATTTATTCTTTTGACTGTGTTGGGTCTTCGTTGCTGCGCGCGGGCTTTCTCTAGTTACGGAGAGTGGGGGCTACTCTTCGTTGCGGTGCGTGGGCTTCTCACTGCGGTGGCTTCTCTTGTTGCAGAGCATGGACTCTAGGCACGTGGGCTTCAGTAGTTGTGGCATGTGGGCTCAGTAGTTGTGGCTCACAGGATCTAGAGCACAGGCTCAGTAGTTGTGGCACATGGGCTTAGTTGCTCCATGGCATGTTGGATCTTCCCGGACCAGAGCTCAAACCTGTGTCCCCTGCATTGGCAGGTGGATTCATAACCACTGTGCCACCAGGGAAGTCCCTAGGAGCCCTTTAAAAAGTATATGCACTGGTCTTTCCTCAGCTCAAAGATTTGATTAAACTCTAGCTTGGATAATTTTTTCTTTTTCAATTTATTCTGATTTAATCTTTATGAAGTTCAATTTGTTCTGGTCTCTCCTCTACTATCACTAAACATCACTAAACATCTGAATATTCTTTCTCCTTTTTCTTCTTCCGTATCTGTAGTCGTCTTTCTCATTACTTACATATACTTGTTCTTATTCCCTGCATTCTAAGAAAGCTTTTCAAATTTGTTAACCACATCATTCCTTCAGTTTTCTGCAGCATAAGTTCTGCTCTTTACTCCCTCAGTGTGGTCTTAAATTCTGCTTCTGTGTTTTTCCAGTTCCTCATTATCTCATCCACATCCCCCTTTCATCTCATCTCAACTTTTAAAATGACTTGTTTTGTTTCATATATGACATAACTTTTATACTTTACTAAAATTTTCTTTTAGATCGTACATTTAATGATATTTAGAGGTATGCTCCTCTCTAGGTCTTCTGGATGCTATTTTCCCCTCTTGTTCTGTAGTTTGTATTTAGTTTTGTTTCATATTGACATTTATTCTCAACCTTGGTAAAAATGACATCTATCTAGATTTAGTGTTTACCAACAAATAGGGAGATTACTTTGGCCTATGTGCTTCTTTGTGCAGAGATCAAATCCCTTTCTCAGATCCCTGTTGGAAGAGGGAAGGTTCATATACACAGGACCTAGAGAAATTTCTGTTTTTCTAGCAAGCATGAATCCAGTGAGGGCTTCTCCTTTACTGCCTAATTTTCTGGGATGTTAAAAACCGTAATTAAATTTCCTCGGATGCTCCATGCCATTTCTAATTGTGCCCACTCTTAACCCCTCCCGCTATTTCCTGCCCAGTTATTTTCTAGGAGTTACAGACCCTGCAAGGATATAGGAGACTACCAGTGGAGGTGGGAAGGAGTAGTTTCAGGAGTTCAGAGATCGCCACACTGCACTGTACAGTGTTCTAAGCATTATAGAGGGATGATTTCTCAAAGCAGACCTTACATGTCTGTTTAAGAAGCATGTTATATTGCAGAGGTTATAGTAGATTTTTCCTACCTTATTTTACGTGGTCCTTTTTTCATAAAGCAAAGCTGGTTAATGCCATGTCCATATTTCATATAATTGTTACTAATTTATCTCAGATTTTGGCATTAGATTGTATGACAGCCTTCATTTCTAATGGCCTTATGAATTATCTTCTTTTAATGTGTTATCATTAATATTTCTGTGTAAGATTGGGAGATACTGGGTAAGTAAGTATTAACTAGACACTTTTTTGAGTGAGAACTCTCACCTTCATGTATGTTACAATAAGTGCATAATAGATTTTGTCTAATTAGTTGAACACAATGTATAACAATAAGGCTTTGTGATTCTTGTGTTTTAAACGTTACTTATAAGAAACATTGTTTTTCTATGATGGGATTAAAATATCACCTATGACAAATATCTCTATAAGCCTGCTTTGTATAGCCTATAAATGTCTACCTTAAAATTATTTTTGAGGTAACCACCACCACTTTAATCTATCTGCCAATCTTGAGGAATATTGCTGTCAAATCTTATGACCAGGTACTCCAAAGTGTACATATTCATGGCCGTTGCTTCGTGTCTGTCCTCAGAATTCATGATTACATCTAACACAGTGACAGAGACTCAGGGGAAGAGATCCAAGAAAGCAAAATATAAGCCATGCAGAGTACGTTCCCCATCTTTATCAGGTGTTAAAAACATCAGCCCAAGAGTGACTGATGAGCAGGAGGATATCATAAAAGTGCAAGCTTTTTTTTTTTTTTTTTTTAATTTATTTATTTATGGCTGTGTTGGGTCTTCGTTTCTGTGCGAGGGCTTTCTCTAGTTGCGGCCAGTGGGGGCCACTCTTCATCACGGTGCGCGGGCCTCTCACTATTGCGGCCTCTCTTGTTGCGGAGCACAGGCTCCAGACGCGCAAGCTCAGTAATTGTGGCTCACGGGCCCAGTTGCTCCACGGCATGTGGGATCTTCCCAGACCAGGGCTCGAACCCGTGTCCCCTGCATTGGCAGGCCGACTCTCAACCACTGCGCCACCAGGGAAGCCCAAAGTGGGGGCTTTTGAAGGTGTTTTCTGATACGCTGAAAATCAAAAAAATGGAAAGCCAGACTTCAGAATTCATGTGCTTGTTCATCTGAAGTTTAAACTTTGGCCCTGGCCACCTTTGATTAAGATTAACCATAGAACTACAAGACTTTTAATGGTATAAATAAACACACCTGTGGACCAGAGATCAAATGTTGCTCAATCTATTGATAAGTAGAAAAATCTACACATTTATTTATTTCTAGGAGTGTGCTGGAACAGCTTTTGCTGGTTCCTGAGAACCATTTGTGTGGGTCTCTTCCGAACTCTGCATTCAGTGACATCACAATGGTAGCCTGAAACTGACCATGTTAGGAGCATTTATGTCATACAGATTGGCAAATGCTATAGTTGGGGCTTTTTTTCCTCCAGAGATCCAGTTGTTAAACATTTATTAGCACACCACTATCATTAGGGCCCTTTTTATACTTTCTTCCCTGGTGATTACATGATTATATTTAGTTATTTATATTAAACCTGTCAGCCTTCATTATAGCAATTGAGTCAGCAAATGATATTAAATTTGGATTTTCATAAATTTGCTTTTATACAAGAGCAGAAACGCATATCCAAGCAGTGGTTTTGTACCTTTTTCATAAGGAATTGTTGGTTGTAGCTAAGAATTACAAAGAGGCAACAACTGTAAGCTAGGTCCTCTTTGATTTTTTTTTTTTATCATTAATCTTTCCAAACTAAAAGATGCACTTCTATTTCAGTTTTACTTAAGCTTTAATATCAGTTAGAGGTTGAATGCCTCCAGTTATATTAATAAGGGACTTAATTTCATTTTCCCTAGAGTGTGTTTTGTAGATGAGTGTTCCTAGCTTAGGGTCCTGCTTCCATTTCTACTCCATCACCTGGAGCATGGAGGCCCCATCACCCTGGAGTATGGGGGCAGGTTGTCTGAGAGGATCACCCTAAGAAGTAAGGAAGCAGGGGTTCCAGGAAACTGCTGGCCTTGGCACTGCTGTCCCCTCCATTTCTCTCGACCTCCTCTATATTTCTTTCTTTCTCAACCTTTCCAGTCTCCTTTCATCATGATCTAATTGATTGTTCATTGTACTTATTAGGTTGCATTTATATCTCTGACTTTAATTTAAAAAAAGAAACAGTTGATGGGAAAGACAGCTGTACAGTCATGTGGGTGACCTGGGTGAGAAAGCAATTTGTCATCTCTTTAAATAGACATTTTAAAAATGCATGTTTAATATTAATTTGAGGACGAGGGGATGTCAGCACCTGTTAAGAATCCTTTGTTGTTTCAACATGAAATCACTATTCTCGTCTCTTCTACAGGACCAATTTACATGTGGTTAGCTGTGAAAGGATCTGAGGACACAGGGTTCAGTTAACCGG
Organism: Balaenoptera acutorostrata; assembly: GCF_949987535.1. Lineage (NCBI taxonomy): Eukaryota > Metazoa > Chordata > Mammalia > Artiodactyla > Balaenopteridae > Balaenoptera > Balaenoptera acutorostrata. The sequence continues at coordinate 94,014,088 of NC_080069.1, forward strand.
CACCTTATTTCAAGTTAATTCAGTAGTATTTTAATGTTCCTTAGAGAAATACTTCTCAACTTATCATGTGCATATCCATCACCTGGGAATCTTATTAAAAGCAGATTCAGGGAATTCTGATTCAGTCCGTCTGAGGCAGGGCCTGAGAGTCTGCATTCCTTACAAGTTCCCACATGACACTGACACTGCTGGTCCGGGAGCCGCACTTTTGCAGGGGTGGGTGCGAGGGTGTGTGTCACATCCCCTTTGGCTCGAATGCAAGGGTCAGTATTTCTATATGAAAAGTGGGTGGGTGGGAACGTTAAGCTAGTTTTCTTTTTTTAAACTAGTTTTATTTATTTATTTTTACTTATGAATCCTTAAAACATTTTTTGGGAGGTGAGTGGTTTACTGGCCCCTCCCATTAAAGAAATTCCTAGCTTATTTTAGGTATCTTGCCAAACACAGAGGCTTATCCTCTTAGGAGAGAATTATATGATTCTGTGATTTTAGAATTTACATTTCAAAGTTCCTGCTTAGAACATGCGATATGAAAGCTCTGATAGGCCTATACTTGTGACTATTTTAAAAATGACAAAATTTTGATCTACTCAGTGGGAATCTTTGTGAAAAAATTCTTTTAAAAGGAGTAATAAAGGGCATTGAAACGGAAAAACATGAAACATAAAGCCCACCCTTTGTGTGATGATTTAAAGTGAACACCTAGCTATCTAAATGGTGATATTTCCATAAGAATTGTTGTTATGATGAGCATGTAAGTTTACATCTTCATGTACTAGGGCATTCTGACTTATGACTATGGGGATATGAAGCTGCCATACATCAAGCAGATTCCCCACCCCACATGCAGATTTCAAGTCTATAAATCTGAGCAAACCACAAGCAAACCACAAACCATATTAGATGCCACAAGCATCTAATATGTGTCCTTGCCAGGCACATATTAGATGCTCAATAAATACTTGTTGGATGAATTGAATCCAAAGGAAACTTGCGTGCGTAACTTGCTTACCAGCCTGCACAATTTAAACAATACCTGCCACAAGCAAGTGCTTCAGAAATGAATCCTCCCATACTAACCTCTTCAGACCTGTAAGATGGGCAACATCCTTTTGTTGGTCTTTGTGATCTGGTGCTACCTGTGTCTACAAAGCTCCCCTCAATCACTTCAGCCAACACTGAGTTTTTCTCATGCAAATACCCACAGCACTTAACCTAGTTCATATTTCTGCCATTTGTACTTTGAAAATATTGCATCTCCAAAAACACTGTGAAATTCTTAAAAGCAGAGATAATGTCCCATTATTCTTGTGGGTTCCATTGTACTTATCACAGAGCAGGAATTCAATAAAAAATTTATTAAATTGATTTTCCTGCTTTGATAAGTGATTGCTGATAACTGTTTATTTGTTAAATATTTCTGTCACACATTTCAGGCAAGGCTGAAACCTTCCAGACTCAGCCAAACAAAATATGTCATTGCTTTAAGAAATTTTCTTATGACAGCCTTCGAAACCCCCATAATATATCTCTCGATAAAAAAAGGCATAGGCATGTTTCTCCAAGGCTCAGCTAGGCATGGTTGTCACTGTATTTCCCCAAGGTAGAGGTGAGAATAACTTTTGTTATAGTTCCATCAGGTACTTCTGGTTGATGTTTTTTCTCTATTTTTTTAAGGGTCAACTGAGCATGATTTTGGCATGATTATTTCAACCAATCAATACTCTGAGAAGAGCAACCCTTCTAAATCATGAGGAGACATAAGTAAGTATTTTTAAATGTATTTAATAGCTGATATTCCTGGAAGTTTAATCTAGATCATATCCTCTTCTAGGGGCTTCAGTGAGACTTTATTTTATCTTTGCAGCAGCACTGTGAGCTGAGTAATGTATTACTTCTAGATATAGCTAGAAACTGAGGCTCAGAGAATTAAAGTCACTTTCCCAACGTCATGGGGCCGGGAAATGCGGAGCTGGGACTTGGACCCAGACTGTCTCTAAAACCATTAATATTCCATTAATTGTTATTAATGTAGGCCTTGCCAGTACTGCTAATGTAAAACACAAAGGGCTAATTTTTAGAAAATTAGTACTACAGTGTCATGAACATAAACAAACTGGAAAAACAAAAACCCAGAGGCTTCTTTAGATTGGTTGAGACAGCTGAAAGCTATCAGTTAATTCTACTACGTAAGTAACACTCTTGCCAGCAATGTGTTGAAGACCAAAGAATTTGGAAAATGATTAAAAATTAAAGAAGGTTCTCTGAGCGTATGGTAGACGTGACATCAAACTCAACGCCAAACACAAGTCTGTCAAGTAGGGGCAATTTCTTACGTATGAGGTGATTGGGAAACTTAGACCAACTGCAAGATGCCACATTGGGGGTTTTTGAGTTGTTTCATCAACCTAAATAAGAGGCCAAAACTAAACTGCAATTTTGGGGAAGTCTATCAGGACCGCAAGGATGCAGCACAGTTGCACGAGGCCATGGGTGGAGAATAGATTGCAGCAGTGATAAACCAATTGGTACTGCATGGGCTCAGATGAGGCTAACCCAAGAGCAAGGACAGGACTTAAACTTATAAGACCAGCTAAGTTATAGCGTCAAACAAGGCCACTTTGGGTAAGTATGACTGGGAGAATTCAAAGGCTGAGGGAAGCCTCTGAAAACAGCGCTGGTGTTCACAAAACAAATGCCGTCTTCAGCGGTGGTGATGAATCATGTGTGACAGCCACACCCGCACGAGCCCTCAGCCTCATTCCTCAAAGGAGGGTGAATGAGCTAAAGATTATAAAGACTCGTTTCAACCTTAAGCATGTGTAACATTTATTAAGGCTGATGGGGTTTATACCTGCAGAACATTAGTCTTTTAAATGTGTCTTTTGAGCTCTAAGAAACCTAAATATCTTGGAGGTTGGTTTGTTTGGTGTTTGTTTATTAAGAA